>NW_027468650.1:25450715-25980715 GCF_046254945.1 Alosa pseudoharengus | reverse complement strand
ATTATTTTTGAAATGAGAAGCAGAGCTAGAGAGAGAGAGAGAGAGAGAGAGAGAGAGAGAGAGAGAGAGAGAGAGAGAGAGAGACAGAGAGAGAGAGAGAGAGAGAGAAGGAGGGTGAAAAAAGAAGAAGGAGTGCCACACCCCGCCTGCATTGGTTGAAGGACGGAGGTTCCTATCCGCTTCCTCAGTGACTGACAGAGCCCACACAGCAGCTTTCCAATAGGGGCGGGTCTACAGAGCATGCACCAGGCTGGACTCACCGTGCCAGAGGGCAGGCAAGTCACACGGACTGCACTCGAACACTATTGTCCAAAGATGGGTGGGTGTGTGTGTGGGTGTGTGTGTGTGTGTGTGTGTGTGTGTGTGTGTGTGTATGTGTGTGTGTGTATATATGTTTGAGGGATAACCTCGGCTGCCAAGCCTGGGGCTGCGGCAGCACTTGCTACTTGAGGAGTGGCACCACAGCAGTATGTGAAGTAGGGCCATGCTGATAATAAACTCCTTTGCTCTCACACTGCTTTTCACTCATTGACCTCTTTGTACACTAGAAAGTAACAAACAAGCTCTTAGCAGAGTGATAAATTCAAAAAGAACAGGGACCAATGGATACCATACAAACAGATACCACATTGAGCAAGCGCCTCATGGCAGACAAATTACAAAGTACTTTTAGTTTCATGCAGACAGTGCACAGTGGCAACACTTCAGTATACTATTACACACAACTAGCCCAGATCGGCAACAGCCTACGCTACAGGATCTTCCCAATGCTGCTGGATCTCAGAAAATGACGAGTCAAACGAAAAATCCTACGCTGGCAACTCCTGGCTCATCTCTAACCCTTCTCCACACACACACACACAGATTTCTGATCATCATGCAAAGAGCTTTTGAGGTGGTGCGTGTAGCACTAGTCTAAGACGCAGTGGACAAGGGGGCTGAGAAGACGCAGTGGAGAAGGGGACGCAGTGGAGAAGGGGACGCAGTGGAGAAGGGGACGCAGTGGAGAAGGGGGCTGAGAAGCAGAAGCCTCCCGCCGTGGGTCACACCGGTCCAGCATCTGCATCGGCCATCTGCCTTTTCTCAGGGCGCTGCGACCCGTAACATCTGAGAGCATCTACATCTGGGGAGAGCATCTGCATCTGGGGAGAGTGCCAGCTGGAGTGTGTTCGCGTATGTTCGTGTGTGTGTGTGTGTGTGTGTGTGTGTGTGTGTGTGTGTGTGTGTGTGTGTGTGTGTGTGTGTGTGTGTGTAAAAGAGAACTGGATGGCAGCACTTCACAGAGGCCAAAAAACTCTGGCTGGCTTAACACAGACATAATTCTCCAAAACAGCGTTCTGACAAAATCTCACGGCCTCATTCTCTTTCTCTCTCGATCGATCACACACACACACACTTATTTAACATCCCATTACTCATCTGTGGGATGAGATGGAGGAGCTCTCTGCTATGCAGCATACACCTCAGATCTTCCATTCTTCCTCCCCTCTCTCACACACACACACAAAAACCACATGAAAATAAAATGCATAGCGTTTAGTGTGTGAGAATGTTCCTCCACAGTACGTCAGGCTGACAGACTGCTGTATACTAGCAGAAGGAGAGAGAGAGAGAGAGAAAGAGAGAGAGAGAGAGAGAGGGGGGGGGGGCTAGCAGGAGAAATGGATATGTAATGGACATGTGTGGGTGGAAGACAGAGAGACTCAAGACAGCTTTACATGTAATCAGTCACTCACTCCACCCTCGAGCCGACACCCAGCACCTCATTCTATCAATCAAACCAAGACACCATTAACGTATGTTCACTGTACGACCCAACACACACACACACAGCACTCAGGGCAAGTAATCACTCCCCCCATTCACCTCAACTCCTCTTTTAAGACAGGGTGATTGGCTAACTCCAACACATCTTTGCTTTTCCTTCACACACACACACACACACACACACACACACACACACCCCTCAAATCTAGCCATCATCCGTCAAAAGCACTAAAAATCTGCAGTGATGTGCTACACTTTCCTCCCTCATTTCAAACCTGAACCTAATGTGTTTTCATCCAGCATGTACTGTTCGCGCTGTAATCATTTGCTCTCTAGCAAACAGCTGTCCTACATCTCCCGGCTAATCTGGTCTGGAGGGGGGCGGTGGCAGATGGCCCCTGTGCCGTGAAAGGGCTCTGGGGTGTGTGTGTGTGTGTGTGTGTGTGTGTGTATGTGTGTGTGTGTGTGTGTGTGTGTGTGTGTGTGTGTGTGTGTGTGTGTGTGGATGGTGGGAAGGGCAGGCACTGGGGAATCGGGAAAGTTGTGCCGTTGTACAGCTGGCTGGTGAGAGGAGGGAGGCATTACTTACTGCAGTGCATTTCAATCATGCAATAGCATTACACCATACAGTTCCTCTCACATGGACTCACTTATTCCCTCTCTCCCTCACTCTCCCTCCCTCCCTTTCTCTTTTACTCAGACACTCCTCATTTCCCAGCCTGCCTCTCAACCTCCACTCTTCCCCACATCTCAATCTAGTGTTTCAACTAAGAAACTCCCTAAAGGGAGAAGAACAGATGAGAGTGGAGACAGATACATGCGGCAGAACCAGTTCCATCTCACAAGCAGTGATGACGGATGGAAAAACACACAAACAGGGGACAGGGCTATCGGTAACCCAAAATGAGATGCAGGGTCAAACAAAGAACCCTGCTCTCGCCCTCCCTCACACACTATACACGACCATAGCACTGTAGCTCCATTTCCTGAAAGGAAGTCCATTCAATACAAGCAAACAGACAAACAGAGAAAGGCCCTCTGCCAAATACTGCTGCACGCACACGCATGCTCTCTCACACACACATTTATTATTAACTGTCCCATACATTACATCAGTTAGCGGATGCGCTAAAGGAGGTCACATGCAAAGATGTGGACCCCCCAAGTGGTGTTTCTGTATTCATGCATCTCAACTGGTGTTACCACACACTAATAACAGGCGTGTCTGTTTGTGTGTGTGTGTGTGTGTGTGTTGATCTCTCCTGCAAGAGAGCAGTGGTGTGGTTTGTGATGTACAGCGAGCATGGTTGCATGCTTGCATATGTGCGCTTGAGCGTAAAGGAGCACATGATTTCATTTAAACAGATTTTGCCAGACTGCCCGTCTTCTCATGCACCGTCACACACAGCATGCAATCATAACCTGGATAATTGAATTACCTGCCACACACACACACTAGACTGAGGACTAAGTAAATATATGTATAATACAGAAAGGGCAAGCCATAGAAAGACAGTTAGTGGGTGAGGAACAGAGAGAGGGAGAGAGGGAGAGAGAGGGAGAGAGAGAGAGAGAGAGAGAAAGAAAGAAAGAGAGGGAGAGAGAGAGAGAGGCACTTTCTGACCGAGTGCAAGTCATTTAAGTCAGTTTGTGATCTCTACTTTCCAAAACTTGATGAGAAACACCCTGAATTTAGTTCTTTAACAAACCTAAATAAACTACCGTACTTGCTAGGAGAGAAAAAGGACAGCTGTCTCATAGCTGCACAATACGTTTTCACCTGCCACCAGCTGAGGGAAGGTGAGTGATACACACACACACACACACACACACACACACACACACACACACACGTGCAAACGCGCTGATGAAATCTTAATAGTACATTCAATGAACCGATGTAAAACTAAGTACTATTGTTCACAAATCTCAGTGAAGTAGTATGTTTATACAAATGTATATATCAGTTTAAAGTATGTATATATATGTTTTGAGAGAGAGAATGGGTGACGGTTCAGATGCTCCAGCTGGCCAGACAAAGCATGCAGTGTTCCAAAGCTCTTTCAACGCTGCAGAGTGCAAGCGCGCGCACACACACACACACACACACACACACACACACAAAGCTACCGACCCTCCAGGCTGTCAAGAGCAGATAGTAACACATCGCTGCTCACACCTTTACATGGACACACTCACTGCATGCACTTCTTCACCCACTCATGAAAACATTCACTATCACTGAACCCTTAAGCACTTGGGGCTAGTTTCTAGGGTATAAATGAAGCCTAAATCTTAATCATGGCAAATGGGAAATCAGCCCTTAAATCATGCACACAGACATGATATGCACCAATTCACTTGCCCTCAAACACCAATGGCATGAAAATAGATCTATGACTAAGCACATAAAGGAACACCTTTAAAAACACACCCCAAACGGGACTGAACAGGTAATGGTTGGTATTACACTGCGCTCAGTTTATTGGACACAGCTGATGCAGATCGGATACCCACAGGCGTCATGTGTTAAATTTTAACTGATGGTACTACATGCCTGAGTACCAAATATCTCGAGCTATTCCTCTAGACTGAGCCTTTATTTGGTCAGAAGACAAAGAATGATCAACTATTTCTCAGTAGATTTATCTTACTTTTTTAAAACTAGGTCAACCGCTGGCTGCATATGGTGCCTGGTAATCATTCATTTAGGCTGGGTTTACCTGACTACAGTCCCAGTGAGTCATGTGACATGGAGGAGTCATGTCACGAAATGTTGTATGGCATCCGGTGTGCCAGCTGCCTCAAACAAGCAGACCATGGGGCCGAAAAAAGAAACAACCCATAGAAAACTGACAGAATGAGAGAAAATGGACAAACAGACAGAGAGAGGAGGACAAAAAGAAAGAAAGAGAATGGTGAGAATTGGCAAAAAGTAGTTGCTAGAGTTACTAATTGGGATGCCATTGGCAACATTGTATGACCTGCTCAAACTATTTCTTAAAAGGGGAAGCACTAAGATTTGATTGGACTGATACCAACACACCCATCCATGATGGTAGAAAAGGGAAATACCACCACTCAGGCCTAGAGGCATAGCATCACCACACCCAAGACTCTTTGGTTAACCACACAAACAAATCATGTGTATACATACTCTCTCTCTCACACACACACACACACTCACACACTCACACACACACACTTTAGGAGTGTCTCATTTCCACATAGCTAACACTACCGAAACCAGCATGATGGCACAGGCTGAGGGGTGGCAGACACAGGCACACTCTAAAAACAGCCTTTCCTCCTCCTCCTCCTCCTCCTCCTCTTCTTCCTCTTCCCCTCGGTGGCGGGTGTGGCGGCCTGCCCAGGGGAGTCATGCCACTGTGGCCATTACATGGCCCTCACGTTCCCACTGGAAAAACCCCATCAGCGGGGGGGCGGCTGCAGTCACACAGCTTCCGGGACATAATGCCTCCCTTCTCCCGCTTTCTGCTCGCTTCGCTTCTGTATCACACTTCTTGGTTGTGTACATACTGCTTGCATTCTCTCTGTATGGCTGGCTGGCTTCTGTCCTTCATTCTTCTTCTTTGAAGTATACTGTGTGTGTGTGTGTGTGTGTGTGTGTGTGTGTGTGTGTGTGTGTGTGTGTGTGTGTGTGTGTGTGTGTGTGTGTGTGTGTGTGTGTGTGTGTGTGTGTGTGTGTGCGTGCGTGCGTGCGTGTGAATGTTTTCTGAACGCACTGATCTGTGTGACAAAGATCTTTCTTTTAGATTATAAAAAAGGACTTGAAATCCCCCCCCTCTTCCTCTCTCTCCTTCGGTCCCCCTCCCTCCTGCCTCTCCCTCATTCTCTTCTTTCACAGGGGAAGGGAACCTTTGCCACTCTTGGTAATTAAGATTCTGCAGCCATATTTCCTTGATGTGACTGCAGTCAGCACTTTCATTCCTGCCCAACTCCTCCGCCACTGAAGCAGCAGGCATCCATCATTAGCGGAAACGCTGGGAGAGGTCAGCTCAGGTTTATCCACATGGCTAGAGTCCGCCATGTCCACCAGCGTCCTCTTGGACACTATATCCCCCTGCAATAAGGCAGAAACCCGCGGATGGGCACAATAATGCGCCCATACAAATGCTCTGACCTCCAGCTGCAATGTGGTAGTTTATATTGACGGTGTGTCTAACTTCTGAGTAAACTGCAGTAAATAAAACATCTTTTCTCACTCCACATAGAATTTATTGCCTCTTTTATATGCAATCTTCACTGTATAAAAACACAAATATTTTGCACTGGGCATGGAGTGATGTGCTAATCAAGACACTGAAGTCAATCAATGCAGGGTGACCCACTCTCAGAGTTGCAGAGGTAGCAGATAAACAACCGCAGTCACAAGCTAACAGCGCTACATCTGAATTATTAACAGAGAAGGGGGGGGGGTAGGGAAGGGAGATAGAGAGCAAGATCAAAAGAGCATGAGAAGGGGAGGGAAAGAAAAAGAGAGATGAAGAACAGAGAGGGAGAGAGGGCAAGATAGAGAGGGTGCAGAGAGAGAGAAAAAAATGCCCTTTGCTCCTGTCAGCCCTGTATAAGAGCTCGCGGCAGACTCCACTCAGGCATGGAGGAGGCTGCAGCCGCGAGCCAGCACTCTCAACAGACCCGCCTGAGTGACAGAGAAGAGAGAAGAGAGAAGAGGAGAGGAGAGGAGAGGAGAGGAGAGGAGCGGAGAATGGTAAGTGGAGAGCAGAGGGGCACAGCAGGACAATAAAAGAGCCTTTTTTAGGACCCGCCAGCACAGCCGCCTCATAGCCATGCTCAGGGGGCATTGCTATGGATACATAACACACAAGAGAGTGTGTGTGTGCGTGTGTGCGTGTGTGTGTGTGTGTGTGTGTGTGTGTTTCTTAGCAGGAGAATCCCCAGTCTTTGGGTCCTGTAGAAAGAAGCCTCTGTTTCATAGATGCAGACAATTTGGGGCTACTGCAACTTGGGTCTTAATAACTCTTTTCAGATCTTAACCCTCTTCTTTGCTGTCCTCTGAAGTTCATGTCAGTTGCATGATCCCATTAGTGAAGACACATGTATATAATTCTTAATAACACATTACAAACCACTTTATACAAAAATATACAAATGATGCAGGCTTTGCTGGTTATCTTAATGACATGGTAGATTTATAATACAGATTGAATCCAGTGTACAGCCCACTGGTCAGCTTATTGGTCTTCACCAGGGTTCCATCTTCAATTGTGATTCATATTAATTTATGAGAGCTGCTATATTCTTTACACTTTGACATTCAACTACTCCAAGTGCCTTGTGAGTTGGTGACATTGGTGAACTACATTGATGTCAGCAGAGCCATACAATACAGAGAGCTTCGCACTAACAGTGTTTCTAGAAGTCCTTTCAGTATGATGGTACTGGAGAGTCAGACTCTTCCTGGTAGGGTGTGTGGGCTTTGTGGCGGGTGAGTGAGCTGGGTGGGTGGGCAGGAGAGGACGTGCGCCAAATGTATGCGCCTGAGCAGCTGCCAGTGTTTCTGCCACATCTCACATTATACCCAAGTGAAACAGCAGTTTCCTGCAGCAGGCGTCTGCTCCGCTGGTGTCCGATTACCCAGCATGCTTGGCGCCGTTTCCATAGAGACCCGGACCACGTTGCATGGCCATGACTGGCGCTCTACAAAAAAAGGCATTCCACCCCAAACCTGCTTCCACTAAAAATGCTCTGGCAATCCAGCGCAACACAAATCACTTGCCTTTCCATCCCCCTGTCAAAATTGGTCTTTTTTTCCCCTTCCCCTCTCCACTGCTCCTCTCAGTTTTATAGAGGGGCTCCTGGTGGGCAGATGGAAGCCTGAGTGTGCCTGAGGAGTGACCCCCGCCTCATCTCTGAGAGACATTTCCTCTGTGCTCAGCTTGTAGCCCATTACAGAGAGGCTTTCAGACGCAGCCCTGGAGAACCACACTAGCATGACATCATCTCTTCACTTCATCCATCTCTCTCATTACATTAGTTCCACAGTCACCGAACATGATACATGAAAAGTGTTTTGATCACTCAGCATTTCTGTAAAAACTTCCTCCATCCATTCTGAGTGGATGTACAAGATGCTGCAGAGTAGGTAAGCATCCAGTGTTGCGGTATAGTTGTGGTTAATTGTTGCACTGCCATAGTCTAGAAATCTAGACGCACCCTAGCGGCGGCAAATTAATTTGCTCAGCCTGTACGTCTAGTATCAAACCATAGGGATTTCTATTGGCTGACGCCGTGGACTTCATCCAATCACAGCGCTCTATTTTGTTAGAGAGTCTTAAGGCGGGCTTAACAGGATAACGACAGTCCTGCGACGGTGAACAACAAGGAAGGTGGCTATGGCGAACGAAGAGCGGTTGTTTGAATCGGCGTTGGCGTCAACTTTGGAGGAGTTGGACTTGTGCTTTTCTTTGAAAGTTGAGCAACACAATGCACTTAAGTCATTCCTTTCCAAGAAGGATGTATTTGCCGTTTTGCCGACCGGATACGGATATGGTCGTAGTGCTGGCCTATTGCATGCCTAGGCAGTTTGAAAGACAATTCTCTGCCCGCCCCTTGGATTAAGCGAGGTGCATGGTTCGATTCCAGACTATACATTTCAATGATATAGGATGGCCCGCCAGGCTAGCACTGCCAGCGATAGATGATAAATGTATTATTGTGCTACATAATAGTCTTCTTGTGATAACCCCATAAGGATACTATTGAAAGCTTTCTCTGATAACTTCCTTTAGCTTGCCATCCTCAACAACACCCCCACAGAGAGTCCAGGCACAGAAGGACAGGGTGGGGCGGTGCATCTAAGCCTCTGTGCTGGCCTGCGGGAGGTCTACAGTCTAGGTTTGGCACCCAGGGGCCATGTGAGCCTTTGATTTGATCTGAGCTCTTAATGACTTCATGGGATCAGTTGACTCCAAACGACAGTGCCAGAATCCGAGCCATGCTGTCCAGGGACAGTTTGACTTAAGCGCTAAGCCCCAACTGCGACTTGGTTAAACAACAGCAAGAGGGAGAGAGGGAGCGAGAGAGAGAGCGCGAGTGAGAGAGAGAGAGAGAGAGAGAGAGAGAAAGCGAGCAAGAGAGAGAGAGCGGTTGAGCGAATGAGAGCATAAAGAATGAAAGATAGCAGAGAGAGATGGGGAGATTGAATCACTCATTCACTGGGAGTAACAGGCACACATTCAAGCATTCATCCACACAGAGTATATATTCAGCACACAAGACAAAAAAGTGCCAGTCAATGAGGTCTTGAGGCGATGAAGAGAGCAGAACAGAGAGTGTTAAAGTCTCCGTGTAGAGTGGGGGATGGAGCAGTAGCACAAGACAAACATCCATAGACATAGACCAATGAGTTGTCAATGTGTGTGCACTAATAAATGAAGCAACGCGCTCACACTTACTGACTTGCTGGTTTTAACTTAACTAGGTGCTGAATCCCTCATATGTATGAAGTAAGGACAGCACTCTCAGTTCTCTTTCAAACTTTTAATTGCCAAAAACGGACGTTTCGGGCCCTTCTTCAGCGTATAATGGCAATGGCAAAAATGGTATATTGCCAATGTGTGCATGTATGTCCATTTTCATTACAACCATGTACATGCATTGTGTGCCATACATGCGAGCATGCCAGTGTGGGCACACAGGCTTGCGCTTTCATGGACTATTTTAGAGCATCATACACATATACCATAATCTGTACCCAGTGGCTGATGTGGTGGAAGTGCAGCTGTCTGTCTGTGTGTGCGTGCGTGTGTGTGTGTGTGTGTGCGGGCGCTAGGTATTTTGAGACTGACCAAGACCGTGTGGTTACAGAAGGATTCCATGCAGCTGTGTGTGCACAAGACTCTTTTTTCGGTCTCTGTGTATAATTCCTGTATATGTTTGTGCGCTTTCAGACTGACCTGGGAGATATGGTTGATGGAGGACTCCATGCGGCGCAGCTGGGACGCCTGAATGTCCAGCAGCTGCAGTACATTGTTGGCTAAGGCATTGATCTGGTAGGCCACACTAGCCAGTGACTGGGTGGTGTAGGCTTTGGTCTCCTCCAGCGCTTTCCTTTTGTCCGGTGCCTGTGGCAGAGGAGAAGGGAGGGGAGAGATGTGCGTGAGACCACCAACCACAGCACATGACACACCGTAGCACAGCTGAATACAGAGGAATAGGGGAGAGCAGAGGGCTAGCACACAGGCAGATAAACGTTTCTTGTAGCCCAAGGGCTTGCTTCAATTAAGACACCCAATCATTGCACAAAGCTCCTCAAGTGACACCAACACTGCATACCACCTCCCTCTCAAACATTCTGTGGCGGCTCTAACACAATCCTATTCACCGGAATGCTATGTGTATATTGGTAACTAAGGGTAACCCTTCAGCCAGCCACTCTTCGTTGCTTTGAAGTTAACTATAGAATCTTTGACTACTTTGAGAACACTCAGAGAACCCCAGAGAACATGAGTGCCTATTCAAGAATCATGTAGACTAGGGGATTAATTCAAATAAAACCCACATTTTCATGTCTTCAGGATTATAGCAGTGTGTAGTGTTTTTGTGTGTGTGTGTGTGTGGGGGGGGGGGGATGAAAAAGTAAAACGAGCCACAGAAACCAGTGTGAAAACAAAC
Source organism: Alosa pseudoharengus (assembly GCF_046254945.1). Classification (NCBI taxonomy): domain Eukaryota; kingdom Metazoa; phylum Chordata; class Actinopteri; order Clupeiformes; family Clupeidae; genus Alosa; species Alosa pseudoharengus. The sequence continues at coordinate 25,970,290 of NW_027468650.1, read as the reverse complement.
ACAAACTCAAATGACATATCCCTTTTCAGCCAAAAACCACTTTGTCAAATATAGAATCTAATTTCAGAGGGGTTATGATAACGCATGTTGTTGCACAAATACTTTACAGTAATATGCCTTCATTAAATTATTTAAAGATAGAAAGACAGAAGGAAAGAAAGGAACGAGAGTGAGAGAGACACCCACAAATACCACTGAGAAGAGAGGAAATAAGCACTGGGTTTTTGTTCTCTATTTGGCTTCCTGTTTGAGATAGCCATGCGGCATAAGAGCGGTTGAAACTTTTCTAACTGCGGTAAACCTCCCCATCTTCACACCACCTGATGCTATCACCTCAAACTTTACTTAGAACACTTCAAAAGACATCTCAATATAAATTCAAGCACATCACCAACACAAACACCTTTCGAGTGAAGCTGCCTGCCATAGCCAATCGCTCGCAAGCACTGACAAACACTTCCTGTTGATTCTGTTGGAGCCCTGCTCCTTTGGATAATAGAGAGGTGGGTAATGGTGTCAATTGGGTAAGCATGTTGCCTTTGACACGTGTCTCTCTGGGTACGCAAACACGAGTTTGGGGGCCACGTATGAGCAGTTGGGGCAAACAGCAGGAGGGAGAGTGACGGGCCCGCGAGCCGCTCTGACGGAGCGGGAGGAGCAGATGTGCGGGCGCGATAGCCGCCCACAGGAATGCTGGGAGATTCCTCCTGAGAACTCCCACCGTGCACCGGCCATCTGTCGGAGAGGACAGGCCGAATGATATCATGTGCGCGCACAGCACACGCTGATATGAAGACACATGCTTCAAGCACAGCACATGGAAATGCTGTGGGATCTTGAACTTACAGTATCATAGTAAATCTACATACTGACGGTCTTTCACAAAGACAATTGGGTAGAACCCCTTTCTTCACCCATTTTCAGAGGGACTGGGTTTGGCAACCAGATGCTTAACAGCTATCTAATAACCTTCATAACCATGCAAGGCCACATATTGACAAATTCTCTTATCACCAAAACACACAAGTTGAAGAGCACAAAATTCATATAATTTATCATATATAATTGATGCAGCCAAAAATAGGCCTGCATCAGATATGCCACTTGATAGCATAACATGCAAGCAACACACCCACTGGTACACATACACAGACACAGTTGTAATTTCCCCTCAGCAACACACACACCCACACACACACACAGCAGACTGAGGCAGGAGGGAGGCTACAGAACACTACTACTGATCCAACAATCCCTCCGCGAAACCAGACAAATGGAGAACCTTGTTTGAGCCTATTTTTAGCCACAGGTTTGGAAACCACTTCAGCTGCATCGGCTCCGATACATTATTCATCTGCTCTTTGCGTTCCTGATACCCCTGGAATTCCACTTCAGTGGTATTTTCTTTCTTCTCCGAACAAACATGTTGTCTTCAGAATAAAGTGGGTCTGGAATTCCAGACTAACAGCTAGCCTTGTAATACCCCAATGAGAATTCTGAGCATGGAGTACGTGAATCATTTTTTTGACACCTTGATCTCAACCACACGGTGATAACGAGATTTTCCTTCAGGCAGGAATCATTTCAAGGAAATGAGGTCCATTTACATAACATCATCACCTGGGCTAGGACAACAACGATCAGTCCCATCCATCAGGGCTGACAGCGATAGCGTTGCAGTCTCCATAAACTGAGAGACAGGCCAGGTCTCTCTATATGAAAGGAGACATAATCTGGTCATTAGACTCTGATATAAACACATTCCTGACAAGATTAATATGTGAACTTACTGAACTACACATTATGACTATTCAGCATTTTTAATCTCATGCGACGTTAATGTGATGAAGGTAGTTCCCATGAAGCAAGAGAATTACTGACGGCCATTGTAAATCCCACCACCCCCATGACCTACATATGATTCTGAACGAAAGAGGGAGAGAGACACAACAAAGAGAAATCCCAGATTGTGGTAAAAAACTGGAATGAGGCATGCTAGTTTCCATTCATGAAGGTCACAGACCAACGTACGAGAATGTCTACAATGTGTCTGTGCATATGCTCATGTCAATTCAACCAAAGCAGACAGCGAGTTGGAGAAAGGTTGATGCGTACTGAAGGGAGAGGCTTCAATCTATTGCACACCAAACTGCATCTCTCCACACAGCATAAACCCATAGCAGATCAGCAATGCGTTCCTATAATCCAGGTTCGTAATCCCAGGGGGGGCTCTCCCACCCCCAAACCCCTTCCCATACTCTAACCAGGGTTTGTATCAAAACACTACTCTTAAGATGATTCACAAGGCAACTTTTGTTGCTGGGCATCGTTCCGGAGTATTGTTGTTTGGTATATTACCCAATAGTATTGGCCATCATTTGCGCTATTTCTGGAATACTTTATTCATCAGTAGGTCATCACCAGTGCCCAGCAACATTGCTCAAAAAGTTTGCCCGTGTATCACCACCCGTACACTAAAACCGCTTTAGGCCTATACTCCCACGCCTTCCCCCCTTACCCTGGATATCTTGAGCCTTGAGGCATGCCATAGTACTAAGACAGATGATTGGATGATTAGGCATCAATCAAACATGGACATATGCATGCAAAATCTTTTTTTTGTGACTATAACAGATATTCAGTTTATTAACCTGTTTATTCTCTCATATAGTGGGACCTTTGTCTGCAAATGCTGATGGCTATGATTATGATATAACATAATTCCTCATCACCATAACCTATAATTACATCAATAATTACATATGTGGCAAGTAACTTAGCTCTGTCCATCCATTTTGTCTCCTTTCTTCCCCTCCTACTCTAGACTACCTCCACTGCTGCAGCCCAGATATACTTGTAGAAACCCTCTGCTTACAGCTGCCCATTCCCAATTTCTACCCTGCTCTGAAAAGGCTTTCCACAAGACTTTGGAGGGTCTGTGGGACTTTTTGCCTATTCACCCAGAAAAGCATTTATGAGGCCAGGCACTGATAATGGACGAGAAGTCCTTTTTATTCACTTTCTGTAACATAAAATATATTTTAAAATATAAAATGTAATGAAATAAAACATAATAATAAATAAAATAATAAATAAATCTACTTTGCTGAGGTTAACATTCTCTAAATACTCTACTTACAATGCTTTGTAACAGTAACCTAATGGGCACCAGGGCACCAATACAAAGCAATACTTTGAATGCCATCTCTCTTCATTTTTATCCATTATCAATTTGTATGCATTATGTACATCTTATAGGCATGATGTAATCTTGCATGCATTATGTATGCATGTTGTATGTATGCCAATATATTGGATTCTGATGTAGGCTATGAATTCATGTATCATTATACATTTTAGCCCATATAACCTATAACAGTGTGGCGACAAAGTCACTCTGTGGCCTAATGGTGTTAGTTTCCAGGCCATTGTTAAAATTGCACTGTTCATTCACACATGCTACAGTTTAATCAAAAGACTCAATAGCTCAGGCAGTAGAGGGACAAAAATGAAACCAAGCTCATACTTAATCTGTAGCGCTAGTGCTTAACTAGAACGCCATGTCACCTAGATAGACCCGACAGGGTAAACAATGACAAATGCTGGGAACAGAGACCTCATTCGCACTCTGATAGGCAAAGAGGTGAGTTCTCACACAACTTCCATGTGTGTGTGTGTGGGGGGGGGGGGGGTGGCTAGAGAGAAATTGGATTATTTTCTCAGTCCGGTGACAAGCCAGGACACAGTAGAGGGTGATGTGTTGAGGTTGTGGTTGTGTGTGTGTGTGTGTGTGTTTGTGGGGGGGGGGGGGGCACTGTCCCTTTAATTCCAACAGCCAGGGGACTGTTTGACCTTTGCCCTTACCTGACATGAGCCTGGCAATGTGACTGACAAAACATCGGAACACAAAGAGATGTCAAACTGGAAGAACAGGATTTGGGGCAGAACAGAGCAGGAGAGAGAAGCGGAGGGGCCGGCTCTGCTGCTGGAGCAGTGAGCAGTGCTCTCTGGCAGAGAAGCTAAGGAGGAAAAGCATGGGCTTCCTCCCCTGAGGGTGCAGGGAGGGGACTATGAGTTCCAGGGGTCAAGGGAGAGGCAGTTCTTCCAGTGCCACTCCACCCAGAGCCACACATCCCCTAATGGGCGGGAGGGAGAGCGAGAGCGTGCACTAAGGACTTCCTCTGTCTCTAGGATCACCTCCCGGCTTTCCGCTGACACCCTCCTTCCGGCCTGAACGACGACGGCAAGATCTCTCAGAGCAGACAGAGGAAGCATCTGCTATCTTGCCCCCAACCCACAATCCCTTCCAGACGATCCCTTCCAGGCTTGTCTGCTGCGGCTCTTTGCTTTTTACTTTCTGCTGGGGAAGAGGAGCTAAAGAGGGGATTTATGGCTGCGTGGGATGTGTCCTGGCTCTCTAAAAACTGTGCCTGGTCCCTCATTCTGAGACTTCCTCTAGACTTTTAAAGCAACACCAAATAACTTTTCCTCTGTCGCACGCACTATTTGTTTAACCGGCACCGGCTTTGCAAATAACGATGTTCACAGACAAGGTAGAATATGTTGCATGATTTTATGAAAGTACAATGTATTGCGACATCAGATGCAAGTCAAATTTGTAGTTTATTATGTCTCATTCCATCGAACTACAGATCCGCTACCCGATCTGGCAAACTTACATAGTGCGGTTATAGCCGATAGAGGGCCGCGAAGCGAATGCAGAAGTGCTGTTCACCCTGTTACGAGTTGATTAACCACTAAAACGATTTTGGAAACATTATTTTAAGGTACAAAAAAACTCTTGTGTTGCTTTAAGCATGGGACTCTTCCTCTACGGCTTCTGGCACTGCTTGCCATGGGCACTCAAGAAGCAGGTGATTGCTTTGTTACATAAGATCTATAATGCTGGTGAGCAAATAAGAAGATTCTTATCATGTATCATAACATTACATGTTACAATCTTAAGGAAAACTGCAACACCACCCAAACCTGAGGAGTACAGGGACCATGCAGCACAAAGAGAAACACCCATTGCACAATCTCTTCACCAACAGCACTCCAAAATGTCAGCAGAGATACTTCAGGGAGTTTTGACAAGAGGGGGGAAAGCTAAAGGCATGCGGCTGTCAGGGTAAAATCAAAACAGTCGCCTCAAAAGGTGCTGTTGCTGTTTTTCCCTGAGAGGTGCGTTCGGCACTCCCCTTCTTTCAACGCTGACAGTTAAAGTCACTCATGCACTTCCCCATACCCCTTGGGGGGAATGGAATGCTCCCTGGAAAACTGAGGAGATATGTCTGGAATGCCAAAACATGGAATGACTCAACTGGAGAGGAAGAAGAAATAAACAGAACCTGTGCGGTTCCGGTCAAGCTCAGAGACTCGGATGCTTGAAATTATTGTGGACTGGGGAGAGAACACTATTAGTGTCAACATCTTATCAGAGCTAAATGTCTTCTATAGGCTGGATGTGCGCAAGACATCTTGAAGTATTTGAGTAGGGCGTCTTTGACATTTCAACCTGATCAGGGAAACATGAAAACATTTTAAAAAGTAGCACAGCTAAGGCATTCTGAGTCTCCAATGACTCATCCTTGTGGTGTAGGCTAGACCCCAGTCCATAGCAAGGGCGTGTTCTCTCGTTTCCCTTACACACAGAAGAACACACTGGGCAGATGCCTATTATTGGGACTCAATTAGCAGTGAGCAGCATGGATCAAAGGCCACCATGCCTGCAACACTCTTCAATTAGACTCCCAAATGCATCCATCGTCTGTCTTTCACTGAGCAAGCCATACCCATCAGCCACAATCCAAGTCAAGTCACTTTTATTTATATAGCACATTTTTGTACGCAATACAATTTTTTTGTAAGCACAAAAGATCCAGCGACGATAGCCTAAAGCTGACAGGGAGTGAATGAGGTAGATCCCCTCCTCCCACAGACTCTGAATTACAGAGTGTGTGCAGTGTAAGTACATACAGCCGACAGTAAAAAGCCTTGCCCTGCGGAAAGCCTTTGGCCTCTTCCCCAGCACAACCGGGGCAATATGAACCCAAGGGGAAAGAGGATGGGGTTAAAGACCCCAGCTGATTGAGGGGTTAAAATGTGCCTGTGTTTGGAGAGAGCGAGGGATACCAGGGGCAGGAAGAAAAGTGTGAGGCCAGGGGAAAATAGATTACAGGGACACTGGGAAATCTGCACACTGGATGGCAGCTCCAGGCAGGAAGACACTTAGTGGGACATACTTCACTGCTGTCATGTCAGTCAGTTCATCTGTCGGTTTTTCTGTCTCTCGTGCGTAAACAGAAACAGAGTTACAGGGGACTGTATTCTGTGTATTTTAGTCTGAGTTAGGCTATATACAAGCACTGGCTGATGTAGAGAAAGTATGCAATCGCTCTCTCCCTCTGACCTGGATTCAGTTCTGTGACATCTGGGAGGCCCTTTGTATGTCACCACCACCACCATGTAACTCTCTTAATACACACACACACACACACACACACACGCACGCATACACACACACACGCACGCATACACACACACACACACACACGCATACACACACACACACAATCACAAGACCGGCATGATCATGTCAAAACCACACAGAGTTCCCTTTTGGTCTTCCTCTGCTCATGGCCTTTGGACCAGACAGCAATGCAGTCCTGGGTGTGGCCTTCCCACACAACTAATGGGTTCCCGTGTATGAACCTACTCTGTTCAGCACTACCCTCCACCCTCACAGTTCACTTGGCGTACAAACAATGACGTGCAAACGATTTTTAGCCTACCTCACAACAGATTAGATACCCAGGGAGGCCAAGGTTAAGGGTGAACTAAAAATAGCGTCTAAGCTAAATGAATTTATAATACGTTGAAGCAGACACTAAGTCAAGATAAGGCTATTTTTAATTTAAGGGACTGACCACACACACCCTTATTCAAGTTCAATTCATAGAAGCCACATAAGGGGAAAAACAAACCTGGCTTTGGACAAGGTGTCAGACTAAAAAATTAAAGAATCCTCTGTGACATTCGCCGAGTTCACCTCAAAGTTTAATTAACTTCAGATGGGCTGCCATTCTCCCTGACCCATGAAGCGTACTTGTGTGAGGATTCTCAGACGGGCAGTGTGGATTCAATCATTTCCTCATTTGTCCTCTGACAGGCTGACACACCCACCTGGAGCAGCCAAGGCTATTACAAACCCAACAGGCTTTCCCCAAACAGAGGACTTTCCCCAAAGGGGTAATGAAGTGTGAGACAGCCAATTGCAGTACACTCTGACACGCTCTCCTCAGAGTAAACTTGTTCCTCCAAAGGCATTTGGACAAAACATTTCTGACTCGCCGTCACTGTTACTAAAAAAGTTGATGGGTAAAGTGACTTAAAGCCAGTGACATGCCCAGTAGACTGCAAGCCTAGGAGTTTTCATTCTGATAGAAATCCTCAAAAGACATTTCAGGCAAAAATACTATTTTCAGTCTCAGTCTATAGAAGGCCTGGACTCTGCATCTAGCTGCTGCAAAGACTAACACTCCATGTAGGCCAGGGACACAGCCATGCACTAGAGAGCCAATACGATTTAGCTCAGTTGTGGGGGTCTGTATCTTTTGTGAACAGCACAAAGTCAACATCCTGCCCTGAGAAAACACATCAGGCCTCTCAGTAGAAGGTGACAGAGGGAGAGAAAGAGCGAAAGGAAAACTGTGGTATCAGGATAGAGAGGGAGGGAGGGCAGGAGAAAGGGAGACAGTAGAAAAGAAAAGTAACAAAGTGATCATGCAAAGAAATGAGCTAGTTAAAGAAAGCTACACTAGGGGAGCTTCAGAATGTGAAACAGTCCGCTAAATGGACTGCGTCATTTGCTGCTCCTTGGCACAGAGCTGCGGCGTTCTCAGGTTCTGTGGCTCCCAGCAGGTGGCAGGAGGGCAGTGAAAGCCTGGCAGAGTGAAGCTGTGCCCGCAGCAATGCAATGCTGACAGGTGCCACAGGGTATGAATAGCCCTGACCAACAGAAGGCAATGCCTCCAAGCTTGGACTGTGGTGAATATGTGCGAGTCCAAATTAAATTGACAAAGAGAGAACAGGAAGGGGGAAGGGGGGAGCGATCTGTGTGTGTGTGAAACATCACACTCACATTTTGAGCTCTGACACAGAGTGTTGTGTGAAGTGGAAGCATCTCTCCACCCTCCTGGCCACTCTGGCCTGGCTCCAGGGGATATGCTCATCGCTTCCTCGGTCATGTGGCCTCCCCAGCTGGGCAGCTGACCAGCATGGTCCGAGAAAAGACTTTCCAGAATAAAGGACTGCTCTTCCCCTCCCATCTCCCCACTGTTTGTGCCATCCTTCACACATCAAGCTTACTGGCCGCACTACACAGACACAGCACACCTTGTGCATCCAAAATACACCGATAGCCTTTTTCCACTGACAGAGAACCGGTTCCGTTCCCATTCACAAACCAACATTTTGGTTTTTCCTGCGAACCGGAGTGGGCCTGTCATTCTACCATTCAGAGGGGAAAAAGCATGAGTTTTCTGTCCATATCAACTGTTGCCGTGAGTAAACAAAACTAGTCAACTAGCACTAAACTGCAGACATTAGCCAGCATTTTACACATCTAGTGTCTGCCATTTTTATGGGACATATCATCCTCCTGTTTATGCATATCATTAACTCGCATGCAACACCCTCTGTTGATGACACATCCTGGTTCAGTTCGTAACTGGTGGAAATGCGGTGTAGTTCACTAGCCATCACGAAGGTTCAAACCATTCTGCACCGAACCGGTTAAAGAACGCATACTCTGTTGGTCGCAAAAGGCGCTCATTGAGACACACTCACGCAACCTTGGGGGTGGAGTGAAATGAGGACCCACCTCCAAGACCAACTGAACAATAAGTCAGGCTGTACATCACTCACAACTCAGCAACAGAAGTCAATAAGCTGGGACACTTTATACGTTTATGTGTGCAAGAGCATTTAAGCTTTCCACAGCTGGGTATGGGCAGTGTTTTCAATTCTTAACAATGTTGATGTCTACCTAACCAATGCATGTTGATGTCTAAGACCTAACCAATGCATAGATGTCACACACACAAACAAACAAAACTGAACACAAATTACACCTGTCCAAAATGATTAATAGCTTCACCACAGATGTACACAAACCAAAATTCTTGTAGACAGCACTTATGCCCCTGAGAGTTGTTTCCTTAGTGCAATATAACTACAGTAAGTATCGCCAAAGAGATATCCACATTCCCCATAATCTTTCTCAAGCAGAAACACACAGAAAATTGACAGCAAGTTCCAGTGAAAAGGGCAACGAAGAAAAGACAGAAAATTGAGTCAGTAGGAAATCAGAGAGTAGGTACACTGGCATTAAGAGGAGGCGTTCTCTAGAAGCATGCCCACAGGCACAACAACTTGCTAGCTCACAGAAAACGGTCACCATCAAAAAATAGGGCAGTGGCGGTTCATATTAACCGGAGGTAGAGAGCCCCCACCATCCCCTTTACCATCCTTCCACCATCTGTTCCTGTGGCATCAGTAGGATAGTGGGCACCACGGTCAGGCAGTAACGCCGTCCCGATCCGCATCACCAGGAGAGAGACTATAAGGAGCGAACCTTCATGAGGAATATATCTGGCGGTTTACATGCCCGGTCAAGCTCAGACACGCCAGCAGGCAAAGGAACGAACCTCTGTCAACTGTGGCAAAAAAAAAAAAAACGCTGGAGAGGGATGTGAGTGAGAGGGTTGTAAAGAGGAAGAAACAGCTTATGATGACACTCAGAAGGGGTGTCACTCAGATCTGGGTTGTGTCTCTCTGGAGATTGACTACATGCATCTCAGTATGAAGCTGTTGGACCTGATGGACAACTAACTTTATTTTGAGTCCCCTGAATAGCCTTCACTTAACAGCACATTCACAAATACTTACCATTGTAATCTCAAATAGAATTTAGACGTTTGTTATAGCATAACACAGCAGTTAGGCTATTAGGTCTGCATTGATAGGCTGAGTAAGAGAACATTTCTGTCTGAGATCAAACTCAGATTGACCAACAAACATTTGAACTGCCTGGCATCTCTGACTGAGGTGAATTTTTTTGACAGGAAATCAATCACCATCGCTGGAATACAATACCAAAAAATCATCTCGTAGTCTACTGTTATATACAGATTATTATTATTATTATTATTATTAATTACAAACATATACACACACAATAAATCACTACCATCACTTGGCTCATAGGTCTACTGTATGTTTGGTTTCCAAAACTTATATACCGGTAGGTGCAATGGAATGACATTGAGAAATAGGGAATAGTCCTAGCCTACAGCATAGATTAGGCATCCTCTTTAATCCTGAAAATTAACTATGCCTCAACATCTCGGAATACAAGACTGCCATATTGCTCATATGTTAGTCATGGAATCTGACACAAACTCTTAACTGCCTATTTAAGATGGCACTATCAAACGTTATTCGATTAAGGTCCCTCATAACAAATACCGCCTAGGAGACCTTTTAAAAAGTAAAATATTCTCCTAAAGAAAAACACAATATTGTATAGTAGAAATTGGATTTTTAATTATGTTACCAAGAATCTGAGTCACATGGGAACACATTCCGTGAAGCCTAATCGCATTTCTAGAAGTTCACACACCTCATTTTAGACTTCAGTCACTGACAACAACTTTTCCCCAAAACATATTTACTGGCTTCTCATGTCACTGAAACAAAGCACAAACCGAATTCCGACCAGACACACCCTCTGAGTAAACCAACAAATCTGATGAAGTGAGCCAACTCGTTTTATAGCCAAATGAATGGGTATTGGGATATCGGATGCCGACGTCACCATGCGTGTATTGAGTCATTGTCAATAAAATAGACACAGTGAAGAACGAACAAAAGTATAACTTGTTTACAAGCTTGTGTGTGAATCTTATAGGAACTCTTCTTTTTCTTGTCATCCCTATTTCCTGTCTCCAGTTTACCTCAAGTAACGTTAGCCTCACGACAAAAGAATGTAGTAGCCTACAACAGCTTCAGAGCAAACATGTATAATATTGAGAGCTTACTTACCTGGACATAATTACTTTCACAGTAATCTGCTACACGGGTTAGATTCTGGTAACTCTCTATGAGGGCTCTTTTACCAGCTGGAATTTCTTCCTCTAACAACATTTGCAGCTCTGCCATTTTACATCTCTCCGCATAGCTTCCCCGTCTTCCCTTTGATTAAAACCACAAGCTCAGCCCCGACAAAAAGGGACTCTCTCGCCTGGTATTGTGGGATTCCTGGCCTCGCTTTCATTACGGTCGTCAACCCGGAAATTGACAAGCAATCCATGCTCAGAATGGAACACTGGGATAGGAAGTTTCCCAATGTATCCAAAGACCGATGTAACAGTTTTGAGTAACAGTTTAAAGCGCGTCGCTGATGTGATACATTGATAAATATTACTCGCTACATTATATTCTATTGACGACGCGCCACGCTTTGTTTAATGAAACTGTTTTAATAGTTGTCGGTGTATTTTGTAGGTCATTGTAGAGCGCTCGTAAATCCCTAACAAAAACTACACAACCCATGAACCAGAAGTTGTCCAATAGAATTGTGGGTTTTGTAGGAGAATTAACGAGGACACATTTCAAGAGCTGAGGGAGGTTGATTGCGCAAGTAAAAAACTACAACTCCCTAGAAATTATATCCGTATCACTTGTGTACGATTACAGATCGCCAACATATTTGAGAGGTCGCCGTCTTAACTGCAAGTAGCCTAGACCACCAAATGGTAAGGAATTAACTTCTAATACAATTCTAGACCCTGTTTGTTAGTGACCAGGCTCTTGTCACAAAGTGTGACACACTAGACAAAATGTTGGACTGGTGGGTATGCCCTCGAATTCTGCTGCAACGCAGAGCAGTTGACAGCTTTTGTTGTTAGGATTGCTTTCAGGTGAACAATCGTTACCAAACGAATGATCGAGTGTAATATTATGTTGTTAACATTTGGTACTTGACGTTATTCTCATGTCCACAGCGTGCTTTAATCTGGATTATCTGGGTATCCAACCAGTGGCAATCATTGCCTGCTACAACAATACCAACATTTCTAATGTTCCTACTTTCTCGTTTTGTTTATATATGGTGGATAACTCTATGTGAATTGACTAGAACTGTCATAACTTGCTTATAGATTTGACGGTTCCACATATCAGTTGACACTCTCAATTTTGTGTCATGATGGCGGATGACAACAAACCAATCCACGAGCTGCGTTTTGACGCTGCAGTCAAAGTGATTCAGAGTTTACCTGCGGACGGTAAGAATTTTAGAAAAACTTGTAGCTTGAACGTATCGGTTTTATGCTGAGTAAAGCCTGAAGGGGCGAATGGCTGTCGGCCTTGCGATCTGTACTTAAAGAAGAACTTGTGCAGGCTGGTTTTTTCTGAGTCATGTGTGTAGCCTAGGCTACAAGATCAACCTCGATTGGCTCCATCCCCCTCGTATGATTAGCCTACATAGCGGGGTTTAGTGACTATACGAGGTCGTCCCTGTGATGTCTTGGCCGGACACTGGGTGTTGGGTGACATGTAGACATAAAATGTGTAATATGAATATAATTGATCTTTACCAAGTCTTTTGAAAGTATTTAACTAGCAAAACACTAAGTTATCTATTATAACTAATACTACTACTACTACTAATAATAATAATAATAATAATAATAATTATTATTATTATTATAAATAATTTAACCATTATTATTATTATTATTGCATAACTGATAGAAGTAGAACTCCTTTTATGAACCCATTATTTTGATTGAACTGGTGTAATTGAGAATCACAACTGTTTCCATGATTTTGTACCATCTCTACCCAGGTTCCTTTCAGCCTTCCAATGAGATGATGTTGAAGTTCTACAGCTACTACAAGCAGGCCACACAGGGACCTTGCAACATTCCACGGCCAGGCTTCTGGGACCCAGTGGGCAAAGTCAAATGGTAGAGAATTATAAATGAGAGCACATTTACTGCTTCTGTCTTTACTTCCAAGTATGTAGGCATAGGTATTTAAACTCAGATCTGACAGATATGTTTGTATGTCTTTTGTTGCATTGCCCTACATTCCTTCACAAAGCGTGTGGTGACTGCACTAGAACAGCAAATAGTCACAGCGAGATGTGGCTGCCTTTGACACAGTTTGTGTAGACTTTTCGCTCATACACTTGGCCTTAAACTGAACTGAGAGGTCAGATAGATAACAGCTGGCTGACAACCGAGAGGAGTTAATATTTCAGGACACAGACTGAGTTGTGAAATGGACAAGTTTTATGTTGTGACCACCATATTGTTTCTACATAGTGTGGTGCTATTAAAGATTTGCATAGATTTCTTGGCTATTTAATTTATTTATTTTTCTTGGATATTTAGGTATTATGTGGTCTTTACTGAAAATATTTAACTTATCATTTGTGTTATTGCATCCTAGAAAACTGCTTTACAGCCTCTATCGTTATCTAGAATTGTTTTTCTTATGCAACATATGTGTTCATGATGTTAATAGATCAAAGTACTTTTTAATAGCAAGCACTTCAAAAGCACAGTACTACTCATAGCAGCGTACCTGTCCTTGAAATATGCTTACTGATAGCTGTGTTCCTTCTTGAATTACAATTGTTATCCATGACAAGGAAACAACATGCCTGATATTGCTTACCGGTGCATTGTCCTTAGCTACAGTCTTGCTCTCTGTTCCCCAAGGGATGCATGGAATGCTCTTGGAGAAATGTCGAGAGAGGAGGCCATGACTGCATATGTTGATGAAATGAAACTGGTGATTATTTTTGTTCGTTTCACATGAAATATTCAATATCTACATTTATTTTGGAGTTAACAGAAATCCGTTTGACCTGACCAATCATTCAATTGACAGATTCTGGAGAGCATGCCGGTGACGGATGAGGTCGAGAGACTGCTTAAGATCTTGGGGCCATTTTATGAGATGGTGGATGAAAAGAAGGTCAACCAAGTGTCTGACCTGTCCGGAGGTTGGTTGCTAGGAAATAGTTTCCTCTAGTTCAGTACAACTTGAATATATTGGTAACTAGCTGAAACATCTGCAGCCACAACCCTATATGTCCGCCAGTCCCATAACTACACGCTCCCATACAATATGGATTTACTCCGTATCCATAAAAGGTTTACAACAAAAACAAGTAAAACAAGAAATGTAATTGAATCGGGAACCTATAATTCAGGAAGTTTTATTTGTTGATGCAGTATATTTCTGTGAAATACTTTTCAGATGTTTTCATTTAATAATTTTACTTCTGTTTCGTGCTAAGCCCGACTGGCAAGATTTGCTAGACAACTGGAAGGCAAGTGTGAAGGCCTGCATCCAGCCCAGGCTAATATTTGCTGTTGTAGTTGAAGTTAGCTCACCTTTAGTTGTGGTAGTTAGCTCATCTTTAGTTGTGCTTTAGAGTGCATTTTACACCAAAGCTCATGTGTCTTGGTCCTTGTGTCATTGTGAGAACTTCCTACTTGAATGGTATCATTGGTGTGATGTAGTCTATATCTTATGATTGTAGATTGAGATAGAAAAGTGGATTACATTGTGCACGTGGGAATTTTACTAACACATTTTTGGAATATTTTGTTTAATTCTGAAATGACTTGAAGGAAGTTGAATCTGGGGACAGGACTGAATGCTTCTCCATGAAACATTTTGAATTTTGTCTTTGATTCTTTTTCCAGGTATTGGGGATGTTATGGGCAAAACATCCAAGGCAGTCACAAAGAGTATCATCAGGAACCTGGAAATGAATGGCTCTTTAGACGATCATATGTCCAAATTGGAAGCCAAGAGGAGAGCCATCAAGAATACGGAAGATGATGACATTGAGGAGGAGGAGGAAGATGAAGAGGAGATTGTAGAAGTTAAAAAAGGTAGCTTTGTTAATAAAGAAACCACCTTTTAGCACACAGTGAGGTTTATAGAACTTCAGTCTTGTGCAGCCAGGTAACAAAAGTGCAACTGGACTTTGTATTCACCACAAGCCGCAGATAGAGGGTATTACATAGTATTCATTGCTCACAGAATCTCCTGCTGTCTAGTGTACATGCTAGGCAGAAAGTAACCCAGCATGTTATTTGGTTAGACCATATTATGTTTCTATTTGATGCTGCCATGCAAATACTGAATATGTGTACTATCTGCCAGACAATCAAGTGTATTTTCACACACCTGAAGTATATGCATATGTTGCAAATGACAACATGTAGTATAAATGTGCATGTAGTTATATTATTTATTTGTGTTTGGTATTCATACAAGATATTGGGAAATGTTGGGCCTAGGAAGCAAAAACCTATAAATCAGTGAATGCATTAATATTGTTTTCTCATTCCTTCAGCCCCACCACCAAGAAAGAAAGGGTCATCGGGGAAGCCTAAAGCACCCTTATCAAATGGTAGTGTGGCCCATGGAGGCATCCCTTTAACGAATGGCACACACAGCTCCAAGTCTGCTCTTAATGGAAATGGTGTGAAAGAGGAGCCAGATGACACGGCCCTACCTGATGGAACCATGGAGGTCAATGGCCATCTCAGTGGTAAGGGGACATACACTTGACTACTGCTTGGATTTACATTTAAAGCAAGGGTACAGTATGTAACAATATGCTACTTTTTGAAGTATGGTTTTGAAAGCAGCTAGTTTTACATTATATTCAAATTCATTTTGATGGTGAATGAAAGGTAAACACATCTGTTATTCCTGCTGGCCATCCATGCTAGATGTACATGTGTTCAGGTCAGACCACCCAGCGAGAATGTAAGAAGTGCATGACATTGTCAACTATGTTAGACAGGAGAAAAGGCCGTACTTTGCATAAGTTAATAGTTTTATTGGACAAATGTGTTTCTGCGTACTGCCTCCTTCAGTGTGCTTTCTCCTTTCTGTTAGTTATAAGTTAGGTCCAACACTCTCAAAAAACTGAGAAGCCTGCTCCTATCCCTGCGATTGTAAGCCATGTTGGCAAAAGACAATATAACATGCAAGTTTTTTTTATCAGTGCCAGCAGTCTTGTTGTTAGTATCTGCTTTTTTGCATTTCTTATGTAGTTAGCTTATCTAGTTATTAGCACACAAGTTTTAGATCAAAAGGTACTGTAGTTTTAAGTCTTCCAATTAAAGACTGAGTTTTAAAGTAACAGTTGAGGTTCCGGTCATGATGCCTGCTGAAGGGTGACTCACAGTTCAAAGAAGAGTTTCAGATAAAGAATTAGCCTTTTTGTATGTGTAAAAATATATGGTTCTTAATATCCTGACAGAAATGTCACTTTGAACCTTTCGGTTACCAACTTGTATGTCTAGATATTTCACTTTTTTTTAGTTTAAGGTCCCCTTCCGGAGTAGACATGTGATCACATAAGCTGCTCAGTGTGTCAAAATGTGTATAACACCCACCCATTTTGTGCCAATGTGTGCCATCTCCATAATGTGTTACTAAATCACCTTTACATGACAGGTTCCCTCATTTGTTTACATGGCTTCTCATGCAGATCTCCCTGAGGACATGTGTAGCCACCAGCATGTGGCCAGCGACTCAGACAGTGAGGTTTACTGTGACTCGGTTGACCAGTTTGGTATGGAGGAGGTAAGAGGTGGTCTCATTCATTTATTTCATGAGCCTTTTCTCTGCACTTTGCTCTTACTCATACCAAAGTCCTTTTAGGCAAGTCCCTCCATATTGCAACGCTTTTTGGGCACTCATCGGGCATCGTATTCGGCAGAAATGCGCGTGTGCAAGGCTTCACCACACCAACCATTTATACATCAAGTCTATGGACTAGATAAATATTTTCTTAGCGTGAGGTGGGATGTCACTCTCGATTGATATTAGAACTCAGAACTCAAAACTCCTTCTTCATGTGTGTACTTGGCCACTGGCAGGGCTCAGAGGTGCACACCAACCATGCCCCGGACCTCGAGGACAATCACCACAGCACCCTGTCTTCCACCGAGGAGCTTGGCGCACCCGTGTCTGACGCAGAGGACCTGCAGGCAGGGCCCGAGGGCGTCCAGCATGGGGGGGAGGACGGTAAGACTGGGTCAGGCTCTTCACACAGGCACAGGATACCTGCAGAGCGAGCCGACAACTCACTGGTCCGCAGGAGCAGAGGTGAGGCCTGAGATCAACTACTTTGGCAAGGCTTCATATTATATATGTTATTATTTATTCATGTGCTATTTTTCCTATTTTCATAATATTTCTTAATGCACGTTTAAAATAGCATAAAGGAGGAGGCCATATGGTACTTGTAGTATTGTGTAAATGTGGCATCTAGTCTACACATCCTGTTTAATTTGTATCACTTGATTTTCTTGTCAAACCAGACCAGTCACCAGTTTGTTGTTTGCAAACAGAATATTGGTTTCTGATGGATTGTTGGTTTCCGAAGTTTAGATTAGCTTACATTTGTGTTTACATTTATTCTTTTTGGCAAATAATAACACAATTTCACTAAAATCAAACTTCCATGACTAGATTAAATAAAAGAGCAAAGGGAAGAGTCTACCTACCAGTCTACACAGCCCCCACCATACTGTGCATCCTCCCGGGACTGAAGGACTCTCCATCTTGAAATGCTTCTGTCCTCTTTTATTCCTCAGGCTCCAGATCTTCTTCCTCGAGTGGTGGGATCCAGAGGATGTTGCAGGGCAACGGGGGAGATGGGGAGCGCTGGGGTTCGGAAGGCGCAGTTGGAGGGAATCTCAATGAGCAGATAGTGACCGCACTGGCAAGGCTACAGGAAGATATGCAGAGCGTACTCCAGAGGTTGCACACTCTGGAGGCCCTCACTGCCTCCCAGGTAGGACAAACAGACACACACACACATAAACTTACCCATACTCATGCAGTACACACACTCATACAGTGCACACATAAAATACTGAGGGCCAGATGTACGTACATTTGCGAACATAGCGTTATCAGCATCATGGCCAACCCACAGAAACCGCACGCTGTGACACTTCAGTTAACATGATATTTATCAAACTAGCAGTTCATCGGGTAATCAGCACCTAATCTCCAAAGAATCTCCGCCCCCTACTGCAATTTGCAAACATTAACAACTGAACAACATAGGCCTACTTTAATCACAAGCGCAGTTGAATGAAGTTAACTGATGACAACATTAAAAGGAGTCAAACGTTTAGCGATCATGAAATAATACAATACATGGTGTCAACAAGCAGAAAGATAATGAAGAGCAGTAGTTCTCAAACTACTTGTGCACGTAGGCTATGGAAGATTGGTCAAATCTAGCAAGTAGGAAAGTTTAAGTGGATGACGTCAAAGTAAGACATTCGAAAGGCCAACAAAAGTTACTTTGCTTTTGATATAGTACAAAGATGCAAAACTGGTGCTCTAAATAGCGATTCTGTTGTCTTTGAAAGTTTCCCTTATTGGCGCATTTAAACGCAATTTGGTTAACACCTGCTTTTACAAGGCGGAAATATTTCGGTGCATTTTTACGCTTCTCCTCCCATCTTTTTACATGAAACTCCCACTTTCCCCTGACCCTCCTATGAATGCATATGCATGAGACCGAAAAGCGCAATTTGACATTCTCAGCTGCCACGTCAGACAGTCTGCGATTTTACCTCAGTGCGGCCTGTACATACCTCGCCATTTTTATATTGCACGTTGCGAAACAAGTACACCTGAAGTGGTCGCAAAAGCGTTAGTACATCTGGCCCTGACTCTCTCGGCTGTGACACATTTGCTACTGTCATCAGTCATAATCAATAAATCTAGAAATCATATTGACTGTACGAATTACTAGTGCTTGCAAAATAGCTATTTTGGAATTAAAAGATCAGACAAATCACTTAACTTTGAGAGCACTGCAATATCTTCTTTTATTCTATGCACCGTGTGCTCAAATGCCAGAACAGACACTGTATACATTTAGCATCATCCCTCCCTACATTGTTTTCAAATTCTGCAAACTCAACGGTACAGTGGAAGCTTTTGTTTCACTGAGCTTTTGTCATGTTTTCTGCTCTGTACAGGCGCGGTCACTTGCCTTGTCTCCAAACTTTCCATCACCCCATGTAACAAAGGTAAACATATTGCCGTCTTTGGGTCCTTCTTGTTTTTTGTCTGGCTTAGTGTTTGATTTGGGGGTCGTGCTGCCACAAAAGACAGAAGATGCACTTTGATTTGATCAACAACACCTTATCAGCTGCTGACGTGTACACACACACACATTCTTGAATTTCCCCTGGGGATCAATAAAGTATCTATCTATCTATGTATCTATGTATCTATCTATCTATCTATTCTGGTTCATTAGAATAGTTTTGATTTATTTTTATTTTAAGTTTATTGTACATGGACAATGGACATGGTAAAGATAAAAATAATTCAAAAAGTATAAAAGATGATGTCTTATGTATGTTTGCTCCTCCTTATACCCCCAGTTGTATTTTGTTGATTGTAAGTTGTCTGGTGGCTGGTTTCAAGGTTGATATTTTTGTTTGGCCCCCAGAGACCTTCCTGGTGGCCCTTTGAAGTATCCCCAGGCACCGTGGCCTTTGCAGTGGTGTGGCCATTTGTTGTGCAGTGGCTTATTCGCCTGTACCTCCAGCGAAGGAGACGGTAGAGCCTATTTTTGTGTACTTCAGTATATATCCAAGCAATACTTCTGTTTGATCAGAGAAAGCTATAATTATTTAGGGACTATAGAACACAGATTTTCAAATGTTTAAGTCCAGAATCTGGACAGCAGAACTGAACTCTTCAAGATGTTTTTTAGACAAATTTACATATACTCACAACTCCTTTCAGAATGTCCCATTTTTTGTTGGTAATTTTTGTATGAGTTATGCAATGTGGCACAATTGTACATTCTTAGGGGGAAAAAACTAAACTTTGAAAAAAATTTATGAAAGTTTGTTAGGTTTTGTAGAAACTACAATTACATGTTATTTTGTTGTTTGTCATAAAAAAAGAAAAGAAACATGCATTCTGCATCACTGTATACAGTCTCTATGGACTCTAATGACTAACTTAGCCATTGTGAGGGAGTAATGCAGACTGATCACTTCTTGAGATTCTTATGGGTTTCTTGCCTTGAACTCACATATACAATCTTTTCACTGGTACCTCTGTTGTTCCCTCCCCACAGGCGGATCCACTGAGAAGCCCTCCTTCCTCCAGACGTACAGTAGGAAGTGGAGCCAGCCCCAGGAGAGCTCCGTCTGGCCCTTTCTTTAGTAGCAGGCCTCAGATAGTTTCCTCTCTGCTTGTGTTCCCCTCATGTCTAACTCTACGCTTTTGCACTATGATGACAGCATCAAGAGTAGCGAGTGGTAGGTTGCAGCTAAAATCAGTCCTTTTGTGGACATGTGAATTGTATAGAGTCGCAGCTTATCACGCAAGTTAATTTCCTAATTTTCAGTTAAAATCTTGAAATATAAAATACCAAGGACACTAACACTAAAACAAAATCTGTGTGCGGATTAATGGATGTAGTGTAGTTCACTTTTTTAAGATTTAAATACAACGATTTTCAGAAGCTATTTGATTATGTATTCATCACGGGCATTATGACTAAATTGAAATGTATAAGTTAACAATCAGTTTGAGATCCATAACCAGAACAGTTATAACTCACAGAGAAACTTGCTGCTAATTATTTGTATTGGGCAGAACAATGCTCTTAAGTAGGTCTAATGCGCATTTTATGTTAATTATGTTCAAATACAGAACATTTAGTGTGATTGAGGAAAAGTAGTAATGTGTCCATGATCTGCCGATACTGTTTATCAATTTTAGTGCAGGAGTAGGTCCCTGTAGGTGTTTAAAATATTGATCAGAATGTCATCTTTTCATATTTAAAAAAGTCAGTCTAGTTTTTTTTCTTATTAGTAGTAATTATAATCAACAGAAAAAAGTCTTTGTTGTGCAGATATGTTTTAACTTTTCAATGTGTTATGAGTAAGGAGAAGACATCAGAGATCATACTGAATATTCGCTCATATCCTAAGTGAGGCAAGGACTTCACTGAACCAAAGTATGACAATATCACCAAAACCCTGCTGCAATACACTTGCAGAGAGCTGATCATGATTTATTGATCTATGGATCCACATTGTGTTAAGTCCAAAGTTTCAACCTTCAGTTAGGATTTATTACAACTTACTGAGCAGCAGAACGAGTTACATTTCAGATCTGTGATTGGTTAACATTAACGGTCCGGTTTTATCCTGCAATACTGCCCGAGAGAAATCTTTGCTCATTATCTGCAGAGAGCATTTCTATCCATGCCTGATCACCAGAAGAGTCAGGAGATAACTGATTGAATGTTTTGGACAAATAGGAGTAAAAGGAGCGAGCACTGAACGTTTTAAGAAATAATGTAATTTTATTAATTCTAAAATGGATCATGGATATCCTTTTTATCAGAGTTTTATGGTTGTTTGTTTTTTGTTTCCATTAGTGTAAATTGTGTAATACTGTTAATAGAGACTGTACAGTATAAATAATATAATGTATGGATATACCAATGTAATATTTTAATTGCACTGAAGTGTATTATTGTAATATACATATATACAGATAAATACCTATTTAATTAATTCCTGTAATATTGTTTGGATTGGCAGTAGATCTGACCTTAGAGTTGTACAAAGGCGTTTTTGTTGAAACTATCCTTTCTATTAAGCCTTCTAACCAAGTCTGCCCCCTTGTGGTCAGTTCTTTGCATGTGTTTGCTAATCTGAAGCACGAATAAAGGTTTTGGAACAATTTACTACTACTGGTCTTGATTTTTCATTTTTGCATTGTAAATAACTGACGGTGGCCTAGTTTACCATTAGTTGTCCATTTTTATTTGTAAGCATTATTTCTCAAGCACTTACATGTCATAAAACAGTAAAATAAGTGTTTTAAGACTTTATCCAAATGGATATATGAATACAGTATAGGGATCCACAAATAATTTTGAAGGAAAAGAAAAAGTAATGCTCTAAAAATACATTTAGGAAAACAAAACAATGCAACCAGCAACATACGATCTCAACGAGCACCAACACTTATATATATTAAATAGATATATTAAAATCTATTTTCTCTCACTAAGAAAATATATACAACGTGCCATTTTTAACAAACCATGTTTTATAATGCTTCTTCTGAGTGAACACAACCTTCATCAGAATACACTACCCATATTTAAATGTATACAGATAGGTGTGCTTTGTCCTAAAATAATGCTGAATAGGTGTACACGTTATCAGAGACTAGAAAAGAAAGAGTACCAGACATCCAGCCCAGGCTATCCCCTACATACTGAACCCTGAGAGGGCAAGGTGCTGAGCAGTGTTCCTGGCATCAAAGTAGGATGTGTCCGTCTCGTCTTCAGGCTGTGGGATAAAAGGCATCTTCTGGTTCTGCAGGTTGTCCCAGTCCAAACCCTCAAAGAAGGGGTGCACCTTGAGCTCTAAGGAGACACACACACACACAAATTAAATAAAAATAGCCAAACCCAGAAATATTTTCTCTTAAACAGTGGAGATTTTCATTTTCAAGGAAGTCACTTACAGTATGTTTTCAGTAATATGCCCTGTAAGCTGATGTATCATCTTAAATTTAATTCATTTACACAATTGAGCTTTGGCATGTTCGCTATGCATGATCATGCACTTGATGCAACTTGATTAATTAACTTTGGTTGTACATTTTCTGGTAAATAATAGCTCAATCAATTGAAACAAGGTCAACATTAGTACCAGTAATTTGATAACTGCACTTTGTCTGTAAGTGTGATACAGATAGATAGTACAGATAGTCTCACCTTTCAGGCCTGCACGTTTGGTCATGTCCATGTTTAGCAAAATCTCTATGGCATCTCTAGCATTGTGGGATATCTCCTCTTCGGCATCAGGCCAAGGGATGTCTACAAGCACAAAATGCAAGAAAAATGTAAGGCCTGTTGCAAAATACTAATATTATGGACAGAATACCAGCTGAGATCAGTTGCATTGTTTTTTTTAATCAGAGGAGCAGTTTTCGGATTACATTATGTGCTTACATAATTGCAAAAGGGTTCTTCAATGTTTTCTCAGTCAGCCTTTTAAAATGATATCAGATTAGTAAACAGAATGTCCTTTTGTAACATTGGATAAAAGGTTGCTGATAATAGGCAATGTAGATATTGCATTAAAGATCAGCCATTTCTTTCTACAACGGTTGAAAACCCTTTTGACCGGTAGTGTATATAGTTATTTATAGAGCAGTTAATTATGTTGACAGCAAGCCTAACATTAAAGCCACCAAACTGATGTTGTTGAACTGTGAATATAATTAAACTTCAGCCACAAATGTATTCAACTGGTGAATGGTGATGGATGAACAGATAACACTCACCTCTGTTCAGAATGTTCTGGAACACCAGCTGGGGGGTCTCGTCATTAAACGGAGGGATTCCTGTGAGGAACTCAAACAGGCAGACTCCAAGTGCCCACCAATCGACCATAACATCTGAACAGAGATATGTTAATTACTTACTCTGCACAATGGCCATTTCACACATGAGAAGGGGGCAGAGGGAAAGGTTAGAGTGTGAAATGTGTTCTAGTCTAGGCTGTGGAAGCAGGGGGTAAGCTGTTATCAATGTCACAATCAAGGCATTTCAATTTATGTACAACAAATAAATGGCATGATATGTGATGTGTGAAAGACCAAATCAGGATCAAAAGAACAGCGACACAGCCCACGATTGTTACAAACATCAAAACACGGACTACAAATGTTGGCCTTGTGATAGTCATCTGTTCAGCGTTTTCAGAGCAAGGGTTGTTTGAAAGTAAAATTAAAATAAAACAATTAGTCCCTGAAAAACCAGTGGAGGACCACTGAAGCAGTTAGAGCATAAGATACACCAGTACCCAAATCTCATTGCTAAAATAAACCCTGTCCTTTGCCCTGGGACAAAAGGCACTGCCAGCACATGCAGGAAAACATCCCCCAATGTACCGTACTCATAAAAAAAACCACATCTATGACAAACTTACCACCAATACCAATTCCTGAAACTCAAAAAGAGGGATTGTTAGATGCCAATATTCTAAAAAGTCTCTCAAATGACTATACAACTAACTTTTCCAGTTGTAGAACAATGAGTTTTCGGACCAATGTCCATGTAAACTGGCAATTAATCATTGGCTTTTTTATTCTTACCATGTGGTTTTCCCAAGAGCAGCTCAGGGGCCAGGTAATCCGGGGTGCCCAAAATTGGGGCACTCTGCACGGGCTCCGGACCCCTACGAACACTCTTGGGGGTCCTGAAGGGGGTGTGCACCATGGCCATCGGGGTTGGAGTCTAGACACACAACAGAAAAAAAGCACTTAATTTCCCCTTTTCTATTTTTTTTTTTTTTGTTCAGCATAAAATTAGCTTGTCATTTAATTGTCATTCAAGTTACAGTGCAATTATAAGTCTCAAGTAAAGGTCCTTTTCAAAATATCCAAACTTTTAAGATTTAAGGGTTACATGTTGTGCTGCATTACTTTGTCTATCTGACAAGTATCAACCATATATATATATATATATATATGAATTGTATTTCTCAAGCTCAAGAGAGTTCTGAAAGTAGTCTAAATTGTTGTATTTTGTAGTGTAACACTATTCCAGTTTCTGCTTCAGAGCTCCTACCTGCTGCACAGAACTCCCGAAGCTGGGCCTTTTCTTCTGGACAGGCGTCATGACGGAGCTGAGGAAGGAGGTGCAGGCGGACGTCTCCATGGGCTCCACTGAGCCGAGGCTGAGGCGCGAGCAGCAGGACAAGCTGGAGCGATTGATGGAGCTGCAGTAGCTGCGGAAGGCCACCACGTTCCGTGGCCGCAGGAAGGACGGTGACTTGGCTCCGCTGCTGGACTGACCGAGGAGCCGCCGCTGGAACAGGAAGCCGGAGCCAGCCCCGGACGTGGGCACGGTGATCGGGGCATAAGAGGCAGGGCCAGTGGCCGCCAGGGGGAAGCAGGCCGAGAGGTCGTGGTCGTCCAGCTCCTCCAGCGATGAGGACAGTGCTTCTTTAGGGCTCTCGACTGGAGGTGGCACGGATGGGTCGGAACCGATGATGGAAATGTCGTGGGCCGAGCTCTCAGAATCTAAGCTCAGGTTCCTGTGCACATCTTGGGCGTCGCTGAACGAGGAGGAAAAGCTCGACTCGGCAGCTGCGGCGGCAACTGCCTCCTCCCCAGGGTCCTCCAGCTCACAAAGCAGGTTCTTGGCCACCTCGGCTGAGCTGGACTGGGTCGGCCCGGGCCTCTTTGTCTCCCTCTGGCCTCCTGACCCACCCTGGCGCACCCCTAGCCCCACAGTGGAGAAGAGCCCTGTCAGTCCTGTGCTGTACCTCCCGTCCTCCTCCCCAGGCACCCGTGAGCTTCGCTGGAAGTCCGTGTCGCCCCTTTTGGCCTGCAGCCCCATGGCCTCAGGGCTCCGGTCCACCTCCTCAAAATTCCGCTTGGCTGACTTCACGGAAGGTTGGATGGCCCCACGCAGGCTAGGAACAGGAGTGCATACACCGGCTCTCCAATGAGCACATCCTGCTGGGTTAGCAGGGCTGCAGTCCTCCTTGTCGAACTGGAGCCTCTTGCCTGTCGAGATGTTGATTTTTCCCTGGATTGGCCCTGCAGAGGCAAAGTCTAGCTGTCCTCTGACTGGGTGTGCCCTGACGTCCTGGTTGCCAAGTGACATGAGAGCATTGTCGCGCCCAGGAATTCGCTCTGATGATGCAAGGGGGGTGTCAATCTTCCCAGCTATGTTCAGCTGATCTTTACCTTCCTCAGGAGGCATGTTCTGAGATTCTTGGCATTCCTAAGCATACAGATGAGAGACCATTTATAATAAGTAATTAAACCCTAATAACCCAAATAATGTTGACCCAGGTAGAATTATTCAATCTAATGAAAACTAAAGTTAAAACTAGGCTACTATACTTGTTCATTTGATGTACTAAACAGTAAATGCCAACAACAACATGATTATCTATGTTAAGAAGACTTTAAAGTGGTGACATACCAAGTCTTCCCACAGAGGGCTGATGCAGCTTTCAGAGTCTGTGGCGGAGGGACAGATGCATGACTGGTTGCTCCCAGTGCTCTGTGTGTCACAGCGTTGTCTGGACTTCATCAGCTTGGGGGTGAGACCTTTGGCCAACATTCCTGCACTGAACATACTGCTGCGTCCTGAAATGCAAAATGAAATTGTTGTCATCGATCAGTTTGTCAGTCAGTGAACAAGTAAATACTTTAGCACACTTATATCTGCATACATCCATGTACATAAATGTTACAAAGGTGCGGATGTCAGGAGGTTATATCAAGAAAAGAATCCATGCGTATGAGAACGTCAGGTATCAGGCATCACCATGGGCTGAGCATACCTAAGGCTCGTGTGGAGCACATGGGGGAACTGAAGCTGTTCCTCCTCCTCCTCTCGTGAGGGGAGCCGAGCGAGGTTTTCCGCGTCTCCAGCTTCCCGCATGTCTTGGAGCTGGACACAGCTGACAGGCTGCAGTGGCGTTTTCCTTCCATCAATGGAGTGTTCTGATTGGTTGACAGGTAAAAAGGAGGGAAGTTGGCAAGAATGGAAGTGAAACAGGAAGAGCTTGATGCTACTGAAAACCTCCTCTTAGCATCATCAGGCATCACATGCATTAGGAATGGTTTTAAATTTTGCATAATTACTTCAGTGTTGATAGCCTACGTGAACCCAGACAAACCTGTTAGCAAATTTGAATTTGCTCTGCAGGTTTGTCTTGAAAGGATCCCATTGGCTCCCGTTTCTAAACGTAACCGGCAATGAAGGTTTTAAATGCAGTTGTTTACTCAATTCCAAAGAAAATAAACATCCATATCTGTTTAACCCTGTCACCATCAGCGCAGCCATTAGTTGTGTTGAATGTCATCATATAAAGCCCATGCCATGCCGGATAGACGATTGTGACTGGATGGGTTTTTGGTGAATTGGAAACGGGCATCAATGGGATGGGATTCACCCAGGCTACAGTGATGAGATTTTTACACTTACAAGTCCAAGGGAGCTGATCAGTGACAGCACTTGACCAGGTGTCCGAAAATAAGCTTTATTTGGCTTTGCCAAGGAGGGTGTGGTAAGAATATCTGTCAGGCTTAGCTCTGAAGGGTAAAGGAGAAAATTTGATTTCACATAAACAAGAAAGATGTAAAGTAGATATTTTATAAAATCATGGAATGTTTGACAGATTGCATTACAAACATATGCACTCATTTGAAACAATGTGTACAAATATCTGTGTAGATTACAGTTCAGTAAATGGTGTGATCACTGGTATATGTTGGGGCATGTGACTCCTCTTAGGGAACGCAACCGTTAAAAATCCAGTCTGAGCAGTTTGACAGATTATTTCGCTTTTGTCATACCTCTTTCCATCTTAACCTTTGAGAGACCAAAGTCTGTAAGCTTGATGTGTCCTTCGTTAGAGATCAACATGTTGTCAGGTTTCAGGTCCCTGTGAATGACGACATGTATGTTTCAAACACCCAACACAAGTTATAAACCAGAAAAACCTGGAGGAAGTGAGCAATGCAAAATGATAACCAACCTGTGAATTATTCCATGGCGATGAAGATAATCCAAAGCAAGTGCAACCTCTGATATAAACTTCAGAGACATGTCTTCATCGAAATATCCATAAATATGAAGTAATGATTTCACATCACCTCCAATCAGATATTCCATCACCTATAAAAAAAAAAGAATAATGCAGTGTTTGACTGAATTTTTCCAGGAATTCGAAAATATCAGCAAAAACTTATGTAGGGCTGCAACTGCAACATAGTCAATTAATCTGCTGATTATTTTCTCAATCAATTGATTAGTTGTTTGTTTGATCAATAAAATGAAATGATTATCTTTTTCCAAAACCCAGGATTATGTCCTCAAATGCTTGGGTTTGTCCACATGCCAAAGACAATTGATTTACTGTCATAGAGGAGTAAGTACAGTCGAATTTTTACAAGTTTAAGAATCTGCAATTAGATAATATTGAGAGGTGTTTTCCTTTTTTTTTTAAAAAAGACATAATCCGTTTAACTGGTTACCAAAATTGTTGCCAACCAATTTGACTACTCCATTACTCGATTAATTGTTTCAGCCCTACTTATATGTAGACAAAAGTGGCAATACTTTACTGACAAACTACTATAATAACTTACCAAATATACTTTAGTTGCTGTTTGCAGGGAGTAGAACAAGTGCACCACAAAAGGACTTTTGCTGAGGGCCAAAGCATCTCGCTCTGCCCTCATCTGCTCTGTCATATTTTTATCAACCATGTCGGCCTTGTTTACGACCTGTGAATGTAAATCCAACGTAAAGACCATATTTATTAGACTGATGATTTACCAGTTGTGACTCTAAAATGCGATATGTTTAGCTACCTGGGCAGCCACAAGCCAACAACATTTAACAGGCGATCTAGCCTATATAGCCAGTTACGTTTAGGCTACAATAAACTTACCTTTATTGCGTACAACCGTGAGTTGCATTTCTTTCTTGAGAGATAGACCTTACCAAAAGCTCCGCGACTGATAGGCTTTACCACGATGAAGTCTTCGATTGATGGTGGCTTGGGTACATCGGCAGATATAATTGTATCATTAATTGAGGACTCCTTGTCAGGTTTTGTTTTTTCCCCCTCGAAATCCATGACTGGGATGTTTTGAAAATTTGAAATGCCCTCTCGGTTTCGAGGTCCTACGTCTACGTGACGTATATAGGGACTTGCAAGGTAGATGCCTGTTATCTAGAACTCCGGTAGATGGAAAGAGGAAAGACGTTCAAAATATCTCAACAATATACATGATATGTCAGAGAAAAAATGTATGTAGTATTTGTGTAAATACAAATATATTTCATAGAATATATCAGATACAAACCGATCATATGATATTCAGGCAGATTAAGGGGCAGCTATATTTTCTGGGATAAATTATCTAGTGATGGCAGTCTGACACTGAAGCTTCGATACGTGCTTCAAACCAGTCACTACAATTCCATTTGAACCGATTTGAACCACTGCTCCGAAGCTTGCTTTGCTACGGAAAAATCACGTGACATATGACGTCCGAAGCAGAAACTGCTTCATTCTCTGAAAGAATCACCTGAGTGGTTCGCAGAGCCACAGCGCCACCGCCTCGTGAACCAATCGTGCTGCCACTGCAACTGGCACGGCCTCGTTTCTAGTCTGAATTGTAGCGCGCTCAAAGCATAAACACTTTAGGCTAATGCAAAACATTGCGTTTGGTTCATAGCCTCTACTGTGACAAGCATAGTTTGTTCATGTCGATTTATTTTTATTACAATGTAAGAGATATGTGGGAAAACTTTATTCTGATGGCTCCTGATCAATCTTTATTTGTATAAATAATGATATCCCATTCTTATTCATGTGCACTACGTATGTGTGGGGGTGGGGTGGTTAGGTGCGTGCACTAGATTTATTTCACTAGTAAAGCTTCCTGTCCACTATCTAGCCGGGATAATTTAGATGCAGTCTTGGCTTTTCACCAGGAGAGGTCGCTGTTACTGAAGCTTCGAGTAATGAACCCATTTTTGAATCAATTGTTCAAAGTGGTTCAGTGCTTCACCAAAGCTTAATTTGCCCATCACTAAAATTATCAACTGTTTCATAATGAAATAAGTTGAAAATAGTCTTCTGTGTTGGCCTTTTTCTTTTACTGTCGTTGAGGCCGACTAGTCCTTTCTGACTGTTTGATGGTAGAGCCTGTGTACTGTCAATTAATTCATTCAGTAGAATAGCTTAGTCCGGTTCAGCCCAAAATGTATGATTGTTTCATTCCTGGACGTTAGCTCTCCATGGATGTCTTTCAGTTGTTTTTAGCCAATTAACCACGTGTACCTAAAAACACAAAGACTTCGCATCAACCATTTCAAATCCAAATAGATGCAATCATTTATTGGAGAGTGGAGATGTGCATCCTTGTTGGAGTGAAGGCCTAATAATGTACGGGTCAGAGAATGTCTAATAAGTAAACGGGCACTGCACGGGTTTAAATGAGGGTCTCTAATGCTGCGTTCCAGACAGCAGCTTAGCCCGTAAATTACAACTTCAAGTCATATGCCTCACGACTTAGGAGCGAATTCCAGGCAAAGTGATAACAAGTCACGACAAACCCTTCTGCGGCGGTTGTTTATTGTTGTGTCTGTGACGGTAACCGGGAGTACAACGATCTGGTACGAATTCACAGGTTTGACTGTCCTTCCAGGGCACTTTCACGGGTTGTGAAAATACAGGTTACGGGTTGCTGGAACGACCCATAACAAGATGTGCGGCATGTCGGAGAGAGTATACGTGCTACAGGCTCATTCAACTTCATCCAGCGCTGCGCAGAACTGGCTGCTGTTATGCCTGTTTTCATTATGCAAAAGTCGAGCATTCGCCACGTTCAACCAGATCTGCGCGGCGCTGCACGATGTTGAATGAGCCTTTACAGAATGACGTAACAATATGTCCCCCGGTAGCATTCACGGCGAGAACCTCCTTTCCTCAGCATTTGGAAGTAACGATTGTCAGTCTAGTGAAATAACAGGGGGAAACAAAAGGGCAGAAGGTGGGGTGGGCTCCAGATTTTGACAGGAACGCACAGGGACTGCTTCCAATAACCCGGAGCGATGTTTTCCCTCCCTACAACGTTTCAACCACAGGTACAAACTGTTAACGTTACCTAGTGCTACTACCAAGCTAGCTCGGGGTTACGACCATGTTAGCTGTGTGCTAAAGGTATTTTTTCTGAGAGTTGGGGGCGGCTTACTCAACGTTGACGTGTGAACGACACATAAAACACGAGTAGCACAGATGTTTTGGTTAACTACTGATGTTGTCAGTTAACCAGAGCTATGCGAAGAGTGTTACATTAGTAGATGTGTGGCTAACGTTAAGTTGGCAATGAAGTTCTGCCTCGTTAGCTAACTAAAGTTACCACCTTGACAATGGATGGGTAACGCTAACGCAAGCTTTTGTTTCAGTCCTTTCACTACATTGATCAGCTGAGGTGGTAAAATATATTAACCTGAGAGGGATTCTCTGAAGGCTTTATATATATATATATATATATATTTACATAAAGTTGGTTTGCCAAGAAAGTAGAGAGCATACCTAACGCAGTACTGAAAGCTAACTAGCCTAGCATCCAGTTACGTGACCATAGACATACTGTACGTGACAGCCGGCGGCTAGCTAACGTTAACGTTAGTTCTAGCATGTTATGGTATGGCGCTTGTGTAACATTTAGCAGCTAGCTTCTAGATAACGGGAAAGCAAACACAACCATTGACTCTGTATTTGGCGTAAGTTGTACTATGTTAAAATAGGTATCAGATGACCCTGAATCATTGTATTTCATAATTGAATAACGTTATTGATATGTATTCCATATGTTTATATCAAGATCGCTAACATTAGGGTTAGGTCATGTTACTATTGGATGTCGTAGCGGTCGATTACACAATCAGGTGCCGTTTGTCATTGGAAGACACTAGATTAAATAACCACCACTGTAGTTACAGTCTGGCAATGCTAACCAGCTTGAATTTTGTGTAATGGTACGTTCAACGCATAACAAACGTCACCGTGTTAAATGCAGAATGCGGATATTTTCGACAGATGTATACTTCAAACACATGTTGTTGTGGTTATGGTAGCTTGTTCTATGTAGCAGCTGGACTCAAACTTCCGTTTTGTGTTATTAAACCGACATCGGTTACGAGGTTACTCGTTTTGCCCTTTCAGTGCGTTGATACCAGAACACGCGTTGTTAATAGAGAACCATCTTTACACTGAATAAATGCCTTCACAAAATCATGGTAGATTGGCAAGTGAAGTTGAACCCAACTAAATTCTTTCACTCAACCTGTGCAATGGATGTGTGTACCTTTCAGTCTCATGGTGTCCAATCAACGAGCTGAACTGCTATCACTTGGACATAAATACATAACACATTATTAAAAATGCATAATTATATGATCATATAGGAATAATGTCCCCTATACGTTTTCACTGTAACCTTGCCACCAGAGCCCTGGGATTTTATGATTATCATCAATAATAATAGTTTATGGTCCTTTTATTTGTTTAGGTCACAGTGCCACTGACACACCTTATCAATGCCCTCCATTCCATCAAAACCTCAGCCAGCTCTGCAGCCACAGCATCTGTGCAGAGTCTGCAAAAGGATTTCCCACCAGAGCAGGATCCTCTGCTCAAAGAGGTAAGGCAGCATAGTGCACCTCTTAGTAGAATGTAACTCGACAAAGTACAGCATTTATTTCATAAGTACAAACATAAGCTATGACAAATGTTCCTTGTTCATCCTCTCAAATCCAAAGCACAATTGAGGCAATAGTCAAATTGCAATTTTCCCTAACTGCTTCTTGTACTATGATAAAATAGGTAACAACTTCAACTACATTTCATACTAGTGAGTCAGGCCCGTTTTAAACTGTAACTTTGTTACTTTTAATACTTTCCTGTATAATAAATATGAAATGAAATGAGCTTCATTTGCTGTTGGATGAAAAATTATTCACATAATTCATTTTTGCATCAAATCAAGTCTCTATGTTCTGTAAACTGGAGCTTTTCTCAGCTGTCTTATTTGTTTCTTTCATCAGATGATAAATATGCCTTACATGATTGATAAAGCATTTTCAACCTGACATTGGATGACTGTTAAAGACGAATAACGAGTGTAAACTTGGATTAATCGGAGTAGTTTTGAGTAAAATTATCTGATGTTGTAAAATACAAACACTACACTAAAATCTGGCCTCTCCTTTTTACGGTAAAATTGCATCTTATCAAACTCCACATGTTGTACCTTATGTTCTCAGCCCACAGTGAGCTTACGGGAGCTGGGCTTGTCTGACCTAGGAGTTGGTCAGCTCAGCGAGCTGGTCAGTAGGCTCCTGCCAAGGTTGAGCCCAGGAGAAAGCCGAGTCCCTGCTCTCCCTCACTACTCTCCCAGCTGGAAAACATCACACATCTCGACCGACTCTTTCTTCAGTAACAAACATGGTGAGGTTTCACGTCATTTCGTCTTTGGGAGTTTTAATGTGTCTTCGATATGGGGAGAGACTGCCTTTCACAATGAAGATTTGGAAGTTCTATATGGGACACAGACAGATATTTTTGTTACCACATGAGGTACCATCAACACATTAGCTGCTATATATTCTAGGATATATAAAAAATGAAAACTTTAATATATGATATGAATTACTTCCAAGTGTTTGTGGCATTCATTTTATTGACCTAGAATTGAGAGCATGTCAGTGTACTGTAGCACCTTTATCATAAAAGCTGTGTAATAAAATGTGCTATAAGTAAAATTAGAGTATATGGTTCTCACTGCACTCATATGTGTCTGTTCTTCTTTTAGGGTTCTCCAGAGGAGTGGGGCTGTTCCAGCCTTCAGCATTCCATAGACATGGTTCTAGTCCTCTACAGGCAGTCTGCTCAGAGCTCCAACACTGGCCTGGTAACATTGGTCACATTTTGACCACAATGTTTAGAACAAGAAATGCAAGAAATGTGTCAATTTTGGGGCACATATTGTTGTGTCATGTTTTTGGTACAGTGTAGCTTGGAAATATTGTAGAGTCTGCTCTCCATGCAAATGTAGAACTGTGTAAAATTGTTGTCTGTGTATGTATCATTACTATTATTGTATTGTATGTATTGTACTATTGTTCTTCTTAAAGGAACACGCAACTATTTTATGGAATTGGGTTATTCACCGTCTCCCCTAGAGTTAGATAAGTGAGCAAAAACATTTTTGTCTCCGTGCATGTATTGTCTTAGTCCGGCAGCACCCCCGCTAGCTTAGCATAGTTAATGGAGTCTCTCGTCGCCGGATAGCATGCCGTGAGTAAAAGTGAGCCAAACAAAACAATCCCTAATTACTTCTTGTGGCCTGCCTATTCACAATGAGTACAAATGGCAATGCAGATTAAGACGAGGCGATTTCCTAGGCAGATATTGACTTCGGACTATATTGGGACGAATTTTGCTGAATACCTTGAATAACCTTTTCTCCCAATGTCCGTCCATGCAGTATGGGTCCAGCATCGAGGCTTCAAGACCTTGCGGTCCGGAAAGAGGCGTCTGCAGGCGGGCTATGAGAGCCCAGCCGAGCCGGAAGGCTATACTCCAGCCTTTATAAAGGTTAGTTGGGTCGAGGAAGACTCTTGAATTTCCCCTTGGGGATCAATCAAGTATCTATCTATATCTATCTATCTATCTATCTATCTTACTCAAGACTGTGTGTATGTGTAGTTTTCAGATTACATTATGTGCTTACATAATTGCAAAAGGGTTCTTCAATGTTTTCAATGTTAGCCTTTTAAAATTATATCAGATTATTAAACAGAATGTGCCTTTGGAACATTGGATGAATGGTTGCTGATAATGGGCATCTGTATACATACTAGATATTGCATTAAAGATCAGCCATTTCTTTTTACAACATTAATGATGAAAACATTAAGTACATTTCTAAGTGACTCCAAACTAATGAACAGTAGTGTATGTACACTCATTCACATTATGTAAGAGTTGCCCAAGGACTGGTTTCAAATCGTTTTACTGCCTAGACGTAGCCGAGCGGGCTGTTCCTCCGCTTACATGGCAGAGTCCATGTGTCTCATGACCACTCACTGGCAGCTCTCACTAATCCCATTGTTACTGGTGTAACCTCTCGACCTGCCTTCCCTCCCTCCTTCAATTCAATCTTTTCTTTTTTCTCCCTCTCTCTCTCTCCTTTTCTCTTTGGATCACAGGGTCTGCTGATGAAGGAGAAAGGCCCAGTGATAGACAGCATAGACGGCATAATGAAACAGAGGAATCTGTCTGGCAATGAGCAAGATGCCTTTAAAGCCGGCTTCACAGAAGGCTTCATGAAGTCCCAGTCTTTTACCCAAAGAACACAAGGCATGGCTCTACACAGACACATTGACATATATTACATATATGTTGCTTGTTACAAAAATATAATCAGCAAATTCACGCCCTTCTTTCATGTTATTCAGTCAATGGTAATAATTATGTGTGCATCAGCATTTGAATTTATATAAGCAGCAGTGTTTAATTTTGTCCATGAGGTTTAGTTGTGTGCGTAGATGAGTACATATACATTCCTCTGAGGTACCACAGGGTGATGCTGTTGAGTCAAGAGTAACTAAGGTTGATGGGTATTGTGAGTTCAACTTCCCTCCTCAGTGTGTGTGTGTGTGTGTGTGTGTGTGGTGTGTGTGATTTGGCAGATTCACTAAGGAGAACACGCTTGATCCTTCTGGTCCTCCTCCTGGTTGGCATCTATGGCTTGGCCAAAACCCCGTTCCTTTCGGGTAAAAGCTCCTTTTCTGATACTGGTTTGTGTCAGACTTTATTTACTTTCTAGTGTGTGCTGTTGATTTCTCAGATTAGTCAGGCTCATACTTTACTCTGATATCTGTGCATGCGTATGTATTCAGAGGGATACATGCTTCAAGCTTTGTGTGATTTCTAACATGCTTCAGCATGAACTAATTTTGTATTCTATACCAAAATCAGGTACCAAGACACTGACACTAAATGTTTCACTTCTACTATCTCAAGTAATACAGCCAATGATCTTGGGCCCTAACCTTGGGGATTCCCCTTTTTACCCCAACAGTGCGCTTCCGCACCACCTCTGGCCTGGATTCAGCTGTGGACCCAGTCCAGGTGAAGAATGTGACCTTTGAGCATGTGAAGGGCGTCGAAGAGGCCAAGAACGAGCTGCAGGAGGTGGTCGAGTTCCTCAGGAACCCCCAGAAATTCACAGTTTTAGGTGGAAAGCTCCCCAAAGGTGAGAACAAGCCAGAAAATAAGGTACCCATCACTGCTGTCAGGTGTAAACCTTATGTAAATCTCCAAATGTAAAAAAAAAGAAGAAAAAAAATATTTGATGATGCAATGTTGAACTATTAAAAAAAAAAAAAAAAGGGGGTTTTTCAATGTCCTGAAAATTAATGGATTTATTTCCCTTCTTGTGGTCATATGGTCATGAAAGTTGAACATTAACCTTTATTTACTCATTTCTAACCTATATTTAAGTTTTATTAATTAAATGCAGTTTATTATTAAGTTGTAATTGCTAGTATGGCATTGCTGATATGTAAATCCTTTTATTATTTTTTCAGTATTATAGAATTTTCTGTATAGCTGCTAGTTATTAAATGTCATTCAGTGGCTCATGCAGAGT
Organism: Alosa pseudoharengus; assembly: GCF_046254945.1. NCBI lineage: Eukaryota > Metazoa > Chordata > Actinopteri > Clupeiformes > Clupeidae > Alosa > Alosa pseudoharengus. The sequence continues at coordinate 25,933,894 of NW_027468650.1, read as the reverse complement.
AATGGGGAAAACAGTAAAACCTTTTGTTGGACTGTATCATTGCGAATCCTTGTGATTGGTCTTTGATAGCTAGTATTTCCCCTGGGGATCAATAAAGTATCTATCTATCCATCTATCTATTTGTCTCCATCATGGGCTCTGTCTTGTAGGTATCCTGCTGGTAGGCCCTCCAGGCACAGGGAAGACGCTGCTGGCCAGGGCAGTGGCTGGCGAGGCTGATGTGCCCTTCTACTATGCCTCCGGCTCGGAGTTCGATGAGATGTTTGTGGGCGTGGGAGCCAGTCGCATCAGGAACCTCTTCAGTGAGTCCCTGTGGCAATCCATAGTTTCACATCTCATGGTGACATTTATGTGTTTTGTGTTCCTTAAAGACACACAGTATTTATTCTTTGGCCTGAAGTTGCATTAAATAAGAGAGAATGTTGTAAAATCACTACAAAAGCACAAAAGCGGCATCATGTTTCTGTTGTTTGTTTTCCTCAGAGGAGGCAAAAGCCAATGCCCCGTGTGTCATCTTCATTGATGAGCTGGACAGTGTGGGTGGGAAAAGAATAGAATCTCCCATGCACCCCTACTCCAGACAGACCATCAACCAGCTGCTGGCAGAGATGGATGGGTAGGTATTTCATCAAAAACGTGTTCTGTTAGTTATCAGTGAGAGAATCCATAATGATTTTATAGGAGTATTTGTTTTTGTTTACTCAGTCAAGCTGTTGCATTGCCAGCCAGCAGGTGTTATGCTATACGAGAATTGTGCTCATTTAAGAAATTATAATGGTTGAGATGTCCGCATATCCTGTGGTTAGTGTTTTGATTATCATCTTTTCTTTATTTACAGGTTTAAGCCAAATGAAGGGGTCATCGTTATTGGCGCCACAAACTTTGCTGAGGCTTTAGATAAGTACGTTTCATTGGAGAATGCCTTTTTTTCCACAGCTCTGTCTGTTTGGATTGGCCAAAGCAGTGAGGATAGCTCTGATTCTTTGCCAAATCTTATAGGCTTATGGGGTCAGTCACCCTGAGTTGGATTTTTGTTAGCCTAAATGTGAATTCATACATAAAATGTCTGTCACAAGGGGATTAAGAACAACTAAACTGAACCTCATAATTGGGGTGAATTCCATTGTCCAAACTGTCCTCTGTTCACCTGACTGCCAGGAGTACAGCCATTCTGCAATCAGGAGTTTAGTCTGACAGGCTTTCACCTTATCAGATTTGTATAGCATTTAAAGCTGACGAGCAGGGTTTGTCTGGATTGTTCTGCAGTGCCTTGATCCGTCCAGGAAGATTTGACATGCAAGTGACTGTCCCTCGCCCAGATGTGAAAGGACGCACCGAGATCCTCAACTGGTACTTGAAGAAAATCAAAATGGATGAAGGTATGGCTGAAGTGAATGAACACAGCAATGTTTTATGTGTATACTTTTAGTGGGTTTATAGTTTTTGTTGTTGTTTTCAATGCTAGGTATTGAATGTGATTTAATTTGAGACATGAGTTTATGGTCTCTCTGATGTGAAAGTGCTTCTATTTTGTAGACTTTAAGTCAAACTCCAGTCAGAATGGTGGACAGGACACCAAAATGCCTCTTTGATGAATTATTCACAAACTGATTGAGCATACACATAGTCTAACCTGACCACCCTTGTCTTCTTCACCCAGGTATTAATGCAGAGATCATTGCCAGAGGTACTGTGGGCTTCTCCGGGGCCGAGTTGGAGAACCTGGTCAACCAGGCAGCTCTCAAGGCTGCTGTCGATGGCAAAGACATGGTCACCATGAAGGATCTGGAGTTCGCTAAGGACAAGATTCTCATGGGTGTGTGCCATGCTTACCCTCCCACTTCCTCCCCACTTCCATCTAACCCTGCCCCCTTCAAATGCAATCATCCTTCCCCACTCTCTCCCATTCCTCTTAACAGTCATGGGAGTGAGCCTAAAGTCAGAAACTTCTTGTTTAATTCTCCTTTAACCTACATTTGCTCCTCCACCTTACTTCCATTTCTCCTCCCCTCATGTAATGGACAGGCCCTGAACGCAGGAGTGTGGACATCGACGCAAAGAACAAGACCATCACTGCCTACCACGAGTCTGGCCACGCCATCGTGGCCTACTACACCAAAGATGCCATGCCCATCAACAAAGCTACCATCATGCCCCGTGGACCTACTCTTGGTCATGTGTGTACCCCTTGTCTTTTAAATTTAAATTAGTTTCACAATGTTCCTTTTGTTAATGCTTACATTGTTCATTACTGCTGATGTGGTCATAATGTAGTGGTCAAATGTACTTTATGCTCGGTTAATGCATTATATTGATTGTGCAGACTCACCCTCAGATTGTAGTGTCTGATTCATTACAAATATCCCCAAAATATTGGCTGGGTCATTGTGTGTCATTTGATTGTGGGGTCATGTGGGTCGCAGGTGTCAATGCTGCCCGAGAATGACCGCTGGAGCGAGACCCGAGCCCAGCTGCTGGCCCAGATGGATGTCAGCATGGGGGGGCGCGTGGCGGAGGAGCTCATATTCGGAGACGAGAACATCACCACAGGTGACTGGGCAAAATATTTGTTTTCTTTCAGCTCTCTCTTTCTCTCTGGCCCTGCTAACCTTAATGCCCCCCTTTTTTTCTGTCGCCTTTCTTCGACTGTGTACTTTCTGTCTCCATGTTTGGCTATACTTTCATGGTTGTATTTTGGAGTTGATCTCCTAAAACATCACCAATTTGTTTTTGTTTTTTGGGTTTTTTTTACAGGTGCATCAAGTGACTTTGATGGAGCCACCAGAATAGCCAAGATGATGGTGACTCGTTTTGGGATGAGCGACAAGGTAACCCCTGTGGTAACTTTGTTTGTGTGTGTAGACTGGATAAAGCCCAACAATCAGCCTTTGTTGTAGTAGTCTTAGCCAGTTTCAAAAAGAGGCACAATTCATGGACAGTCAGGCCCCCTCATAGCCTCAGGGCTCCGTCTGATCAGCTTGGGTAATGAAGCAGTCCAAAGGAAAAGTGGGTCCATTTTAGCCAACAGTGGATCTTCTGCAGGAAGCCTCAGTCGTGGTGAAATGGCGTTCTCAGAGAAACATTCCAGACATAAGTCCCTGCTCCCTGCTCCTAATCCTTTCCCCCTGTAGCTATGTCCAGCCTGAAATGTTTGACGTTAACACGGTTCAACCCTCACAGGGAGTCCGCCATGAACTCTCTGAAGCTAGTCTTCCTTGAACTTAATTTGCCGACAATTCCATATGATCATTTATAACAGCCATTTAAAAAGTGCCAATAGAGGCTTCCTGCATTAGTTGTGGTGCTAAGCTCATGAGTCCGGCCTCTTTGGCCTGCTTCTGAGCCTGCTGGTTGTGTAAGCGGTCTGTTGCGATTTGTCATTGTTCTGCCGGCATGTTCCAGCTGGGGGTGATGACCTATGCTGACCTAACAAAGCAGAGTCCAGAGACACAGGCTGCCGTCGAACAGGAAGTCAGGGTCCTGCTACAGGTGAGTGGACTGTCCCACACATTGCCACAGAAGACCACTTGTTTTACATATTGAATTATTAAATGATATCTAGTTGCTTTATATAATTTATATTGTTAACATTACTTATTACAAGCTAAAGTATGCTTCTATCCTCATTTAATTACACATTTTGATGTCTTATAGTGCAATTTTATGCCAAGGTTTTTCTCCACAATACAAATGTAATTTTCGATACGGAAGCCTAATTCTTCGTGTGCCTTGTCACAGGATTCTTATGAACGTGCTAAGAACCTCTTGAAGAAATACAGCAAAGAGCACGAGAAGCTGGCCGATGCCCTGCTGACCTACGAGACATTGGACGGCAAGGAGATAAAGATGTTGCTGGAGGGGAAGGCCTTAGACCCTAGATGATGTCGCCTGCGGAAAAGACTGATACCAATGCCCCATGTATAAATATCTCCCAGTGCAATTATGTTGCAGGGATGACAAAGACTTCGTTTTGTTTCTTTACTTTTTTTTTTTTTTTTTTAAACCACTTTCAGCCCATTTTCTTTATACTCAGATGTAGTCAGTTGAGTTGCCCCCAAACAAAATCTCCTTTCAGGAATCCAATTGGTCATTAACATCAACTTAATTCTTTTTAGTGTCTTTTTTTTTTTTTTATCAGGACATTCAGGCGTGTAAATCTTCTCCAAATGTCTCACACCTGCATGGTGAGAGAGTGTGCAAAGGAAGGTAGTGGACACTCATTCTCACTCTGCAGTATCAGATATACCTTCATAGAGAATCCCATCACGTAATGATGTTTTACATTGTAACAGTTGAGGGGAATAAACTTTTAGTTGCAAAGCAACTAGTACTGTATATCACCTCAAATAACCTTTCTGTGATCAGGATATTTGTGGAGACTTGAAATTAGCTCTCCACTTTTTATTGCAGCTGTGAGAGAATCTAAAATGTGAAGGCATATTTAGTGAACGTCTGATGCAGTCTCTCTTGAGCAACAGGTTTAGTGTGACTTTGGAACGTCAGTATTCTTGCATAGCAACCCCCACCCACCCACCCACCCTTTGCATCATGTAATGGTTGGAGTGATCAGATCAGTCTGTAAATTGTACATTCTAGGTTTTGTTGTCTTCAAGTAGTTGGACAGGGTTGACTTCCCTCTCAGCTTGAATTAGAGTTTAAATTGTTGCATTCAAATAAAGATGACTGTAACAATTCTATCCATTTAAGTTATTCAGGTGGAGCCAAATGGCTCCATCTTCTCTCCATATGCTTGAATCAATATGTAAGAGATTTAGAATAAAAGTCAAGTGTATATAAGTGTGCGTATATGAATGTTAACCAATACCGTTACCCAGGTCTGTTTCTGAAATCAGAAGAAAAAAATATTTGTGCTATGGAAACATGAATAAAGGCCTCCATAACTTTTCTTCAAGTGTCACTTATTCAAATACATGACAATGTCTTATAGGTTTAGTATTTTGTACTTTTCAGCAAACCTTTCAGACATCTGAAAAGGTTTCTGAGAGGATTAACCTAGAATCTGTGCTTTCAAAACAGTCACTCTTCAATTTTTGTTAAAAAGAAAATGCACTCATTCGAAGCAGAATGTGAATGTCTGTCATTATCCATCTCCAGTCTGAGCATAGTCCTTCCATTGTCTTTCTAAATAATGGGGAATGTGTCCCCAAACCACCAGCCCCCAGTCACAGGCGATGTGGGGTAGAAATGGCTATTTAAACAGCCCTCTCTGCTGAGTCCTTTAGAGGAATATTAAGTGCCCCTTTTTGGTGAGCCAACAAGTTTAGAGTTTATCCCTGAACTACTTATTACAATAGCTGATGGGTTAATAAAACCAAATACTGAAATGGTAAAGTAATTGTTAGATGGCATTTAAGATAATGTGTTGCATCAAAGGGACAAAGGTAGCCATTCATTGCTCTCTGGTAGTGGCATCTCAGTGAATATCACCAGTGTTGACCAGTAATTGAAGGTTTTTGTTCCAGTAAACTTAATTGAAGGGCATAGGTTTTTTTGAGAACCTTTCAGTCCTCAAATGACACAAGATCAGCTCAGTCATGGTAAGCTTTATAAGGAGAGAGACTAGCCATACCACACTGATTTCAGGAAGTTCTGGCTTGCTATTGTGTTGTGCTGTTAAAAAGGAGAATTCATGTATAGGTCTTAACATGTAATGTTATTGCTGGATTTGATGGGAGAAAAAACCCTCTAAGGCAAGAATGGTGGGTAGAAAGAAAGGCAGACGTGTGGTTTGTGAGAAGTGCATTTGTTAGTGGAGTTCATGAACATCATGGATGAGGACATTGCAGTGGTTGGGATTGGATGCAATTTCCCAGGAGGTAAGAATAACACATTGTGCAGCCAAAAGTGGTCAGCACATGGTGCCCTTTTTTCTACATAGTTGAACACATTTTCCAGAGCAAACTCTGGAAAGGTCTGTACAGGTCTTTGATTACACAATGCCACTGTTGGTACAACCTGCATACAGATGTTACCAATTTACAGTGAATGTTACTTTTTGAATTTTATTTTGGGTGTCTGTTTTTGATTCATCATCTCTAAATGTAATATTCTTCAGGTGAGGGTCTTGACAACTTCTGGCGGGTTCTAGTCGAGGGAAAGAACTGTTCTGTGGAGATTCCAGGTGAGCGATTTAACTGCTCGTCCTGGTATGATCCTGACGTCAGCAGACCTGGAAAGACACAGACTACCAAGGCTGCTCTTATAGATGGGTATGTTACAGCTTTGCAAGGTGATAGATGTGTTTTAATATGTATGATAGTAGGGGAATTTTCCTAATTACTTTACCAGTTTCAATATTTTATTGTAGTGAATCTTGTGAATGCTTGCCCATGTTATGTTGACATTGGTTTCGAGGTAAACTTTTTAAAAAATGGCAAACATTTGGTAAATGCTAGACATTCACCTACATTTATTTGTCATTAAACACTAGTCATAAATGTATTTGTAGGGTACAAAAATTGCATTTTTATTAATGAATACTCAAAACTCTCCTCCTGTGAGTTGTTTATACAATGCAGTGATTGATGTTAGTGATTTGTGTTATATTTTGTCAGATTTAATGAGTTGGACCACAAGTTCTTTGGCATCACGGAGGCAGAAGCAGACTTTATGGACCCCCAGCAAAAGCTGCTATTACAGTGCTCCTACAGAGCCCTAGAGGATGCTGGGATACCCATGGAGAAGATCAGCGGGAGCAGGACAGGAGTTTACATAGGTAATGATGAGAATGTTAGTAATTAATGACTCTTGGGTATTTTGGACATTCACTGTACTGTAGATCATAGTCTATGTCCTGTATGTTTTTGTCTCAGGCCTCATGAACAGGGACTTTGAGACTCTCCTTAACAATAGCCCGAGCACAATAACCCACTATAATGGCACTGGGACATCTATGAGTGTGGCTGCCAACAGGATCTCCTACACCTTTAATCTCACTGGGCCTTCATTTGCTATTGATAGCGCTTGTTCCTCATCTTTAGTAGCCCTTCACTCTGCCTGCCAGGCCATCAGACAAGGTATAAGAACGCACACACCATCAAGCTACTTTTTTTGTTGTTGATGAGACAAAAATATATAGTTTTACTGTTCTGTTTTGTTGAAATAGTTTTATGCAGTTTTATTTAGTTTTTTTTTTATTGTCAGGTGATTGTGAGATGGCTCTTTGTGGAGGTGTGAGCTGCATTCTTGAACCAAGAGTCTTTGTGGCTCTTAGCAAAGCCAAGATGATCTCACCTGATGGCACCAGCAAACCTTTCTCCAGCAGAGCAGATGGCTATGGCAGAGGGGAAGGCTGTGGAGTTGTCCTGCTGAAACCTTTGAAGAAGGTATATCGTCATTGTACCTAACAGAATGTGGTTTTAAAATGTAAATATTTTGTACTTAAGCAGTTATTTTCCAAACACCATTATCAATGCTGTTTTATGCATAGGCTCTTGAAGGCCACCATCATATATGGGGCATAATCAGCAAAACATCAGTAAACCAAGATGGCCGCACCGTCACCCCAATCACCAAGCCGTCGATGGTTCAGCAGAAGGAGCTTCTCAGCAGAATCTACTCTACAGAGAGAGACCTGACCAGTGTCCAGTACATAGAGGCTCATGGGACTGGAACCCCAGTAGGAGACCCCATAGAGGCAGAGAGCATCTCTAATGTCATCGCCCAAGCTAGGCCTCAAGGATCAGAGACAATCGTTGGCTCTGTGAAAGGTAACATAGGGCACACTGAATCCGCCGCTGGTGTAGCAGGACTCATCAAGGTTCTTCTAATGATGAAACACCAAACCATTGTCCCCTCATTGTTTTACTCAGAGCAAAGTTCAAGCATTGATGCAAAAGCTTTAAATATAAAGATTCCTACCAAAGCAGAGAAATGGCAGCAGACAAATCCTGATGGTAGAGTGGCTGGCATCAATAACTTTGGCTTTGGGGGCACCAATGCTCACGCTGTCATAAGGGAACACATAGACACACCTAATTCAGTTCCTGTCAGGTCTGAGAAAAGGAAATTGTTCATACTTTCAGCAATGACAGAGAAGTCCCTCAAGATGTGTATTTCCGACACTCACCGAGGGCTATGCACAGATGAACCAGTAGATCTCCAATACATAGCTTACACATCAGCATGTAGGAGAAGCCACTTAAAGCAAAAATACAGGAAAGCATTTCTGTCATCTTCGGTGGCAGAATTACAAAAACAGCTAAATATCGCTCTTGACAAAAAGATCTCCCCATCCAAGCCAGACTTGAAGTTGGTGTTTGTGTTCTGTGGCAATGGAGTCACTTATAGAGGTATGTGTAAACAGCTGTTCAAAGAAGAGCCTGTATTTAGAGAGAAAGTAAGGGAAGTGGAAAACCTCTTCCAGAATCATAGGAGCATGTGCATTTCCCAGAAGATAGTGAGTGATTATGACAATGATGACAATTCCAAACCAGAGGTCGTTCAGCCCTTGCTGTTCACCATTCAGGTGGCACTTGCAAACCTTCTGAAACATTGGGGCCTCAGACCAGATGCTGTTCTGGGGCATTCTATTGGAGAAGTTGCTGCTGCACACTGTTCTGGGCTGTTATCTCTCGCAGACGCAGTTAAGGTGATCTTCCACCGAAGTACTCTGCAGGGAATTGTCACTGGGGGGAAAATGCTTGTGGTTGGAAATGTAGCTGTTGCAGACATTTTAGAAATTCTATCTTTTTACACAGGGAAGGTTTGTCTGGCAGCTTTAAACAGTCCTGTGTCATGTGTATTATCAGGTCATGAAGATGCCATAGACAGTCTGCACCAAAAGCTGAAAACTTTAGTTATGACCAAAAACCTTTTTCTCCATGTTTTGGATGTTCCCGCAGCTTATCACAGTCATATGATGGATCCTATTTTAAGTCAAATCAAAGAAAGAATAGGAGTCCTACAGGCAAATGAAAAGGAGTGTGAACTTTACTCAACAGTGACAGGGAAGCCAATGTCTGCAGGGGACTTCATCACAGGTGAATACTGGGCACAGAACATCCGTGAGCCAGTTGCATTTCAAAAGGCAATAAATTCAGCGGCCAAAGACAAAACTAATGTGGTCTTCATAGAGATAAGCCCAAGAAAGGCTTTGCAGAGAAACATTATGGAGGTGCTAGGGAATAATATCACTGTTATGTCTTCAGTGCAGCCAGACAGAGAGCACGAGACCCTTGTTAGTACTTTGGCTAGACTTTTTGAGCTGGGGTTCCAAATTGACTGGGACAATGTATACAGAGGTCTTGAGAGCCAGCCAATGTCCTTCCCTAGGTACCAGTTTGACTGCCTTAAAAAAGAGGTTTACTTTGAGACTGTGAGACATGGGCATGCCATTTTACCATATCCTGTGCATCCCTTACTATCACAGATGAAGGATAACAACAAACAGTATGCGTGTAACCTCTCATCTGATGTTGTACCCTACTTTTGGGAACATAAAAACAATGGAGTGGTGATTGCCCCTGGTTCTCTTTATGTGGAACTAGCTTCTGAAGCTGCTATGCAGTTCATCAAGCCAAAGAAACCTCTGTGTTCACTAAAGCTTAGTGTCACTTTCCAGAGCTTGTTTGTGCTCAGCAAGGACCCAAATCAATTGAGGGTACTTCTTGAGCCATCTGAAGGCAAGACCACATTTGAAATATGGTCTTCATCCACTATGCATGCATCTGGCACCATTATCTATGGAAAAGGTCCAGCAGTTATAGAGGAGGAAGTCATCAACTGTGACACTGTCTCAAAAAGGTGCCCAATAATTATTACCAAAGAGGAGGTTTACTCACATCTCTCATTGGCTGGATTTGAATATGGGCCTACATTCAGACAACTGGGTGAGGTTTGCTATGGAGGAGAATTCAGGGAAGCCCTGACAAGCATCACTGTTCCAGATGAATTGCTGAGCCAACTGTACGAGTACAGGCTGCACCCGGTGGTGCTGGACTGGTTCTTACAGATGACATCTGTGGTGGCTCAAGATGGAACTTGTGTAAGACCTTGTTTCCCCTCAGCTATCAAAAGTGTGGTGATCTCCAGACCATTGCAGAGGGTGATGACCATGTATCTGAGGGTGACTCGAGAGACAAATGAATTTTACGAAGTGTGTGGCTGCTTTATAGATCTATCGGGTCGTGTGCTGGTTGAACTAAAATGTTTGAGAATCACATTTGTGCAAGGAAGCCCTCAGGTTGTTGAATTCTTTCATAATGAGTATCGAGCCTTAACAGATGGCATGAGCATTGTCAACAGACCTAAAGCTTTAGTATTTGAGGACACACTAGGAGTGGCCAAAGCTCTGAAGCCTTATTTAAACCCACAATCTACTTTTGTTTCCCTCTCCAAATCAGCCTCTTCAGTGCCTGCTTGGCTCACCCAGTGCCTTGAGACTAAAGCTGGTGTGGAATTTACAGAGGTGCTGTTCATGTGGGGCATTCAAAACCTGAGCCAAATGAAAATTGAGACTATTTTGGACAGTTTAGTCAAATGTTGTGAACTCTACCGACAAATTGTGCTTGCTTTGAGGAAGTGCAGTTCCTCATATGTCATACGTGTGATCACCTACAGATCATCTGGTCTTATTGTTGATCATGTCAGCCCTGGCTTTGTTTTATCAGGTATGACAAGAGCCCTAGCAGCAGAGATGTCGGGCTTCTCTTTTCAATTAATTGACCTTGCGTCTGTGTCAAATGAAGACATACAGGAGTTAGCCCACATCATTAGCTGCTCTCAGAGCAACCAGTACCCCGAGATCTTGATAAGCAAAGGTCATACTCATTTAGCTACGATAACAAGAAGTCCATATCATGATTCTAGACATTCAGAGACATGTATCCATTCTTTGACATCTCAAAGATTTACTCTTCAGACTACAGATCCCTACATGATGGCCAAACTGTCAGCTGTTACAGTTAGTTTTGATGAAACCCCGATTCTGGATAAAACTGTGGAAGTTAAGCTTGATAAAATATGTGTCCATTCATCTGACTTCTTTCCAGTTAGTGTATCTGACTTTCAGTTTGGCCAGACACTATACTGGTCCAAACACTCCACTCAGAACCACAAGCTCCTGGCTCTTGACTTCAGTGGCACTGTCACAGATGTAGGGAAAGGTGTGAGCAAACTGAAGGTGGGTGATCACATTGCATCCTGTTACCCTGTTGTTGCCTCCTCTAAGGTTATACTTCCTGAGGTGGTATGCTACAACACTGCAAAGCTCCCATTTCTAAGAGATGTCCCATGTGTCTCATACTTCGTACTCGCAAGGGAAATCTTTGACCACATATTACCCAAAGACACAAAGAAATTGCCTGTGACAATTCTTTCCTGTGTTCCCAAAACGTTGGCAAAGTTGCTGGTTGAGATAGGAAAGACTAAAGGATGGAGTTTGAATATTCAGACTGAGATTAATGACCAAAATGTTGACTATGCTGTCATTCTGCTGTTGCCTCCTTATGACCATTCTCTGTTGGTGAGTGCAAGCGGAATATCTTCAGTGAAGCACATTGTAGTTGTCTGTAAAGAGGAACTGACTTCCCACTCACACCTCATTCAACAAAAGAATCAAAATGTGTCTGTCCATGTTCTGAAAACGTCCAGTGTTCTCCAGAAAGCCAACCTTCAAAGACAGGGTGAATATCTGGATCACTGGCTACATGGGGTGACTTGTGGTAAGATTTGTATGCCCATACAAGAGAATACCGTTCAGAGAGAAGTCTTTTCTGAGATGATAACATCCAGCACACAAAATCACTCATATTTTAATGTGGAGAACATCTCTTTGATTGTGTGCACCAAGACTGGTTCTCTTCACACAGAAACAAATGTCCCCTTGCTCCCACAAGCAAAGGAACTCTTCCAGAAGAACAGTGTGTACATTGTATCTGGGGGCTTATCTGGATTGGGGCTGGAGACCCTGAAGTTCATTGCTCACAGAGGTGGAGGCTACATTGTTTCCCTCTCCAGGAGTCTGCCCTCAGCAGAGATTCAACACAAAGTTAGTGCACTCCAAAGGCAGTATGGTGCGTTGGTGATGACTCTGAAGTGTGATGTCTCATCCGTCACAGATGTAGTGAGAGCCTTCACAGCCATTGGCCAGAGTTTTCCCTCTTGTCCAATCAGAGGCGTGTTCCACAGTGCAGCTGTACTGCATGATGGGCTGATCGAGACCCTTGATAGCTCACACTTCAGAAAAGTGCTGAGACCAAAAGTGAGTGGAGCTTTAAACCTGCACTATGCAACATTACACAGCAAACTAGATTACTTTGTTTGCTATTCCTCCATCTCCTCTTTCTTGGGAAATGCCTCTCAAACAAATTATGCTGCTGCCAATTCTTTTCTGGATACCTTTTGTCATTATCGCCACAACCTTGGACTTGTTGGGCAGTCCATCAACTGGGGACCTCTTAATTTGGGCCTGCTGCTGAACAAAGTCAATTTTCAAAGGTTCTTAGAGGCGAAAGGATTGACGGTCATGGAGATCTCTGAGGTACACGAGTCCTTGGAGAGATGCTTGTTGACAAACAACACGCAACAGGTTGTTTGCAAGTTTAATTTCAGAAACCTACAAAACCATGTCCTTTCTCAAAACGCATCTCTCAGGGTACGACTGTCACCACTGGTACAACAGGAGCTCAAGGGGGACGGGACAGAGCCAATGGTACAATCTGTGAACTCTGTGGAAGATTATGTGAAACGGTTGCTTTGTGACCTGAGTAATGCTGACTTTGACGAGTTGAGGGAGAGCAGCACTCTTACTTCTTTAGGCATTGATTCAATGTCTGCCATGACTATGCAGAACTGCATATTTCAAGACTGTGGTGTAAATGTGCCATTGGTAAAGATACTGGATCCAAATAGCACTATGTCCAGCCTAGTTCTAATCCTGAAACAGAGTAATGATGTAGGTATTGAAATCCAATCTGTAGGGTGAATTTGTATGTATTTAATTCCTATGGGATCGCCCTAATGAGAGGATATATAGCAATAGCTCTAATGAAGAACACATCTCTTTTCCATTCAATTCTGTAAATGCTTGTAACTTTTTTCAAATAAATCATCATTAATTATTAATTGTTTATTGTGCACTATGCATGAGAATGGAAATAGCTGTATTGGATAACTACATTTTATTCTTGCTTTCAGTAATATTTTGATGCACATCATTGTTTTTATGAGTAGCACTAAACCTCTTATGTGTATAAAATGATTGGTTGCTCAACCATTACCAAAGGTGAACAGATTATGTAACCTGCGGTGTGCTTTTTTGTGCCAGCTGTGTGAAACAATGTGAAATCCTAAATGCATCCAAATACAACTTGGTACACTGGGTTGCAGGGCCTTTTGGATATACATGTAACAGATATTTCTGAGGATACTAGAGGGTCAAATTATCATACATTTACCCCTAAAATCCAGCCAAGCACAAAGGCCCTGATGTAGACTGTTATGAATCGAAAACATGTGGGCGTATGCATTAGAATAAAGGATTTTTAACTTGATCGGTGTGCCTCAGATTCCTTGACTGCCTCATACATAGCTTACTTACAGGACAGTCACATTTTGCCTTTTGTTGTCCACGCTCAAAGAACACCTGATCTTTTTAAATACTTTGACCCAACGCAGCACTCGCCCTCTCCTCTCTTCCAGCCAAGCACCAAATTCCGTCTGAGATACTTAGGCAACTATGCAAGGCATGTACAACTACAGACCTGAGGAAGCACAGTTAACCAGTCTAACAGTGACAACGTTTGACAACGTTTGACCTCACATTGTTATACTTGCAGAGATGCATATTATTCAAAAGACATCGTGGTTAAAAATCGTACTTTAACGTACATTTTCAGATGAACAATATGAATTTTAATCAGGAACACAGGAAATAATTTATGACATTGTTGAGACACTGATAGACAAAGAATATGGACACAAATGCATGATATATGAGTAGAGGACATGCATAACTCCCTCTGCTGGTGTATGCCTGGACATTAATTCATGCTAATCCACTGCATAATCTAGTGCAAAGTAGTAGAAATAATGAGCTTTGATCAAAGATTTCTATTCACACTGTAGACTGAATGGAAGCAAAGGGGAAAAGAAGAACATGTCAGACTCAGTTATCTATGAGCCTGACTTGGTGGTTTCCTATGTCCATTTCGTTTTTATAACTTTAAATATATTCTGGCCTTTCCAAGTAAATGTCAGTTCTCAACATATGAACAGATTTTTTACAAAATGAAAAACTTCAGTAATATAAACAATAATAATAGTCTTTTTGAAATATAATTAATGTTTAAGTTATGTGCAACATCTAAATGAAAAAGAGACTTGAAAAATAACATTACCGTTTTTACACACATGTACAATTTCACAGTTGACCCCTTTTTCAAAAGATCACATGCAGTCAGAAAAAAACCCTAGGATTTTTTTTTTCCAAAAACAAATAAAAATAAGAAATGGGAAAACTAGCCTAGATGCCAGGCTTCTTAAATGCTCGGACCAGCTCTTTTGTCCCAAACAAGCATTCACAAAGGACCTGGCAGGAACACTCAAAAGCCTAGCTTAGGGGAAGCCAGTTTTGTAATATACAGAGTGCCTCAAGACCTACAATGGTTATTCACAGACCAACCAAAACCTTTAAAACAGATGAATTGCTGCCACCACAAAAAAAAAATTACACTATACAGAGTTCAGGTTTACGTGCCATCAGTAATGTGCCCAGTTGTTATATAATGTTTCAAAACCAAACCACTGTGTACCCTGAACAAATGTGGTCTGTATTTTCAAACTCATGCTTTCACACCATTAAGTAACTTGCGTAAACATTTGCATACATGTAACAAAGTACAAGGAGAATTCATTCAGGGCTAACCGCATCAGAGCAATTGGGAGACACTGCTACACTACCATCAGATAGGTTATTCCCCTTAATGCTATTCTGATCCTCCTGAGATGCCTGGTTTTGGTGACAGCTATCTGTGACCAAAGCATTGTTGCTTGGTGTGTGCATGTGGACCTCATAGGTCTCACTGTCCACCGTGAACATTGGGATGGTGCTTGCCAGGCACACCTGGTCAATTGCAGTGTGCTGGTTGTTAAGCGTCACACTCCAGATAGCAGAACATGGCTGCGACTGACATACCTGGTTATTGCTGTCCGGCAAGAACGAGTGATTGACGTAGATTTGCTTGTCTTTTTTCTCGTCCTCTCTCCCATTTTTCTGCTTGCTCTTGGCTTGGCAGTTGCCCATGGCCTGGCCCTCCTCCTCATTCTGATTACGGATTTTGGCAGGGGTTCCACTGCACATGTCAAAGAAGGTGAGGAACACCGGAATGAACATGATGCCGTGAAAGAGGCCGAAGAAGATCACCAGGAACATGATCTTGAAAAAAGTCCTGAAAATGTAGTTCTTGGAGGCCGAGAGCACCACAACCCCTAGTATAGTGGACAATGCGCCTTGTAGTATAGGATAACCAAGATGGTAGAGTGCTTCGACAGCTTTTTCATTTGCACTTGGCTTTTTGCTAGACACAAACGCATATGAGATGTGTGCTGAGAAATCCACAGAGAAGCCAATGCACACCACAAGGATGATCATGGAGATGGCATCTAAATTCACATCCCAGAGGGCCATGAACCCTGTGACCCCTAAGATGACGGAGGCTATGGAAAATGTCACCCAGAGGGAGCACAATGGGTTCGGAATCAAGAGGAGAGAAATCACCAGCATCACTGCTGTGGTGATTGCAACATTCTGGATAGTGTTAGTGACAATAACAGCATATTGGTCGTGGTAGATAAATGCAGGGTGATAAACCAGTAAAGGAACTGGACACCTCTGGGCAGTATCTCGCAATTTGTTCAGCATATTCATTTCATCAAGTGCCGTGGATATGTTTACAGTCTGAATGAAGAAACGTGAGGCATGTATGGAATTGTTAGTGAAATTAACATCCTGCTTGAAATCTGAGTAGAATCTCAAAAACAAGCTAAGGTTATTCTTGAAAATGGGTTCAGCGCTCAAATTCAGGTTGGTGTGTTGTCCATAGTATTTGTATGATTTCAGCCATGAGCTGAATATGTCCTTTTCAATAAAAGAAAGGTTTTTAAAGTCTTCAACACATGACTCAAGAGCCGACCTATTTTTCTCATCCCAGTAAGGAAATTCCCCACGTATGATGACCATAATATTTGGACCATATTCGGAAAAGTACGCCTTTTCGTCGTTGTAATATTGTACTACATAGGAGTCATCAGCTGCAAGGTTGCGCAGGTCTATTCCCTCCTGGATCTGAAAGCACCCATACAGGCTGACGGACAGATATATGGAATAGAGTAGAATAACCAGAGTCTTAATCCCAGATTTGGTCAGGAAGGGTGCATAATACTTTTTGAAAAAGTGGTTCATGGGCTGTACCTCCTCTTTGCCCGTGTGGGGGTCGTAAGCCCCTCCCACACAGCATAGGTTGTACCATTTCGACTGTCCCACTGGGCCCTCCTCCGGCACCTCCTTACAGGTCAGCCAGTGCTTGTTGCTGTTCTCCCGGCGTCCATTCAACACCAGGAAGGCCCCGAAAAATGTGATGCTATAGATGTAGCAGAAGAGGATGGCGGCGCTGGTGTACAGGCAGAAAGACTGGACGGAGCGGAATGGCGTCATCAGGCCGATGTAGAAGGCCAGGACATCGGTCAGAGTGGTGATGGTGATGGAGATGGCTGCCTCTTTGTAGGTGTTTGCTAAACGGTTTTCCACTTTGTCATGGACGTCGGTCTGCTGCCAGTGAGACAAGAGGATGAACATGTCATCGACTCCAATCCCTTAGAGAAACAAAATTGTTTAAAAACAAAAAATAAGTTTCAGTGGTTATAACTGTATCACTGCATCCTCTACCCAGTGTTTCCCAACCTTTTTTCAGTCGCGGCACCCTTTACGTGAAAGATAAATCTCGAGGCAACCCAAACTTTTAAAAAAATGTTTTATGTAGATCATCATTAGAATACACACACTGTCTCTGAATACCAACAAATGCATAACGCATGTAGAATACTACAACTCATGCACGCACGCACGCACACACACACAGGAGTGTGACTCTCGGTGAGAGATTTAGGCCTGGGACGATGCACAGACACACACGTAGCTCCTGGTCCACAGCTCTTATACAGTATATAGAACATCTATTCCGTGTACATGCAGGCCAGTCATTCCTTTCATAATCGCGGGGCAACGTAACGATGCGTTCTGAAGCCATGTTTTTTTTTTCCCCACGCCGTTGTGCACCAAGGGAGGGGTGGCGCTTTTCTCCCTCGAGATACTTTCTCCTCCGATAATAAATTTGTACTCGTAACGAAAGGCAATTCAAATGTAGCCTACTTGAGTGAGAAATACAGTTTTGAAAAAGGAATATGGAAAGTTGCTGTTCCTCGAAAAAAAAAAGTTTTTACTCATATGCGTTAGGCTACTTGTAACGCATTATACCCACCCCTGGAAGATTAATCCGAACATGAGGTAGGCCTAATTGTCATTTTAGTCTTTCTAGTCTTGCTGGAGGTCTCTACCTCCTTCACTGAATGACCACACGATGAAGAGGATTATGTTGAGGGCTCAGATTCAGATGGATCAGACTGGAGCATTTCTTTTCAAAAACCTTGTCCATGTTGCTGCTAATTAACCATTAAAGGTGCCATGTGTAAGAATTGAGGTAAAAATATCCAAAACATGAGCTACACGCATCAAAAGAATGAGAAGAAATAAGGGCGATGATGTCATTAAAAAAATGACAAGGTATAGTGCTGCAGAGATATCAACCTGAATTAGCATGCTAAATTACTAGCCACAGCCCGACAGGTGTCATAATACCAGTTTCGGCCATGGGAGGCGGTATGCGGGCAACATAACCGCCAGCCAAACTGCAATACACGTGTCTCGATTGTTACTCTAGGGTAGACCAACTCACTTTCTGGAGGTATACTGCCCCCATCTTTTATGGAATGTGGAGTATTAATTGATTTTTTGGCAGACATTACACATGGCACCTTTAAATGTCGAGCGCTGTAAATATTTGTAGACGTCATACAGGCTACGTTCCAAACACTGATTGCAGCTTCGGTGTTAGAAAAAATAATCTGTGGCCGGTTCCCCAAAACGTTCTTATCGCTAAGTAGTTCTTAACCTATTCCTTAACTTCTCTCTTAACGTTATGGCACGATTCCCGACACGTTCGTACGCTAAGTATATCTTCTGTAAGTCACACTTTCGTAAGGTTGGTGGACCATTCCTAAGCTCTCTCTTAGCGTTGTTTGAGCTCTCAAGGCGCTAGTCGCCGCCACTGTGCAGCAGTCTTTAGAAATCAGCGCAGCGCAGTAGCCTACAAGTCAAACTATGGTACAGTATGTTGATGATGATTTGGCTCAACGATGATTTTATGTTATGGACATTTTAAGACTAATAATAAAATATGTTCGCAATGGATGCAGGCCTATTTATGAAGTTTAGGCCTACTTTATTTGGTATCAGAAATAATAGGCTATGGTGGTAATTAGCCTAGGCTATTTCGTAATTCATTAAAGCGTTCAAATTGGCAATCACTTTTGATAATGAAAAAGAATTTGCCTCTAAATGGCTAAGATCTATAAATGGGTAAGCATGGTGGTGTCCAGTAAGCGACCAACTAGGCCTATGGCAGCGATCCACCGTGTCCTTGTATTGAATCAATAACGGCACCGGCCAGGGAGCCATGTAGTCCATGTCGCTCCATAGCTCTTTTTTGTTGCTGTTGCACAAGTTATTTAGCCTAGAAATCTAGACACACCCTAGTGGCAACAAATTACATTTGCTGCCTGGGCTAGTCTAGCAACTCTCTGTTGGCTTGTGAGCTCGAGAAATTAAACAGGCCAATCAAATTGTGTATAGAGTTGTTAGGAGGGCTTAACATAATGATTGATGGCAGAGTTGCAACGGTTTGGCTTGAATTCCCTGCTACTTGAAAACAAATAAGATAATGTTGCTGTTGGGGAACAGTGTGACACGAGTTAAGCTTTTATTAAGTTGGCAAAAGTTTGAACTAGCCAACTAGCTCCGCTGGTGGGAAACCATGGGACTCATAGCGCTGTCCTATTGCGTGCAGAAGAAATTTGAAAGACAACTGATTATCCCGCCCCTCGGACTGAGCACTGCGAATGGTGAGTGCCCAGACCCTACATTTTAATGTGGGTCTGGCTCGTCAGGCTACAAGTTATTCCGAAAGCTGGAAAACAGTGTCATCTTGTGCAAGCTCACCTCGTCCAGCAAAATTTCAAGTTCCTCTGACGAGAAGCTTGGTGCTCCTTTTTTATGTTGCTTCCCCACCATATCTAACTCTCTCTGTTCATTGTAGATAGGTTGCTTTTTATTGAAAACATTAACCAATGGCAATCAATACCGCATTAAACAGAAGTAACTGCAGCTGCTTGCTAATCAATTCTAATTGTAAGGTACCTTACCATTAATATAAAAGTGTATTACATAATTTTTAGAAGTCGTTAAACCCATCAAGAAGCGGCACAACGGGATAAGCAGGGTGGATAATTAGCGAGGGATACCCGGTTAGTGTACCCGTCACAACATATCGTGTGAACATATTACTAACAATTTAATAGTTTATATTTTACAGATAACTTAAACTATGTTAAAATAAATGTTACTGGAATAATTTGAGGAAAGTTCTATTGACATAGAACGTGTTGTCTTTCTTAACGCCGTCATGCACCTTCACGTTAAGTAGAAAGTCGATTCCTGAGCAATCGATGCCAACTAATTCAGCACCTTCACTTGGGACAGCGCCTTTGTAACGTCAAACGTAAGAGGCAGCCTGTTAAGAAGCTTCCTAAGGGACACTTCGGGAACACACTTAGGAACATAAACAACTTTGGAAAGATATATCTTTTGAGTCTTCTTAGCGCGCTAAGAGTGAGCGTTATCGGGGGACCGGCCCCTGAACTATTTTCTCTGATGTGGCCTCCATTCACTTAAGATAAAGCTAGAATAAACATTCCAAAATTATGCATTAATTTATTTCAATTTAATTGTATTAGCCTAGTGTCAGCCACGTTTCTGTGGCTCATCTGAGGATGCCAGACGTCACCCGGTGGAGAAACACAGTGTTCTATTAAAGATGGATACGTCTAATAAAGGTTGAGCTCACAGCCTTACCTAATATCAGAAAGGGTGAGTTGGCCACTGTCATGACGAAAGGCACTCCAATGTGAAGCATCATCCCAAAGGATGAGAGCACTGCCAGACCAGCAGAGATCACACCAAAGGTGGCAACCCACACTTTATTCCTCACACAGTCAAATCTGTCAAGCAAAAAAAAAAAACACACCTTGTGCACCATAGCTGATCCCAAAGGTAACTTAACCTTACATGTGATCTTAACCTCACCCCCATATTCTGTGAGGGTATAAAAATATTAAATGTACAAATGAAAGATATATAAAATGTGACAGTATTCATGCATATGTAGGCTATATGCATGCATGTCAGTGAAATACAAAATGGTTCATACCTTAAGCAAGACAGGATTGAAAAAAGTATGGCAATTACATATGTGATGGAAAACAAAGGAATGACATCCTTTGTATTTGCTTCAAATTCTACCTGTCTTGACAGAGAGGTTGAATGGGTAACCTATGAACACAATACACATTGCATCAGTATAAATATGTTTTACACATACATAAAATCTGCAAGCCCCACATAATAGTTGTAAATGTAATCACAAATCCTACAATAAGCCAGAGGACACAGAGGATGCATTATAGGTGCAATATAATTTTAGTAGTCTAAAGAAAAATGTCTCAAGATCAAGGCTTGAGATTGTATCAATAGCAAGACACCAAAACATACTGTATGCAAAGGAAAGGAATATGGAGCAAAGTTAACTTTTTCGTATCTTTAAGAATGACATTTAAAGAAGTCTTAATGAATGTTTGTTTTAAAGCAGTCATAGGGTTGTAAGTCACTGTAGTGAATTTACAGAACTGGCTGATGAGCAGTGACTCCCCATCAGTAAACCAACAGACCGGATGAGAAGTGCCGGCTGACTGGCGTGCACACTGGGGGTAATACAATAAGTCTAAGCATGAGTAAAGCCATACAATAATCCATCAACACCAGTGCACGGTCATCGTCACTGCTCAGCCTGCTCAGTGGTCCGTGAAGAGCCAATCAGTTTATATTACATCTCCATTCACTAATTCGATGAAGTTCTTTTTGTCCTGTTTAACACAGTAGAAACGCATATACTAAAAAGGAAATATTTTTAGCATGCGTAAGAGAGCAACAATAATAACTTTAAAAAGTATTCCCTTAACTTTATATTTGAGAAATACGGTATAGAAATGTTATATAGATATAGAAATGGTTTAGCAACTCACCCTGACGAATTTTAGGTTGAGGTTTGAAGGAAAGACCCTGAGGAATTCATTGAGCCACAAATCTGTTCTAGAGCGGTTGCCATCCTTTAGGAAATAAAAAAGCCGCACGGCCTTAGCGCCTTTGATCACAGTCGAATTGAGCGTTACTCCACCGACAGTATATCCCAGAAAAATATGTGTAAATCCGAATCGCAGAAAAGGAAAAGTGAGCTCAGTCCTCTCAATTTTATTGCCATAATAATTCACAACATCTAGTATCTTATTTGGCATGCATTTGTTGTATTTTCTGGCACATAGCCCATCATAAGTTAACACATCATGGCCCATTGAAGCATTCAGCTCTTTAACTTTTTTGTCTAAGGTCAATATTTCATTCAGTGCGTCTTCAGTCAGGATGTTGGGCGATTTCGAGACTGCAATAAACGATGCGTAAACTCCATCCGTGTAGAGCCTCTGACTGGAAAACACCGAGTCGTTCTGTGGAAAGTTCTCCTGAACAAACAGCCGATCCAGTTTGGCAGGGCCATTAACAGGTGTAAACTGCTCCTCGATGTCATTCGCTTCACGATCTTCCAGAAAATAAAATCCACTCCCAAGCACAGCAGAAATAAATAAAGGCGATAAAAAGAACCACCAAGGATGTCTTCCCACAAAACGTCCAAACTTCTGAAAGCCGATGGAGATCGGTTTCTCCACGCAGTCTGTATTACAGCCAGCCATGATTACCGGCATGAAGAAAAGAAGGGTGAAAAAAGTACACAAATCAAGTCGAATTCAGCCTATGTATTGCATTAAAGCTGTTCTAAAGTCTATCTGAAACGTATCCAGTGTTATTGAAAAGGTTTTAAAGTCCCTGAAAGTTAATTATAGTGCACAACTTTATTTTACAAGAGCCCTGAATACATAATGAATTCAGGGTATTTGCATATCTTGACGCACTAATTCACTGCCTGCTTAGGGCGACCACTCAAGGAAAGTGTAAAAAGTGTCGCAAATAATGCGAAAGGAGCACAGTAAAGGCATAGTTTGACTGTTTTGATTTGCGATGGCCAAAGTCTTTGAAACAAACTCAATGGAAATTATCTATTTGATGGAGACACTGTTAGAATTAACACAGATCAAAAAGGCTAATAAATTAATTTGTTTTGGAAATATTGTCATAGTTATCATATGTGTACCTGATCATTAATACATAGATCATACATAGTTACTACACTTCAGAATAGCTTGTCCAATCTTTGTCATTACTCTATCACAGTATGGTGGTTAATTTTAATGACATATCTTTGGCATACACCTGCCCATCAATTATCCAGATATCTCTAGTAGTAGGCCTATTCTAAAACATTTTATTTAATTTTATTTGTTTTTAACATATGGGCAATATGTGCAAAATAAAATACTTACGGCGTGATTTGGGGTATGTTTGGTCCATCTGTCGACCGCCAGCAAAAATGTCCTGGTTGATGACAAGGAGGACTGTTAATGAGTTTGGCATCCTATTCACAGTTACAAACTGTGTCATTCCATTGCAGAGCATATGCACTGAGGCGGTCAATAATTGTCCCCCCAAACGTGATTTGGAAATGTGTTCTAGGGGCCCCTATTTCACTGCTACAGGAAAATAAAGTAAAAGATTAATCCAAAAAGAGATGCTCACGAGTCACCAAATAAATGGGGTAATTACAATCAATTCACAAGAATCACTTCATGTGAAAATGTTTAGAGCACAGAAACGTTTACGCTCTCGCTTAGTTAGAAGCAGCATTCCCCCATTCTATGCTCCTTTTGTTTTGTATTGAGACAATTTCATAAGTGCATAGTTTCATGTATTTTCTCTTTGCAACACTACAAAGCATTCTGTGAAAATGCAGCAAATGTCCAAGCACATTAATGCTACTAAACATTGCCATCTTGTGGCACAATAACTGCCTTACATCGTGGATTGAGGGAGCCCAAGCCCACATTTGCTTCTGCCATCTATAAACACCCACTGACTGAGCCTTTGTGGGCTGGAGGAATATCATAGGTTTCTCTAGCAATACATGCTTAATGTATAGCCCAAATTATAATTAGTACTTGGTTATTGATTGTTTATGTTAAATAATAAAACATAATTATGACCGCATAGGGATTGTCAAAGTTTTTTTTTTTTTTTTTTCCCGTCATCTACTTCCTGAAATTTTGGTCAACGATACCCGGGGCACCGAAACACCGGGGCACATGAAATTTGGTGGGTATGTAGCCCCACTAGACTTTTACGGAAAAATTTCGTTTGGTCCCCGGGGGCCACTCCCCCTCCGCGCTGGGCCCCCCGAAACCCAAAAAATGCAGTTTTTCCTAAATAACTGCCTGAACCGTGGCACCGAGGATGAAGACATTTTTATGGTATGTTGGCCTCAAGGGCCCACATCATAATCACTCATTTGTGATTTGCACCGCCCCGGTAAAAAATGAAAATGCAATATCATTCTGCTTTAATCGCCCCTCTCTTCAGTAAAGACGTTCAGAACTGCACCAAATTTTATGTGTATGATTAACCTGACATTCTCTGGGGGTATGCCAAGTTTCGTAGAACTTCATCCATGGGGGGGTCTAAAAAATTAAGTTATGTGTACATTTAGTGACTGTACACTCATTGGCCTGTAGATGGTGGTGCACACATATACACACGCACACACACACACAGGCACGTATACCATCAGTACCGGCAATTAGAACGGCCGATACATAATTACAAATTCAGTAGGATTAAAGGAAAACCAAATATTCATCATAATAATAATTTGGCTGCTTTTCCAGTATTGGCGTCACGTAGTCGTTTGTCCACTAGATGGCGCATCGTTGCAGTGAGATGTAATTTTGTTGGAAGTTAATCTAAAGTGGGTTGGAAAGACACTACGCTTCCTACAAGGACAAGACTGTACAGTAGTTTGCCGCAGAGAACGTCTAAGGGTAGGATGATTTCTGCATAACATGTAATTCCCATTTCCTCTTGAAACCGAAATAAATCTGAGAATGTTTATCGGACATGTTTGTTTTTTACTGCAGGTAGGCTACGTTAATCCTATCAATAGCAGAACGTAGGTAAAATAATGTTACCGTTAGCATGGTTGAGTGATGGAGGCCAATTTGATTATTGATGTATTTGTAGAAAACCATAAATGCGTTTATAGGCTACCAAGCAAATTGATAACAGCACTAATTGTATCTTTCGACTGTCATCTCATTTGCTTATGACCATAACCTAGGCTACTAACAGGAGCTAAGTGAGTTAGCCACAACACGTTCGCTACGTGATGGTTTTTTAATGGAAAATATATAGTCTACCTGAAAGATAACCTGTCTATGATGCATCCTAAACACCGGGCTGGGACATTTCTGCTCAAAGTCTCAAAAAGCATCTGAGTCAACGTTCATTCCCCATATAGTCTGAGCGAATTAGGGTTGAAGGTGGAAGTAAATACAGCAAAAGGATATTTGGTATCAATCGAACCGTAATTTCATGTAGATTAAGAATTTCAGGTGCCTACAGCGCAGATTTATACCAGAAAAAAAGATATACAGCTTTGAATGGACCATGGTATAATGATTATTGGGCCAAAAACGTATATTATCACATATAGATATTAGCTGATATCTCCCATACTGGTAAAAGGATCTTTACCAAACTTGGTGTACTTACTCACCATATGTTCTTGATTAAAATTAGTAGGTGTTTAATGTCTTGGAGTCAAAGGTCAAGGTCACATGAGGTCATACTTGACATGCAATGTTTGTTTTATACCTCTCAAGCAGATTGAAGGATCCTCATTAAACCCAACACAGTTAATTAAGCCTAAATTAACTGATAAGGCATTAAAGATCATGGGTTCACAGGTAGAGGTTAAAGGTCATGAGGCTATAGCTGGCTGAGGCATAGAATCAACTATCTGAATTGACATTAAAAAAGATTAAGACATTTATTAAAGCAAAACAAACTTTATTTTCTGTATAAAAACAGTTGTTTCAACCTCCACATCTTATTATAGTATTGTAGTAATAGCCTCTCTGAAATCAGGGGAAATCTAAATAATTTGCTGTTTTAAAAATGCAAACATCTGTGTGAATACCTGTTTTAAAATAACTGTTTTAGTTCATAAATGATATTGGAGTAAAAACAAAGTACTATTACATAACATTCAGTACATCAATAACAACATTGTAGTTCATTTAGACAAGCTGAATAGCAGAAGTTTCAGATTAAATCCAAACCATTTCTGTCAAACTTCTGATAAACATTGTCATCTTGAGCTATTTCCTTCAACTTAAATTATAACACCAGACAATCGATGTAAATGTCTATCTTGATAGAATAGTGTTAGAAATAAAAACTACCCTTGCATCGCATTGCAATAGTTATACTTTGTTCCCTGAAGTTGGTAGTAGGCATAAAAGGCAACGGCAGCAGCGGACTGATATTACCTAGGATTCTACTAAGTATTATGGGTTTTCAGGATGTGAAGGGATGTAATCATGGGTTTCATAAGGGTTTATACTATTGTATGGGTTTTCATGTTTTAGAAGAATGTAGTCATGAGTGTCATAAGTCAGCGGAGTGGGGTGAGTGTAAAAGTACTGGGGGTACCAGGATGAGAGGATCTCCTCCTTATATGGTTAAGGGAGAGGGGGTGTTATCAAGCTGGTAAGGACTGGACAGGACAGGGATGAGGAGGCCACTGTGCCTTATGAGTTAGGGCCTGTCTAGCTAGGAAAAGAATAAGATAAGAAGGCCTTATTTCACCAAACTGGAAGGAAACAGAAAAAGGGTTAGGGTTACACTATTTTACATATGTTACCTATGCATTACATAGGTTTGCATATAGTTTTATGCATGATGGGAAGATGGTTTCCACCAATGTAAGCGACCCTGCTTGGTACTGATTGGTGAAGGGTGTTGATGGAGATGGCGTGAGAGGGTGGCACTTCTCAAGGGCTGAGGAGTATAAAATATAGTGTACAGTATAGCCATTATGCAATTGGATAACACTAGACCAATGTTTACTCCACTCACATCCATCTGGGATCGCTTCCGTTGAGAGTGATTTCGGCACCAGATTTTATGGTAGAGCCAATCAGGACGCAGGGCCGGAGTTTCATAGATGTGACGTAGCGTAGAAGCGACTGTGAGACTGTTCTCAGCGTCACGGGTTGGCTTCAATGTGAGTGGTTGAAGTAGCATGTTAATAGAGGACGGACAAGTGGCTTATCTAATCATATGCAAGGATTTTTGATAAGGCCCAGCCTTCTGAAACACCACTCCAATGGATCGATCCCAGATGGATTAGTGGAGCTAGGCGGAACGAAATTCATCTGGCGAGAGTCAGGTTAGTCTCATCATCCATTGCAGTGAAATTGAAAATAATGAATCAAGACAGTACTGAGCACAACTAAATACTGATATTCATCCCAGGGGAAAATATTGCTTCTTACAACACTCTCATCTTTCAGAAACAAAATTTAGAAAATGAACTGCTATCCTAATACTTTGTGTCCCTTAATGTGCTTTGTAAGAAATTATAAGGTGGCTTGTAACAAATTCATATTTAATTATATTATTGATATCTACCGTCAAAATCTTCCAAAATATTTAAATATTATTTTCAATATTATTATCTAACTTCAACTGAACAGATAACAACGGACATGCCACATTAGTAACATCAAAACTGGAAGACAATGCTAGTCTTCAGGGTCACAGAAATTGCCAGGAGAAAGTGGACAACACCTTGTCCATGAAGGGAAAAATAGCAAGGGCCACAGTTAACAGTCAAACTAACTTATGGAAAGTCACAACAGCAGAGAAAGCAATAATTTACAGCTGGAAGTAGCACTGCTTGTACTGTGGAAAGGACTGCATGGGCAATATTGAAAGAGATATTGGTCAGATCATGACTATGCTAGTGGAAGTATTCCACTGTTATGTAACTGATAAGCTCATTTGCATACAGTAATTGCAATCAGATTATTGATTCTTCTATACAAAGGAGGGGTATTAAACTCATTGTGCTGTAGATAAGGACTCCCCATGTCAAAAACAACCAAGTCTATGTTGTGCAACATAAAAAAAGTTCACTATATTTACAGTAATTGAATTGAACATGGCATGTTGATTAGCATGTCTCCACCATCTATAACCTTGTATGTCAGGGGATGAAACTGAACTTAACCTTTGACCCCCATGGCCCTGAGTCCCTAGGTTCATCTAACTTGTATAGACAATAAATGTACTAGAGTTAATGAAGATCCATCAGTCTGCTTTGGAGATATGAACCAAATACTGCATGTGAGTTATTTGTGTGACCCCTTGTAACCTTGACCTTTG
Source organism: Alosa pseudoharengus (assembly GCF_046254945.1). Lineage (NCBI taxonomy): Eukaryota > Metazoa > Chordata > Actinopteri > Clupeiformes > Clupeidae > Alosa > Alosa pseudoharengus. The sequence continues at coordinate 25,906,098 of NW_027468650.1, read as the reverse complement.
ACCTCAAGACCTAAATTGTCTTGCCAGCTCTTTGACAACTTGTAGTGGGTAAGTAGACCAAGTTTGATGAATATCTTTCAATTGGCTTAAGAGATATCAGCTAATATCAAGATGTACTAACATACGTTTTTGGTCCAAAAATCATTGTGCCATGCTCCATTCAAAGCCCTATGTATTTTTTTTCGGTACAAATCTGCGCTGTAGGCACCACACATTCTTAATATACAGAAAATTACGATTCAAATGATACCAAATATGCTTTTGCTGTATTTACTTCCACCTTTGACCCTTTTCTAGGCTAATTCGCTCAGACTAATATAGGCCTACTTCAATCCTCTATTTTCAAAGGTGATTCAAGTAAGGAAGAGCATGGCTCAAAGTAAAGTAACTGAAACTACATAAATTCGTCAAAGTGAATAATTTGTGTCAACTCGCCGCAATGTAGATTTATTAACGCACCCGTGATGATCTACAGTAGGCTACATCTCCATTTAAACCAGATGTTTTAGAGCGCACGTTGAGATGTATTCAGGGCAGGGCTGTACCTACACATGTTTGTTGCACGTGCTACAAAAATCATTCTTTGCGATGGATGATTTAGTACCAACCGTTACACCGGTCAGATACAGTTTTGCCTATGGCTATTCCGTGAGACTGAGGCGCTTTTTGTTTGTTCGAATTGCGTGTTTAGGGTGTGAGAGGGGAGTCGATGTGCTTTGATTCCAGCTTGGTAGTTGTAGTCTATGTGATTAAAAAACACGTGTGTGTGAAGTATCCAAACAATGATAACGCTTTCATTATGGCTGCTTTAGCCACAGACCTTGAGCTACTGTACAGTGGGTTGGGTTCCATTTAGAAGTGTCCACTTCATTCGCCCTTTCCGTGATTCACACAGATACATGTATTACTGATATGCAAAACTATTAACTTTTCGCCAAGAGGTGGCAGCTTGATACTGTAAGGCAGGGATGTCAAACTCAGGCCCGCGGGCTGCTTATTTGTGGCCCGCGATGTCATTACTCAATCTGTATTAGAAGTGGCCCGCCGCGTAGTTTATACAGGGCATCCATATCTGAGCTGGCCCGACAGTATTCTGTTCAGCGCATCCGCGTTAGAGCTGGCCCAGCACGCTATTCTATTCAGCGCATGAGCGCAGCCCAGGGCAACGCAGCCCATCAAGTTGCTACATACTGTACAGTGTATCATACACCGATAACACTTCAAATCCCAAAATGCGTTGCATCGTTAATGCCGCCTTTTCTGTTCATAAACAAAACATGTATCCATGCAACCAGACGAACTATCAACGAAAAAATGGCGAAGCGAAAGATTGATAATCGGAGCTTTCAAGATAGGTGGGAAAACGATTATATGTTCATATTATTCAAGGACAAACCCGTTTGCTTGGTATGTGGATTCACCGTAGCTGTCACTAAAGAGTACAACATAAAACGGCACTACGTTGAACGTGAACTGTCATGACGTGAACGTGAACTGTCATGAGTTCATGACGTGAACTGTCATGAACTGTTAATAGTTACAATTACAATTTTGATAGTTGTTAAATGTTATTTACAATTTTTATAGTTCACCTGCAAAAATAGGCCAATATATTTTTTTCTATTAGGCTATATTCAGAAATGCCTGCATTCTATTTTTTCTTGTGTGTGATACAGTTTTAATTCAATAAAAACATCGGTTATTCAATAAATGTTGAGCTTGGCCCGCGACATACTCCCAGTTCTTAATTTTGACCCCCTGTGAATTTGAGTTTGACACCCCTGCTGTAAGGTGTACACCATTGGTTCCAAAGGAGATTTTATTTGGGTCGCCAGCATAGCCTAGTGACAAGTGTTGTGTAATAGGCCTAGCATAGGGCCTACCTTATGTAGCTTATAGTTTGTTAAAGGAAAATTCCGTTTTTTAGCACTTTAAGGCCCTTTTCTGGTTTGTTTTGGACGAACTAGAGTGGTGGACACCGAAATTTTGACTATTGGTCCTGTCTCGACTTTTCTGACTCGTTTTGAATTGCCTTTTCACTTCTCAGGGTGGCTGGCAATGGGCATACTGTAGTAGGCTACTCAAACATGTCCTAAAACAACCCTTAACATTTGTTTTCAAAACTGTGCAACTCACCGAGTGAGTTGCACAATAACGGACAGTATAGCTCTTCAACTTTGCCCGTTAAAATGTGTAGTCTCGCAACGCATTTCATGAAGGCCCTTTTGGACATGTCAGTTATTTGCACCACTGGGTAAAACGGCATTTTGTTTTAGACTACTGGTATTTAATTTGTGCATTGACAATAAAGCTGAATATCATTTAAACTAGATGACTAAACTTATGCATATGTAGAAGAAGAAACATTCACAAAAATCCATGACATGACCTCTCTTCTTGATAACTGTTGAAAACTGCATGGAACTGACAGGGATTGTTTTGTTTAATAATACATAAATAAATACATTATGCTGCTACCTTCTGCTTTTCCCAAATACAATGTAGCCTACAGGTGTACCTTTCATCAGTCCAGTTGCAATGGAAAGACTGTGATGAACTGCCCTACTTGTGATTGTTTAGAGATTTTAAAGGTTTTATAACAATGCTACAAATTTTTTGGCCCAGAAACAAATCTATTCACCTTTGCAACGCCAGTAGGCTACTTTGTGTGCGGAATGTGTGCAAACACACATTCCAAACAAGCATACACAAAAGTTTCAAGAGTGGGGGATGGAGTAGAAGATGGAGACAAATTCATTAATATGATTTATTTTCGCGGAATGGATGTACAGGACTGAGCGGCGGTCGTATTTTGTACCGCTATGCGGTACATCTAGTTTAGCAAGGTTTACCCTGCCACTGTTTCATTCAATTCCTTCTCACAAATTTACATTTACCCCCTATATGGCAGGCTTTATGCTACCATATTTAGGTACTCTGTATGGTAATGTTTCCCAACATTTACTAAAAACTCTGTCCACAAAATACACATATCTTCTGAAACAGCACAAATTAAAAGGGTCAGATGCAATTTTCAGTGGTATATATTTTTATTGACATGCTTTTTAATGGATACATTTGATTAGGAAGGTTACAACAACATTACACTACACCAAATAATGACGTTAATATGAATATGAGACATGATAAATAAGGTCATATTAATGATATTAATGATTGTGTTTATTGTGATTATTTTCACTTTTTTCAAACTATTAAAACTTTAACTAATGTAATGTTCATATCCTGTATGTCGTTTTGAACAAAAGCATCTGCAAAATACCACAACCATAACCATTACCATAATGATTAATATAGCATCATGCACATATTTTCCTCAGAAAAATAGTTGAGCTAGGGGATATATTTTACACTCTACTGTCATGCATTCTCAATCTGTTTGACAAAAGCTTTTGTTGTGAGGTTCTCTGCTATTAACCTGAAACACACCATCTGTGCTACATCTGTGATCTATAATGAAGTATTATCATTATTGTTTTCATGATCTTCTCTTGTATGTTCTGTCAGTAAAGCTGCCAGGGTAGCAACAGTACAGCTAGGATCCAGTAAGTTGACAAGAGGGATGTTTACACCTCTCCCCTGGAAGATAAGATTCTGCAGGGTCATACCCAACATGGAGTCAACACCCAGAGCTGAGAGGAATGTCTCATCATTCAGCTCATCATACTCAACACCCAAGGTCTCACTGAGTATGGTTCTGACCAATTCATGCGGGGAAGAAGGCAGTTCATTATGTGCAGCCAGTGGATCAGACATTTCTGCATCTTTCAGTTCTCCTTCAACCAGACTCCGCAACCGTTTAGAGAGAGAGGGATTTTGTGCAAAACCATGGTGATACATGGTTTTGAAATTGAACTTGCAAATAACCTGTTGAGGTTTGTTCAAAAGAAGGCACTGCTCTAAGCTCTGGAGGATTTCTGGACCCTCCATCACCATCATGCCTTTGGCCTCTAGAAATTTTTGCAGATGGTCTTTGTTCAACAGAAGGCCAAGGTTCAAGGCCCCCCAGTTGATGGACTGCGCTGCAAGTCCGAGACGCCTTCTATAATGACAGAAGGTGTCAAGAAATGAGTTAGCAGCTGCATAGTTTGTCTGGGATGCATTGCCAAGAAAAGCAGAGATAGATGAGTAGCACACAAAGTACTTCAGCTTACAGTGCTTAGTGGCATTATGCAGATTCAGTGCTCCGTTCACTTTAGGCTTCAGAACCTTCTCATAGAGGGATTGGTCAAGGCTAGCAATTAGAGCATCATGAAGTACAACTGCGCTGTGAAATATTCCTTTGATTGGACAGGAGGGGAATTTTTCTTCGATGTTAAGGATGGCCCTTTTGACTTGTTCACTTACAGCAATGTCACACTGCACACTGACAATCACTGCCCCACACTGCTGCTTCACAGTATCAATCTCCTGTTGCATCTCAGAACTGGGGCTCCTCCTGGAGAGAATGACAATGTACCCTCCACCTCTCTCAGCAATGAACCTCACAGTCTCAAACCCAAGTCCTGTGAGTCCTCCAGTCACAATGTACACACAGTTCTTGTTGAAGAGCCTGTGTTCTCTTGGTAGCAGTGAAATGTCAGAGGCTGCATGCTTACCATTGCTTTCATTTAGTGCCACCATAGGCATAGTTCTGACACTGAAATAAGACTCTGGCTCATCAAAGGGCAAAAGCTCAATGCTTCCAGTTGTGCCCCTCTGAAATGTAATAGTTGGGAGAGATAGCAACTTTTTGTCAAGGTGCAAGGCTTTCAGCCATTTGTATATCCGTGGCTGGTTTGCTCTGATAGAGCCTTTAGCTAAGATGCTAGATGTGACAATGGTATGAATACAAGCATCATTGTCTTCTCCAAGAATGTTTTGGGAGACAGGAGATGAGAACTTACTATCCCAAACAACAACAACATTCTTAACCCCAGCAACAGTGCAAGCTTTGACTAATAGAGATTTGTCAAATGGAGGCAGTAAGACAAGTGCATCAAATTTGTTCAGATCTTGCAGTGGCCCACTCAGCTCAGTTGCAACAAAGGCATTCCATCCAGACTTATTTGCAATCAGAGTGAGGGCTTTCACCAAACCTGAGTCAGGGACGGAGGAGAGGATGCCCAACTTGCCATCCCATTTCAGTTTGGGTAAAGTTGAGTGGAGTATCCTCCAGACAACTACATAGTATGAAACACATGGGAGGTCACTCAAAAATGGAAGTTTCTTTGTTTTGTAGCAAACCTCCTCTGGTACTACAACTTTGGAGGATGCCGTTACAGGGTAGCAGGCAGCAATGTGGTCTCCCACTTTTAATTTGCTCACACCCTTCCCAACCGCTGTGACTATACCACCAAAGTCAAGAGCCAGGAGCTTGTGGTTCTGATTTGTGTGTTTGTTCCAGTACATTGTTTGACCAAAGTTGAGGTCAGAAACACTGACTGGATAGTAGTCTGAGGAGTGGACACAAATTTTACCAAGCTGAACCTCAACATTTTTCTCTGGTATCTGTCCAACTTCCTCATCAGAGGGAATGGCAGATAGGCTGATCATTTCAAAAGGGTTTGCTGTCTGCAAAGTGAAGGACTTTGCTTGTGAACAGTGATCCCTTTTCTCTTGGTTGACTGTGAGCATTGTGGTGTGAGCAATTTGTGGTTGGATAATCTGACCGTCTTTCACCACCAACTCTGGGTATTCACTGCAGGGGTAGGAGGTCAGGACCTGATTGAGGGCTTTAATGTCCTCAGCTGAGACAGAGCCAATGTCAATCAGCTGAAATGTAAAATCAGATACTTCAGCTGCACATGCTCTTGTCATGCCTGAAAGCACAAACCCTGGACTGATATGGTCCACTGTGGTCTCTGAAGATCGATAGGTCACTACTCTGACAGAGTTTGAGAAATTCACCTTCCTCAGTTCTAAAAGTATTTGTCGCAATTGTTCACAACAATTTACCATGTTTGTCAAGACATCATCAACTGTCTGAGTGGAGAGGTCTTGATTGCTCCACAGAAACAAAATGTCTGTGAAGTTTTTTCTCACATCTGAAATGTTCATCTTGGAAAACAATGAAGCCAGTCCCTGTTTTAACACTGTGTTTGTATATTTTGAGGAGATATATTTTGAGCCTTTACTCAAGTATGGTTTCAATGCTGCCGAAATGGCATTATGATCAGAAAAGACCAATGCAGTTCCTGGAAAGGTTTGCTCCACATCCTCTGAAATGACGTTGCAGTCATTGTGAAAGAAGTACTCATCAACAACACGGGAAACACTTCCAACGTATTTGACAATTAGATGTTTCACCTCGACAAGAACTCTACCTTCTCTGTCTGTAAAGCAGCCACAGACCTCGAAGTGATCAGCTGTCATATCTGTTGCACGCACATATATGATCATTTCATCTTGCAGGGGTTCAAAGACAACTAAGCTCCCAATTGCTGCTGGAAAGCCAGGTCTAGTTACATTCCCCTGAGAGCTTGTGACGAGTGTCATTTGCAGAAGGTAATCCAGTATAACTGGATGAATGCAAAAGTCATGTACTTGACTAAGCAACTCTTCTGGAACAGTCACAGCAGAATATGCTTCCCTGAATTCCTCCCCACAAAAAATGTCTCCTTTGTTCTTGAAGACACCACCATACTGAAACCCTCCCATGTCTAGTTTTCTGTACAGATCATCAGATTTAACAACAGATGTGCATCTCTTAGACAAGCAGTCTAATGAGATGTTTTGCTCCTCTGCCATTTGCCCTTTTTTGAATTCAATGCTCCCTGAAGCAAAGACTGTGCTGCTGGAATGAATCTTAAAAAGGGTCTCATGCTCAACTGGTTCAAGTGTCACCTTCAGCTCAGGTTGACGCTTAGTCAGCAGAAATGGACTCAAGAAGTTGATACTCAGTTGCAGTGTGTTGAGTGGAGCCTTTGGTTTGGCATTCGCCATGTAAGCAGACAGGCCAATCTCAATATATAAAGCCCCTGGGATGATGGAGACTCCATTGTTTTTGTGTTCTGACAGATATGAGAGTTCTTGGGATGACAAATCACAAACAAACTCATGGGCTCTTATCCGTGTCTGTTTAAGGACAGGATGGCCGCTTGCTGTACTCTCTGGTGCATGTGAAAGGGTGATGTGTTTCTTAACACAGTCAAACTGATACCTCGGAAGGGAAGTTGGAACGACCTGGATGCCAGAATAGAATTGATCCCAGTTAGCACTGAATCCTAACTCAAACAGCTTACTGAAAGTGGCAAGCAGTGTCTCATGATCTTTTTCAGGCTGTGCTGAAGACAGGACAGTAGAGTCATTCCCAAGTGTCTCCATGATGTTTCTGTGCAAAGCTCGCCTGGGACCGATCTCTACAAACACAACATTCTTCTTGTCTGTAGCTGCTGCTGTCAAAGCTTTTTCAAATTCAACAGGCTCACGGATGTTCTTTGACCAGTATGAGCCAGTGCAGAAATCATGATCGCTAGCTATTTTGCCTGACACAGTTGAGTACAACTGCACATCCATTTCATTTTCCTCCAAAATGCCTATGCTGCTCTCTACTTCTGGGAGAATTGGGTCCATCATCTGACTATGGTATGCAGCAGGGACATCCAAGACATGAAGAAACAGAGTCTTGCTGTTTGCTGAACTGCTTAGAGTTTGGTGCAGAGCCAAAATGGATTCTGCATCACCAGAGAGAGTGCAAGATGTAGGACTATTATGAGCTGCCAAACAAATCTTCCCTGAGAATGAAGGCAGGTATTGAATGACATCTGTTACAGCCATGTTACTGACAACCAGCATCTTCCCACCAGTGACCTTGTTCTGCAGTAAACTGCGGTAATGGATGACCTTCACAGCATCCTCAAGTGACAACAGACCAGAGCAATGAGCAGCAGCAACCTCTCCTACAGAATGCCCAAGAACAGCATCTGGTTTTACACCCCAGTGTTTTAAGAGAAAAACAATGGCAACCTGAACAGCGAACAACAGTGGCTGGACAACATCTGGTTTTGAGAAATTAACCTCAGCTTTGTCATTTTCAAGTGCGTCCACTATGCACAGACCATGGTAGCGTTGGAAGATTATCTCAATTTCTTTCATCTTTTCTCTGAAAACAGGCTCTTCTTTGAGAAGCTGAATGCACATCCCTCTGTAGGTAACGCCATTCCCACAGAAAACAAACACTAATCTGGGATCTTGTTTGGAGGGGATTATCTTTTTATCAAGACTAGACTTAAGCTGTCCTCCTAAACCTGTCAATGATGAGGCTCTGAACACCTTCCTGTATTTGTGTTTTACATGACTTCTCTTACACGCTGATGTGTATGCAAGACTTTGTATGTCAGCTGTTGTCTCCTTGGTCAGCTGTTCAGCCATATCAGCAATCATGCTGGTAAGAGATTTGTCTGATGCTGCTGAGAGCACAAACATGTGCTGAGATTTCCAAACCTTTGTATCTGAATTGTTAGGTTGACTATACTCTTTGATGATAACATGGGCATTGGTCCCCCCAAAACCAAAGTTGTTTATACCTGCAGCCCTTCCAGTGCTTGGGGCTATCCATTTTTGTGGCTGGGTAGGTATGATTAAATTCAGTGCTTTAGCATCAATGCTAGATCCATCCTCTGTGTAGAACACTGAGGGCACAATTGTTTCATGTTTCATCATTAGGAGAACCTTAATCAGTCCTGCCACCCCTGCTGCTGATTCAGTGTGCCCTATGTTTCCTTTAACTGAGCCCATATAAATCTGCCCAGATCCTGCTGGTCTTGCTTTGGCAATGACATTAGAGATACTGCCTGCCTCTATTGGGTCACCTACTGGTGTTCCAGTCCCATGAGCCTCAATGTACTGGACACTGGTCAGGTCTCTCTCTGTAGAGTAGATTCTGCTGAGAAGCTCCTCCTGCTGAGCCATGGATGGCTTGGTGATTGGAGTAACAGTGCGGCCATCTTGGTTCACGGCTGTTTTGCTGATAATGCCCCATATGTGATCACAGTCCATTAAAGCCTGTCAAATGTAATCAGAATATTGATGTGAATGTTAATAAAAAATAGCATAAATTATTCATGTTAATTTGAATATGAATTATGTAACATATTGTACCTTTTAGCATATTACATACTTGACTTTAAGGCAAATAATACACATTTAGATCCATAATAAATACATTTTATTATTAAAAAGAATATGAACCATTGTAGCAATATGAAATATTACTTTTCATCTACTTTTTAACCATGAGTTATTTGTTTATAATAAAAATGTTAACATCTCATACCCTTTTCAGAGGTTTCAGCAGGACAACTCCACAGCCCTCCCCTCTGCCATATCCATCTGCTTTATTGGAGAAAGGTTTGCTGGTGCCATCAGGTGAGATCATCTTGGCTTTGCTGAGAGCCACAAAAATGTTTGGCTCAAAAATGCAGCTGACGCCTCCACACAGAGCCATATCACAATCACCTGTACAATGACACAAAACCATTCATATGATGATATGTTTATGGTGAAACCTTGGACCGTGTGGTTTTCATATCACCGAAAGGAGTGCAATGAAATAAAAGACCATTAGCTTTCATACTTTTAAGTAGACAGAATATAAATACCCTACAATGCAGTATTATTACAATTATTGTAGGCTACATGAATATTATTGATTAGTTATAATTTGAAACTTTTGTGTTGCAATTGTGCTTTTACCTTGTCTGATGCCTTGGCAGGCAGAGTGAAGGGCTACTAAGGAGGAGGAGCAGGCACTGTCCAGAGCAAATGAAGGCCCAGTGAGATTGAAAGTGTAGGAGATCCTGTTGGCTGCCACACTCATAGCCGTACCCGTGGAGAAATAGTGGGTTATCGCGTTGCTGTTGTTACATAGGCGGATCTCATAGTCCTTGTTCATGAGACCTATGAAGAAAAGACATTTCTTATCAATCAATTTTGCCTCTGAAGGAAAAAGAATATTTCAGTGAATGTTATTGTTTTGGTCAGGGTAGCACCAGACTTACAGTAAATTGCTATTGTGAGAAAAAAGTTGAATATAAGGAGATATTACCTATATAAACCCCTGTTCTGGTGCCACTAGCTTTTTCCATGGGAATCCCAGCATCCTCCAGGGCTCTGTAGGAACACTGCAGCAGCAACTTGTGTTGAGGATCCATCTGGTCAGCCTCAGCATCCGTGATGCCAAATAACTTTTTGTCAAACTCATTAAATCTGTGTTTATACACACACACACACACACAAACACACAAACAGATCAGTGTTAACACATATTTGATAATTTAATAATTTAATTGAAATGTCACATTAAAAACATACCCATTTATAAGAGCAGCCCTCTTGGTCCTTGTCTTCCCTGGTTTGTTCTCATCTGGATCATACCACTGGGAACAGTCAAATCTCTCATCTGGAATCTCTACTGCACAATTCCTACCTTCCACCAGAACTTTCCAGAAGTTGTCAAGGCCTTCACCTAATTAAATGACAGTGAGACGAGGATGTAGGACTTGTGTGAAATCAGTGATAGAGCTTTTGAAACAGCCTTATGATAGAATTGAACAGAACCTAATATATACAACTCTCAAGCTACAATAGTACCAACATTCTCATCAGACAATAGAAGAACAAACTATGAAAATGTTGAAGGGAACGATTATAAAAATGTATTATATATCCTACAACAATTATGTGATGAAGAAATCACAACATAATAATAATAATAATAATATTATAATGATTTGACATTTTTTTTCTCTCACCCCCTGGGAAATTGCACCCAATCCCAACTACAGCAATGTCATCCATGTTGCTGAAGAGAGCATCGACCTCTGCATGTCTCTGCTGTGCCTCCTGTGTCCTCCTTATAGCCTGTTGGGTTAATTATTAAAGTGGGCAATTCATCTGAAAAAAAAAAAAATCAAGCTTCCTCCAGTTGTGTTACTTATCTCTGCACGTAATTGTTGACTCAGGGAAGTACTGTATACTTCCTTGAATCTCTGCCCCTCCAAATAGTTGCTAGAAACAAAAGATAAACTGAATGAGTTATACAATAGTAATAATCCCTTCCATGGTAAATCCTTATCAAATGTTTTGCACTTAATGCGTTGCACACAGGTCTCACGTACCTGGTATTATTTCAGATATTTTGGGTTACTGACACCTTTTTTGGTAAGACTATCATAACTACACACCTACCTTGTTCCTACATTCATTTTCATCAGTAAAGAATTTGTATGCATAGTTATAAAATATGTTTATAAATTGTTTATAACACTTGCAATGATGCAATAATAATTTGTTAATGAAGTAATATTTCCATTTTTATTTTATTTGGAGCGAACAACGTGTTTCGCTAAGCTCTTCATCAGGTTTGCTCTGCACCATCCCCTATCCCACAGATGAATAAATCAGGTTCAATGTCACATGACCATGTTGGGTGATATTTACATGTCATAAGAGCCTACAATGATGCACTTCACTTTTCACTTTTTTAAGGCACTTCAGAAAAAGGGCGCTTTCTCTCCTGGAAGAAAAAAGGCAGGGGCTCAAGACTCCTTTGATGTCTATATGTGCGCTACAGTTGCAAAGTCAATCCCTTCACTGCAAAAACGGCTTATCTAATACAATATAACCACATTTTATTTATCTTATATCAAGATCAAAAAATAGTTGGTATTGTTTTCAGTATAAAGAGAGTTACCTAGTGCTGTCTTGTAAAATCATTTGACTTAAGTTAAGAAGAGTTTGACTTATTTTAAGATGTCTCATCCTGAAAACAAGCAAATTTGCCTGCCAGTGCATTAAGCAAATTTGTCCTAAAAACAGCTCTGATTCTAATCAGCTCACGTGCTGTAACCCTAACCCTACAGATGCAATTTGTGATACACTTTACGGTAAGAAGACATGAATTATCATGAAATCATGATTTATGTTTTGCTTCCTTCTTTAGCATCTCATAAATCAGGAAAGGACATGAGTTTATAGTCTGTCATTCGAGACCTCATGTATGAACAACACCTCAACTAAAGCATTAGGTATGGTGGGTACATTATTATAAATTGTCCCCTTACCATAAAGTGTTACCAATATACCTTTGTGGGATTCAACAAATTGGAATTTGCGATCATCTACTTGTCCATTCTGAGTGCTCTTTAAAACAATGCACACTGCCACTGCACATGGGAAACATAAATGTGCCTTGGACCGAGCATTCAACTATTCCAGCCAATTAACCCATTGCTTCAGATGTTTGAAGAGGCAGTTGGTAATTTGATTTGCTATTATATCAACAACTGTCATGGAAATCAAGCATGAATGTGTTAGTGTATTTGGCAGTGACTTACTTTACTGAATGCCAATACATACGGTACTGTCAATAAAGAGTCCAGAATGTTCTTGTGCAAACACAGCTATCACTTATCTCCCCTTACATCGATATTGATTTACAGCCCTGTTTAATCCCTAATGCCCTGATTATATGAAGATGACATCTGAAGCTTTTATTGTAATACCAAAAAGGCTTTGCATAAACTTTCATTAATGTTCTGCCAATTCAAAGTGGTCCTATCATTATCCATTTTAGGGACTGCCCTTACAAAAAGGAAATGTTTGCAGCAGATTTGCAGCAAACTTGTTGGTGATTTGTGGGAAACAAAGTTCCAGTTCACTAGAAAATATTGCCATTTTTTACAAATGTTGGCCACTTGAGGCAAACTTTCAGCAAAGTTCTGGCAACAATGAGAGGTTTGCCACTAGTGGCAAATGTGTTCGCCAGTGATTTGCCAGCAAACTTAGCCAATAATGGCATAACTTCCCGTGAACTTCTGGTGACAAACCTAATTTGCATGTGAAAATGTGAAAAACTGTTCGCCAGAAACATGATATTTCTGTAAGGGTGCCCATGAGAAATCTAGTCAACAATGATTAATGCTAGATGGCACTAATGATAAAGCAATGGTTTTGAATTGTATATACTTATTTAGTTACCGAAATTCTAAACAATTTTTTTCTACATTGCTTATCAGTGTTCCTTATTGAAAATAGGTGAATGTAACCCTCCCAAAGTGTTTGAATATGACACAGATAAGATGATTAATACATACACACACACACAAATTGTGCCCACCTGAAAATGTAGTTTGCATAACACCCCAGGGTACTACATTTGTTTTGTAGTATGTGTTCATAGTATACCTTTTGTACAAACAACCTAAAGCTTCTTAGGTGTTAAGCTTAGTATTTAAATTATAATGGTTTGTAAAAATGCCTTTGTACCAATTAGGTTTTGATATTTCCATTTTGTCATGTAGCTAATAACTCTTGATGGATCTACCCACATTTTATAATACAAAGCTGATCACAACAGGCCTGTAGTGTCTGTACCACATTCAGGTCCAAGTGCCCATGGGGACCTAAGTATGATTCCAACCTGCTGTTGTTTCCCCGATCCCACCCCATATCTCTCTGTCATCTGCTTCATTGTCTGAATAAAGGTAATAAAAGGATTATTAAAATGATAACTTTTAATAATACTTAAAAGAATAGTGACCAAAGTGCTAACCTTTGCTTAAAACGGATAAAAAAAAAGTCACATTGTGAGCACTGTGGCACTACAGCTCCCCCACCACATTTGGCCACCGAGACCGGGGATTTGAGTCCGACACGAGTCATTTCCTGATCCTATCCCATCTCTCTCTCCCATTTGCTGTCACTCTCTTCACCGTCCTATTGGATTCAAAGCAACACCCCCCAAAAATAGTCGCATTTCCTACATGGTACACTCCTAGTTATACTTGTATTGTAGTGTGATTCCAGGCAAGCTGGCGTGCAGTGCCAATGACAGACATGCCATTCTCCCTATAATGAGTCATAATACCACCAAAATGAGTTCCTAAATTAAGCGCTTCTTTTAGAATAGAAAATAATACATTGTTGCTTTTAGCTAACTCTGTGTTGACATAATGTTGTATGGGAATGAGTGCATAATCATAATGCTCAAGAGACTGTTTTAAACTGGCAGTGGAAAAATAGAGTTGAGGTGAAAATGTCCCGTTTGATAATGGCAAATGATCCCTAGGCTAACACCTGTTAAGACAGGAGACAGACATAAATGTATGTGCCAATGTTGAATGGAAACTGCACATTGTGCCCTTATGCTTCCTATTCTTTAGAAAGGTGTGTGTCAGGTCAAGTAGTTCCTGTGAGATGATATAATATCTACCTTGATATAGCCTTTTAAACTGTCTACATGTGACTATGGCAACAGACAGTCACAGATTGTCATTGGAGCATCTGATGTTTTTATGGTATTTGCTACAAGGGTTTGTTAGCATAGAGTAAGTCATAAATGTTTTACTAGGTGCCACTTCCTGAAAGAGCTGTAATAGCATCCTTGTCAAAACTTAGCAAATTGGCATTTCTACTTCACCTTTTGTGTCACCCTTAAAGGCCATTTTTCACATAGATCTCTGTTTGTCGAGGTCACCGAGTATTACGAAAACGAAATGGTGCTACCTTGCTTGAGTTGCTGTAGCCAACAGCTATGGGAGCCAGGCAGTCCTACACTCTGGAGGCATAATTATGATTGAGCTATCTGAACTATCCCTCATGCATTGGCCTCAATCAAATATATGAGGTATAAGTATAAGTAAGTATACTCTTTTGATTCCGTGAGGGAAATTTGGTCTCTGCATTTATCCCAATCCGTGAATTAGTGAAACACACACAGCACACAGTGTACACACAGTGAGGTGAAGCACACACTAATCCCGGCGCAGTGAGCTGCCTGCATCAACAGCAGCGCTCGGGGAGCAGTGAGGGGTTGCTTTGCTCAAGGGCACTTCAGCCGTGCCTAATGGTCGGGGTTCGAACCGGCAACCCTCCGGTTACAGGTCTGAAGTGCTAACCAGTAGGCCACGGCTGCCCGGTATGGAGTGCAGTTCTACTGTAGTGCAAATATACAAAGTACAAATAGGCAAAGTATGGTACAGTTTCATCATTGTTAGATACCGTATCATTCTTATTTTAGATACCGGCTCTCTGTCACTATAAACTGAAGAGTGTCCTGCCACTTACTAGACTGTAAATGGATTTCATCATCCTTCACAGTAATATCTATATACTGACTTGGGAAATATGAAAAAAGCAATTTTTCTATGCACAATAAGGTATGTCCAAAAAATAAATCCAAAACATAGAATATCTAGAATTAGGTTTTGCATGAACTTTCATCAATGTTCTACCAATAAGTATCATTATCCATTTTAGGGACTGCCCATGAGAAATCTAGGCAATGGTGATTAATGCTAGATGGCACTAGTGATGAATCAATGGTTTTTAATTGTATTCACTACATTACATTACATTTGGCTGACGCATTTTTAACCGAAGCGACTAACAACATGGTAACAGTTAAGTTTTAAAGCAATTCTCTCAACAATTTTAGGACAATTTAAAAACGGTAGAGTACAGTAAGAATAAGTGCATCAGTGAGTGCTGTTTTTAAACAGTTGAGTGTCAGTTCAAGACGGCTGGTAAGTGCTAGCATCAGCAAGACTTGTTGTAAGTGGTGCTATGAGAGGAGATGTTCTCTAAAGAGCTGGGTCTTCAGGAGTTTTTTGAAATAGGAGAGGGATGTCCCTGCCCTTGTAGGAACTGGCAGTGTGTTCCACCAACGAGGAACAACAGATGAGAAAAGTTTGGATTGGCCTGAGCGTACCGGTGGTAGAGCTAGACGTCGTTCGTCTGAGGAGACAGGGAGTCAAATTTGATGTTGATGTTGTGGTGTATGGTAGGTTTAGCTGGGAGGACCAGCAGTTCAGTCTTTGAGAGGTTCAGATGGAGGTGGTGTGCCTTCATCCATGTAGCTATGTTTGAGAGGCAATCCGAGATCCGTGCTGAAACCAAGGGGTCATCAGGTGGAAAGGACAGATAGAGCTGTGTATCATCTGCATAGCAGTGGTATGAGAAGCCATGCGAACCGATAATCTGTCCCAAGGAGGTGGTGTAGATAGCAAAGAGAAGGGGGCCCAGCACTGAGCCCTGGGGGACCCCTGTGGTGAGATGGTGAGGTGCAGATAGCTGACCAAGCCATGATACGTTAAATGAGCGTCCTGTGAGGTAGGATTCAAACCAGGAAAGAGCAGAACTGGAGATTCCCATGTTAGAGAGTATAGAGAGAAGGATGCGGTGATTAACCGTGTCAAAGGCAGCCGATAAGTCAAGCAGAATGAGTACTGATGACCGAGCGGTCGCCCTGGCTTCTTTTAAGGCTTCTGTTACAGACAGCAGAGCCGTTTCGGTAGAGTGGCTGTTGGAAATGTGCCGGAGGTTAGCGAGGCATTGATCACATGTGTGATAGCTGGTGCGATGGTCGGGCTGATGGACTGAAGTAGGCTCGTAGGTATAGGGTCCAGCGAGCATGTGGTAGGACGGCTACATGTCAGGAGTCTAGATACTTCACTCTCGGAGAGAGGCGCGAATGCTGAAAAAGATGTTCCAGCAGCCCCTAGAGGTTGTAGGAGTGCGGTATCTGAGTCTGATGCGTTGTGTGGGCATGTAGAGAATTGACTGCTGATTGCCGCCACTTTGTTTTTAAAAAATGATGCGCTGCGATTGGAGGGTATCATTTAGCCATGGATGAGTGTGTTTGGATCGAGCTGGCCTTGTGGTAAGAGGGCACAGCTTGTCTAGACACGAGCTCAGTGTGGAGCAGAGCGAGTCTGTGGCCTCATTAACCTCCAGAGAGGAGAAGGTGTTGAGTGGAGGTAGACCGGAGGCAACCACAGAAGAAAAGTGGGTTGGAAACAGGTTCCGGATGTTGCGTCGGAACGTAACCATCGGCTGAACAGCCGGAGGCTGGATGAAGAAGTGGTCAGAAAGATGGAGAGGCGTCACCATGAGGGTGTCTGTGCTGCAGTTCCGAGTGAGGATCAAGTCAAGCTCTTTGCCAGCTTTGTGAGTAGGTGGGCTTTGAACCAGTTTGAGATCAAAGGAGTGGATCAGGGCCAAAAAGTCTGCTGAGCCTGGGGCGTATAAGTGGATGTTCATATCGCCGAGGACGAGAAGCGGACAGTCATGCTCAGGTATGGAGGACAGCAGAGTGTCAAGTTCGTCCATCAAAACATACTACGTTGCCTCTTCATTATCAGTGTAAATCTCTCAGCGTGGGTCAAAAGAATTAAAGTGGGTGAGAAAATGACCATCTTCTACACTTAAAATGCAGTATTTATTTTTACTTCACACTGCATCTCAAGGACAGGCAAGTGAGCATTTAAATGTAGGAATTTTGGGAGGTAGAAATCAGTCTGGTTTCTGCTGTGGTTTCCTTCACAAATGCACACAGAAAATCAGGAATCCCTTATCCCCCCAACACATAACAGCATGGCAATAGACAACCTATGTCATAACTTCCTCTTTAGATAATGTTCCCTGGCACTGTGTTGGCGTTGCCATTTCTGATTCATTAACTTTCAGGTAATAAAAACGCAAATAGATATGGTTCAAGTGAAGACTGCACTGTCGTCATGCTTTTTCCAGTGTATTGATATCAGGATTGTGTTTGTTAATGTATAACCAGAATACACTGTACCACCCTGATGGGGAGCCATAAAACTAATTATAACTACAGTTCCCTAGGCAATATTGCCAGTCTTCAACAGCTGAACGACAGAGAAAGGACAGGGATTTTCAAAATATCGACCTCAAATGCAGCTTAGCCCTAACCATGCACAAATGCAACACAAACTGCGTTGAAAAACCGATTTCAAAAGGCTTTGGCAAACTTGGACGTATCGTTGGTAGATACCCATGGGTGTTCCTTATTTCACCCCTTATCATATCGGCAGGTCTTGGTGCGGGATTTTATTTTCTAAAAGACAGAGAGTCGAACAACATCGAAGATCAATTCACTCCAAAAAATGGCCCGGCAAAGGAAGAAAGAGCATACATCAAAGCGAACTTCCCGCATGGTGAGGAGTTTTCAAGTCTGAGGCTTTACACAGATGGTACATCTGCTTCATTAATCGCTGTGCACTCAACAAATATTCTCACACAAGAAGCGTTTCAGGAAGTTGTCAAACTAGACCAAAAAGTAAAGCAGATACAGGCAGATGGAAGTCAAAAGATTTTTTCAAATCTGTGTGCCAAGGACAGAGAGTCGAAATGTGTCTCAAATCCAATTTTGGATATTGTGAGCGAATTTGTTAATCAAGGCACACCAATACATTACCCTAGCCATTACATCCAAAACAACACAGAATTCATAGGGACAGCAATTGGTGGAGTGAGTCAGAACGTGAACAACAGTGTAAAGACTGCGCAAGCAATCAGGCTTTTCTATTATTTGGAAGAGGACAAGAAAAATGAAACGGATCTATGGCTGAAGACGTTTATAAAGAATTTTTCAGGAAGCACAGCCCCCGAAACGGTAAGTTTGAATGCTTCATACAAAAATATGCTATATAGCTTTGGCTACAAATATGTGTAATTTCCCATGGTTTAACTTGTTAAATGATCAATAGCAACTTAAACAAAAGATAGACTTGATTGGCATAAGATACCAATATATCAGTGATAGATGTCTAACCCAGTGTCTCTCTATAAAAACTTTGATTGCAGATCTCTGTTTCATATTTCACTTCAATATCAAGAGAGGAAGAATTCGACACAAATTCTAAAACAGTCATCCCATTGTTCTCCGTTACATACTTTCTGGCCATTTTCGTCTCCATAATGTCCTGTTTGAGGTATGTTGTACATTAAGGTCAAACATCAGATTACTGTTCAAATAAAACTGATAACTCATCTTGCAAATTAGTAGATGTAGATGGTGAGTTTCCATGTACAGTAGTTCTATCCACATGATAGCCTACATTAGTTTATTTCACTCAACTCTGAGTCAACATAATATATATATATATATATATATTTTATATATTCAAATATTTTATATTTTTTACTGTGGGCATGGCATTTATTAAATGATGTAATTGATTATAGTGTTGTTACATTGCTTATATGGGATATCTTTTCACAGCTGATTATGCACCCAGTATGCAATGTTTATATTCTTAGATTGATAATTAACAATGTAAAACATATGATTTGACATTATGATAGAATAGCAATATTTGGTTGATTGGCTAAAATACTTCAAGCCAGACATATCTTTTTATCATAATCAATAAAAACTGAGCTTTCAACTCAGTAATTAAAGATGAATAATTGTTCTCTTCATTTCTAAGTATAAATTATGCATTAACACCCATACACTATCACATCATACTCTGCTTTTACCCTAACCTTTAATAAGATATATCAGTGGTCCGGATGTAATGAACATTTATCAGACTATGCTGTATATCATTCCATGGATGCATTATGAGAAACTATGATGTATAATCATACTGTATGATGTACAAGGTTTCATTCCAACAGCCACATTGTGAGATAGCACATTTACTGCACTGCTTTTGACTGTATAGATGCATATTTAACTGCATGGTGTCATATCTGTGTACAGGCTGGACTGTGTGAGGAATAAGTTCTGGGTGGCCACCTTCGGGGTGCTGTCGGCAGGCCTGGCGGTGCTCACCAGTTTTGGACTGCTGCTGTTCTGTGGGATGCCATTCGTGATGACCGTGGCAACTGCTCCCTTTCTCATTCTTGGTATGCTAAAAGACATCCAGTTTGTGTTCTTTTCTTTCAAAGAAAATCTTTCAGTATGCTGAATCTAAAAACTCCTGGTTTCCTCTCTGAAAATACATCATGCCCTTTTTCATCATATTGGTTGAATTAGACTAGCTTACATCATTGCCAAATAGGGTTTGTCTAATAGGTCTCTCTTCGCACAGGTATTGGTGTGGATGACATGTTCATCATGATTTCATGCTGGCAGAAAACAAAAGTCAAAGCTAAGGTGGAAGATCGCATGGCTGAGACGTACCAGGAGGCTGCTGTTTCCATCACCATCACCACTCTCACTGACGTGTTGGCCTTTTACATCGGCCTCATGACCCCTTTTGGGTCAGTCCAGTCCTTCTGCATGTACACTGGCACAGCCCTCGTCTTCTGCTACATCTACAACATCACATTCTTCGGTGCTTTTCTGGCCCTGAATGGACAACGAGAGAGAAGCAACAGACACTGGCTCATATGCAGGAAGGTTGAAACTCCAAATCCAGACAACAAGGGCAATGCATGTTCAGTTGGAGGAGCTTATGATCCTGAGACAGGTGCAGAGGAGGAGATGCCCATTAATATCCTCTTTAGAAAGTACTATGGTCCATTTCTGACAAAGCCTTGGACTAAAGTGTTTGTTATTTTGATCTACTTGGGGTATTTGGCCGGTAGCATATATGGTTGTTTTCAAATGCAGGAGGGAATTGATCTAAAAAATTTAGCACCTGATGATTCATATGTTGCTAGCTACTATGATAATGAAGACAGATATTTCTCAGAGTATGGCCCTTTTGTCATGTTAGTTATTAAAGATGAAAAGTTCCATTATTGGGAGAAAAGTGCTCGTGACAATCTCAATGTGTGCCTGAATGAATTAGAATCATCTGATATGGTTGACGAAAACATTACTATATTTTGGCTTGACTCGTATGAGCAATATGGAGCTCATTTAAATCTTTCAGATGAAACTGTATTTATGCGTAATTTGCCCACATTTCTTAATGTCTCAGGTTTCAATCAAGATGTTAAGCTAGATGTTCCTAGCAACAAAATAGTTGCCTCTCGATTGTTTATCTCTACAGTTAACATCAGAACTGCAATTGATGAAAAGAACATGTTGAACTTTTTTAGGGAAACAGCTTCCACTTGTGGGCAAAAAATGGATCTGATGGTCTACCATCCTGCTTTTATTTACTATGATCAATATGCAGTCATTGTTAGCAATACCATCCAAAATATTGTAGTTGCTACTGTGGTCATGCTTGTCATTTCTCTTCTGTTGATTCCACACCCTCTCTGTTCTCTGTGGGTGACCTTTGCCATTGCCTCTGTAATAGTTGGCGTAGCCGGTTTCATGGCTTTGTGGGACGTTAATCTAGACTCCATCTCCATGATCAACCTGGTGATCTGCATTGGCTTTTCTGTCGACTTTTCTGCACACATTTCCTACGCCTTTGTCTCAAGTGAAAAAAAAACAGCCAATGAAAAAGCTATTGATGCCATATACAACCTTGGGTATCCAATTATACAAGGAGCTGTATCTACCATTGCTGGCGTTGTGGTCCTCTCAGCAGCAAAAAGCTACATTTTCAGGACATTTTTCAAGATTATGTTTCTGGTCATCTTATTCGGCGCACTTCACGGCATCGTTTTCATCCCCATATTTCTGACATTCTTTGGATGCTGTAGTGATTCAAGCAGCGTTCAGGGTGAAAAGGATCAATCTGGCAATGGACAACATTTGAGGCATAGTAATGTGCAATTGTCTGGCCAAAGGTCCTTCAATCAGAACCGTTCCTTCAATCAGAATCAGAACCGTTCAGACTATTCAAGAGACCCCGACTGTCCCTGAACCTGTGAGGGAGTATCAATAAATTGGAGCACAGATATTTAACTATGCTGTCAATGTTACAAGGAAAATTTATATTTTAAGAGTTTCTTTAGTTGAAATGCAATGTTGATTATGAATATGTAGGTTTACAACAAACTTGGTTACAGTGTAGGCCTACAGAATACTAATTGCTTATTAATAATATGCTTAATGTCAGTCATATACTTTCTACATGATATTTATGATGTCTGGGTAGCTAATACATGAATATTTTTTAACCTCAGTACAGATCATTTTACTTTTTCATGTGTTGCTGAAATAGTAAGACAATAACATTAGTCAGAGTAAACAAATCATTGAAATGCTCCAGAGGATTCCCCTACACCTGTTTGTCTCTCTATAAGGTGTGGGAAATTCTTTGTCATTATTCCTGTGTAATCATGCCACACTGATATACTTCACATATAGATGATATGTGACATGATATATATACTGTATGTATTTACCTGACATGTGATTTTTGTCAGTACAATAAACTGATATTGATAGATATGCTGTTTATTCCTAGTCTATTCCTGAAACAAATATTGAACACAGAGGTATACATATTGATGTAAACTTTTCATCACCTTGTAAATAGACATTTATGTCAATACCTTCACTTCCATATTTTTTGCCACTTTACATGTTCATACATGCATTGATCATCAAGTTATCAGATAAATAGTCTCTTGTTGTTGGAGTGGAAGGGGACAACATATGAACTCATACAATTTCTACGTTTTCGCAAGTAATTGCATTCCTGGTAATCTAGGCAAATTCATCTGAAACAGGTTCACTAAAATACTTTGTACTGCAGGCCTAAGTTTGCCTATTTACATATGTGCTGGAAGGGAAACTCATGAGAAGATTCAATGAGAAATAGTTATATGGAGAGAATGTTGTTTTAACTTATCACAGGGAGAAATATCCATTAGTCTGTCTATACATTTTATAAAGGCCTTTTGTTAACTTAATATAAATCCACTCAGGAGATACTAGATCAATTACCTGAGATTTAGAGCTATCAGGAACATCAATCAATGAATAGCAATTACACTACAAAACATAATAGCCTATTTGTTGAAATAGCTATTAAATGCTCTATGTTTGTATGGTTTTGTGATTTTGCAGATGTGTCCAAAGTGTTTTTTTTTTAAAAACCCTCTCGTGAAAATCAAGTCTTTAACATTAGTAACATGTCTGTGTGATGTCTGTTATGTTTTGCAAAACATCATGAGTGAAATAAGCAGTCAACGTCATGGCCGAGGATTTTTGCTTTGGATCTATGGCCGACCTATCTCAGCCTCAGTGTGTGAATTCAAGCAGCCATTACCACATAAAGGTGCTATGATGCTGAACCAATCCTGAGTACTTGAGGGAGAACGAGATGTAACAGTGCATGGAGAGGGGGCGGGACCAGATGGATCCCAATTCCCAAAATGAGGAAGTAGGTGTAAAGATACATTAAAGCCATTTTAGTGTCATGAGGGGATTTTTAGCACATAAATCTTCTGAGCATATACTTTTGAGGAACATACAGAGTTTAACAGGTTTAACAAACAGCTGGAGTGGGTCTTTAAATGTCACTTCACCAATCCCAAACCCTATAGCTCCAATCTGTCTACCATAGCCCTAACCCAGAACATAAATGTGTACACAAAATAATATTTTGTCCGGAAAATGTGTTTTCTATTGCAGAAGTTCTCAAACTGTTTAAGGCCGAAGCACGCCAAAGGTCAATCCAAAATGCCAAGGCACACCAACTTAATGTGTGTTCATGAGCTGAGCACAAAAGAAAGGCAAATTATGACATTTACAGATTGGGAAAGGAGATTTTATTCAGTTGCACAAGGGAAACGGTACTAGATAGTTCTCATTCAGATTGGTCGCTAGAGTTTTTTTTTGTAGTTAGATCAGGCAACATATCCTAACAAGCATAAGTAAACTTTTGTGGCGAGCTTGACTAAAAGAAGTTGAGGGACGGATCTCAGCATCACATCATGAAATCAAACTGAGAATGGTAGCCTACTAAAGACCAGGTTGAACCAAACTGAAGCATAAAATTGAGCTGTCTGTTTTGCCTTTATTTATCAAATGATACATGGGTAACACTTTACTTGACAGTATCGACAAATGAGTGACATGACACTCAACCCTAACCCTAATCCTCTAACCCTAATCCTAACCCTTACTTGTTATGACAAAAACCGAATGTCATTTAATAACAGAAGCGTTATGTCATAAATGTTTATGAGTTGTTTATGACACGTTCATGACAGTGTCATGCCACTCTTATGTCGATACTGTCAAGTAAAATGTAACCGATACATGTATCTAAAGTAGAGCTGTCAAAATAACATGTTCATTTCGATTAATTAATTAATTACAGAAAAAATAATGCGTTAAAAATGAATGATGAGGCAGGCCTCTAATCAATTTGACAGCACCAATAATCCAGGTCTTATTTGTCGCAAAGGCTGCAGTGATTGACAGTTTGTTTCCCTCTTCAAACAAGAATCCTAACACAGTGAGCCATCATTGCCATCTTGTGGCATAATAAATGGCCTGCATTGCTTTTGTACAGTGACTTAGACCTAATGTGTATCAAAATAAATCGGAAAAGCTATGGCAGGCACAAGGCACTGATGATGTATATGGTAAAATTACTTAACATTTCTCACATTTATAAGGTGTAAATACAGTTATTTTGTTTCACACAATGAAAAGCACATTCATTTCCCCTTAACTTGACTTTGTTAAGTCCAGCTGATATCTTAAACTGATGTGCAGAATCAGTCAGGTATATCTATCCACCCATTAAAAAATGACTGCTACATTATGACCAAGATCAGTCTTGAAGAGCCTTAAATAAATTCAGATGTATTTTTAAGATGAAGCTCATTTACTGTTTACTGACTACAACCATAATTTCTCTTCTACGCACAATTATAGTTTATCCTTCAAATGTACCTTTTTCAGTGGCTTCAATGTGACAACTCCACTGCGCTGGAGAAAGGTTTGCTGGTGCCATCAGGTGAGATCATCTTGGCTTTGCTGAGAGCCACAAAGACTCTTGGTTTAACGATGCAGTTCATGCCCCCATACAAGGCCATCTCACAGTCACCTGCAACAACAAAGAAACCAATGACTTGCCAGAATAAAGTCTCATTGACCAAAGATCAAAGGTCACGAGTCATACTCTATATAAAGTATATGCTGTATATGCTAGGGAAATGCATGAGGGATAATAAACCTTGTTTTATGGCCTAGCATGCAAAGTGAAGAGCAACAAGAGACGGGGAGCAGGCACAGTTGATGGACAGGGAGGGCCCGGTGAGGTTAAAGGTGTTGGAGATCCGTATGGCAGCGATGCTCATGGCTATTCCAGTGCCATTACAGTAGTTTATGATGTTTGGGCTGGCATTCACAGTGGCTAGCTCATAGTCTTGATTCCTCAAACCTAATGAAATCAAACAAATACGCATTCATTTGCTGAACAATTGACTTATCAGCATTATTATGTACTCTTATATGGAACAACAACAACACCTGATATTTTCCAAAGAGGCGGGTGGCTGGGTGGGCAGCCAGACAGGGACAGCGGGTCAGGCGGGCGGCCCGGTGGACGACAATTCAGGGACGGCAGATCAGGCAGGCGGCCGGTCAGGGACGGCTGCAAGTGCCAGAGTCGGAGTCGGGACGGGACTTTATTCATACTGAATATCCAAAGAAGATGGATGTTGCTGTTGGCGAACAGCGTGGCACGAGTTAAGCTTTTTCTAAGTTGGCAAAAGTTAGCCAACTAGCTCCGCTGGTGGGAAAACGCATGGGACTCAAGAGTTGTAGTGCTGTCCTATTGCGTGCAGAGAGAATTTGAAAGATATCCGATTATCCCGCCCCTCAGACTGAGCACTGCCAACGGTGAGTCCCCAGACCCTACATTTTAATGTGGGTCTGGCTCATCAGGCTACAGGTAGCTGAGAAACTCAGGTAAAAGGTTCTTGAAAATAATGTCTCCACCTAGTGGTGACTATGAGGAACTGTGCGAGGTCTGACAATATATTGAATCATTTTGATTAAAAAAATAATATCCCATGTCAATGTGACCCGAACAGTCCGAAAGGGTGCAAAATCTGAACATAATACAAGGGCTAAGCACTTATTTCACAACCAATGTCCACTTATCAAGCATCTGAGCATCAAACATAAAAAAAGAACCAGCATGGACACTGTCCACCAGCAGCCAACTCAACTGCCAAGAGCAGAAATTAAAGGGTACCGGTATGTTACCCAAGAACCAGGCGCGTGCAGTTTATATGGGCAGGTGGGGCAGCGAACTACCTGTAGCATCCTCCACAAAAAATAGTTCCTCAGTAAATCATTGCTCCAAGTCTATTTTTAATAATGTGATTGTCACATTAACTACTAGCTATAGTTTCTTTAGGCTTTCCAACTATTTTTGGTCTGTTGACATCAACTTTTGGATGATGGTGGCGATTCTCGTTGAGTTTAATGTGTCATGCAATGTTGGGGCAGGGCACTGTCGTGGAAATCATCCACTTCCCGAAACCTCCAATCCAACTAGCACTCTGATGTCAAAGACCCGAAGGAGAACACCAAGACGAGAAATGCTGAAGACTGTTGATCCTTTATTCACCGTATTGCAGTGAGAATACAATCCAAACAATGTCAGGACTGAACCGTCAGGCAATAGAGTGATGAGTTGCAGCTGCTACCCCGATGAGATCTGATCTGAATGTGCCTGAGCTCTCTCTTTTATGCTCTCAGGGGCCTGAGAGGCGTTCCTATCATCAGGAGCGTCACCAGGCCCCTTCTAGCCAATCAGAACGTTTTGGGACTTGAGATATTGGTGGAAACTCCTTCTCATACAAACATTAAAAAATGTGTGTTGCTAGGCAGAATACATGTGATCAAGTTCTATGTGTAATCTGTTGCCAGGCAGGGTATGTTTTGATTTGGTTCTATGTGTCATCCCAACTTTGGTTTCACTTCCCCTCCCTGGAAGGTCCCTGCATCTCCTCTTCTGCTAGCCCCTTCTATTTATGCCCTTCTGGTAAGCACCTTTCTCTCCCAGGCCCTGTTTTTACTTTCACTCTTAGCCTTTGACAGCTCAGTCTCATGACTTCCAGTAAATGTTGCATAACAGTTGCACAAACAACACCTTTATAGTAAATGGAATGTTTTCCAATAAACCAGCACACACACACTCACAAGTATTATTATTATGTCTAGATAAAATCACCACATATTCCCCCCTTTGAGGTTAAATTAGCCTCACTATGCAGCATAAGCAGTATTTAAACACAGGAGTGCGTCATGACCCCTTGTATATCGTCGCGACACCTCAGGCTAGATGCACATGAGCAAGTTACAGGGGAATAGCGTTTTTTATTAAAAACCTAATGTTAAACATGAAACCTTAAACCTTATGTAAGAACTAATAGGAATGTGTCGGCATCACTGCCCTTATGTGAGTGAGTAATAACATTGATAAGCAAACCCCGAACGCCCAGATCGAGTGACAGAAGGACCAATTACTCGTAAGAACGAGTTGTGAAATCTCCCCATTTATCGACTGAGACAAATGGCTGGGACCCGAAACGGATACGTCCCCAAAGTGACCTGAAACCTCATATATTTCAACCAGTCACCTTTTGCACACGAGGTTAAGTAAAACCCCATGCTTCATGGCACTCAATGCACTAGGTATGGTATCAGGCATTGGCGCGGCCTAATCCGTCACTCATCTATACCCTACGGGCGCAAGGTTATTCCGCAAACCTTATATATAAGAGTAAATGATAAATCAAGAGCCCTGGACGCCCAGAGCAGGTGACAGAACGGCCAATTCCTTGTTATGAACATATGGCTAGGACCCGAGACGGATTCGTCCCCAAAGCGGCTAATGTGCTAGTCACTTTGAGCATAAAAGAATTTTCATGCAACGGCCATCGGTGCCAAATCGGAGTTACATAACAACTTCATGATCCCACTCGTCACTCACCCATCCTTCTCCCAGGTATATGGCTCCTTAAGTAAATTCTTATATAGAGTATGTAAATGGTGTATATATGGCCCTTGTCTGGCCTTTACGCACCACCCCCCTTTGTTACTCGCAACGTCCTCCCCTTACTCCTCCGGATTCCTCCGGGCATTCACACTAGCGTGAGAACGGGTGAGCGCGCCGGCCGCAGGCGCGCCACACCGAGGGGACGGGCCGCCATGCTCTGCCTTAGGTTGCCCCTGCTGGCCATTGGGGTCGTACCCGTCCTCGAGCACTGACCGCGCCACACACCTGCCACACCACTAGGCGGGCCAGGCCCGACGTACGGTAAGTTGGGGTGAGGTGAGCGCTTCTAGTAGCAAGCTTTGGTTATACCTGGCCGGGTTTGGATGGCCTTGCAGTTGAGGGCTAAACCTCATATAAAATTGAATCAAGATTACTTAATGCGACTTATTCGTGTCAGGTCACAGCCCATAACCCTACTTTTTACTCTGTCACCTGGGCGTGCAGGCATGTGTCTTGTGAATTACCTGTCAGTGTTGTGTATGTGAGCGTGAGTCAGTGTGTGTGTGTAGAGATGGGTGACTCGCAGGACCCCACCTCTACTCGTACATGACCGGGAGAGGAAACTTCGGGGGAGGAAACTCCTGTTCCTGCTCCCGCTCCTGCTCCAGCATTCGAGCGAGGAAGTCGCTCTCCATTACATGACCCTCGTTGAACTCGTCTTCCATTATTCGTCCCACACTAGTTTGCACTAAAAGAATTCTCTCACTTTCATCCTCCTCATCCCATGGTATCATTACATTCTGGACCACGAGCTGTCTAGCAACCACCTTTGAGCAAACCTTTCCACAACATTGAGTAATACAGCAAAACATTCCTACCACTAAGGCTGCTCCTAACAATAACTTCCCCAGAAATACTACAATCTTACCCCCCCATGACCCAAAGGTGTCCGTCAGCCACCGGGTTACAGGGGCAAAGATTCCTGAGATATCCGGGATTCCATCAAACGTCAGTCCTTTTCCAGAGTTCTCGTGGGCTTCCTTGTTTACAGCCTTGAGTCTTTTCATTGCGTTTGTGAAGTCGTCCATGTTCTCGCCTTCACCTGGGACGTACGTACAACACGAGTCTGTTCCAACGATCGCGCACACTCCACCTTCCTTTGCTAGTATCCAGTCCACTGCTATCCTGGTTTCCATTGCCATTTTTGTGGTGGCGTTCAACCTCCTGTCAAACGCGTTGAACGCGTCTATAGTGGCATTCATGAACCGCAGGGCGTTGTAGTGGATGTAGTTGATCCATTGAACATTCTTGGCGATGCCTACGGATGCTCCGTAGAAGGGGAGGGCGGCTTCAAATCCGGCGAGTACCTCGTCCCGTGCCTTGAATTGTCTCGGGACGTTGTGGGGTTGTCCGAATACGTCCATATACACTCCATCGTCCGCGTCTCTTCGGCTTCTCCTCTGGTTCCCTTTTATCGGCGTTTGCTGGTTGGCCCCTGGGCCGGTTGAGTTCAGTGTTGAGTTGCGTTCTGACCAAGGGACTATGTAGGTTTGCTGGGCCAGGGTGACCCTGGCACACTTTCCTCTCCAGTATTTTGGAAGGGTGTTTCGCAGTCCCCATCGTCTTCCACAGGCCCACCATAAGTCTGCCAGCGGAATATCCTGTTCGTACATCCAATTCACGCTCAGCATCGTGGTGTTTACTTCGACTCCAATCCTCTTCCCGTTGTCGCTGCTTTCTACCAGGCGAAACGAGAGGCTGTTGGATTCGTGGACCCACTTTGCTGCACAGCGTCCTTCAAATGCTCCTACATCCTTCGCGCCCCCCCTGACTGTGCTTTCAGTGGGGTGTACTTCAAAGCATTCAAACCCTACGTCTTCTGGTATCTCATAAAGGTGGTGGGTTTTCCTTGCTACCCTGGCCCCCATGCCCGGGTAGTCTCTTCTACATCTTGCCTCATTCTCTTGGGTCTGGTGTGCCCTTTTCCCTTTTGTTTGCTCTGCATATAAGGGGCCTATACTAATCCACCCTTTCCGTAGCTCCTCACTTCCTAATCGTACAAGGCATCCGAAAGGAGAGAGTTTGTCTTCCTCGTATCGCCTTCCTGACTCTTGGTATACTACATCCTCTTCTCCAGTTCCTGGTGCTGGCAGTACTGTCAGCTTTGGTTTCACTGCCGAGCACACGTAACACCCTCCTTCTGGTTTTACTGTCTTTGCTGTGTATTTAGCCCATTGCATCCATGAATTATTCTCCCAGGCGCCCAAAGCGCCCGTGGATCTTTTCCTTCTGTTCTTGGTTTGAGTCCCATTAACCTGTTCCTTTTTCAAGACCTCGGGAAGCCTGCTTGTACTATTTACATTCTTGCTCTCATTTTTGCTTTGAGTCACTGCATTGTCCAGCACCGGGATGTATTCGTTACTCCCCGATGCTTCTGGTTCTGGTGTGTGTGTCTCATCTCCTGATCCTTCTATGTACAGAATATTGTCCGTGTCTAGGGCACTGTCGTTGAGCATCTCCTCTCCGTCTTCTCGCAGAGAGTCATTGGGGGTGGCAGTCTGCACCCCCGTCGTCGCTCTCGTCGTTCTCTGGGGAGCCCGGGAGGGGCCAGTCAAGGGCCTCCTCGAAGCCTCCAGTCCAATGGGTACCGGGGGAACTGCCCCAGTTGGTCCCCTGGAGAATTCGTCTTGTTTCCTGGCTGGTTCCTGGGTGGTCATCCCCGGAGTGGGGGCCGCCCGTGTCGTGCCCTGAGTCCGTCGGCCTCTCCACCACAGGCTCCGCAGGAAGCCGCGAGCCCTGCTGAGGAGGTGTCCGGGGGGGAGGCGTATGGACAGTGGGTAGTCTGAGCGCATCGAGGGCCTTGGCCATTTCTGCGGCAGCTTGCTGTGCTCCACTCTGGTCGTTGGCAGGGGCGTCGGCTGGGTATGGATAATCCCAGTCGGCGTAGAAGTCCCCAAAGTCGATGGTGTCGTTCCCTTGCTGGTGTGATGGTGGCGATGGCGGTGCTTCTTCTTCCGGCCTCGGCGCTTCTTCGGCGTCGCTTCCTGTGAGGTCGGGTGTGTCCGTGGCGTGAGAGCGGGCTGTAGGGTCGGCTGGTGGACCACCGCTGGTTGAGGCTGTGGCAGGTCTGGGTACTTGGGATTCGGGAGTGGCTCCCATCTCAGGTGGATGTCGCCTTCTCCTCCTCGAGCCTGGCTCGGCCCCAGCATCGCCAGCACCTGTAGGCACAGATAGGGGAGGGAGAACAGCAGGCACCCCAGGTACATTGCGCCCAGGGCCATCAGCAGGAGCCGGCAGTATCCTCCGCCTCGTACTCCTACGCGTACTCGGTCCTCCCCTTTGTTCCCCACCACCATCATCCTCCCCGGGGGAGTCTGGTGGGGGTCCTGGCGGGCTCTGGTCCCCGTCATCGTCCTCCGACTCCTCTGGACCTCTTGCTCCTTCTGGTGGCACCGCCCTGTAACAAGAGTTAAGGTGATACCACAAATCTGATCCTTGCACTCTTACCGCCCGGGGGGTAGCCTGGGTCACTCTGTAGGGCCCCTCTGCCCTGGGGTCGAGACACGATCTCTTAAACACCCTCAGGTACACCCAGTCTCCCACTTGGATCGGTCCTGGCTCAGTCCTCTGCTCCCGCGCTCTCTCTCTTCTCTTCTGCTCGTTGAAAACTGCCCTGTGAACTTGAGAAAGCTGTTTAATATAACTGCTCACCTCTTGCTCTAGAATTTCCAGCGGGGGCCTCTGATCCCCTCGGAACCGTGGCGTGGGCATCGCCCGCCCCGTCACCATTTCGTGCGGGGTCAGATGCGTGGTTCGATTTTTTTCACAACGCATTTTCATCAGCGCGATTGGTAGTGCGTCAACCCAATTTAGGTTTGGCAGGTTTGGATCGTCGTGCGCGCTTCGGACGATCTTCGCTATTTTATTCTTCAGCGTTCCGTTCGCTCTTTCGACCATCCCCTGAGACTGCGGGTGGTAAACACAACCAAACCGAGTCTTGATGCACAGCGCCTGTGCAATCTTTTTCCACGTGTTGGCCGTAAACGCTCGGCCATTGTCGCTGCTGATTATTTCTGGGATCCCAAACCTGGGTATCACCTCCCTTGCTAGGAATCGAATCACCGTTTTTTCGTCCTGCCCTCGGCTTGGACAGGCTTCTACCCATCGTGAGTAGCGGCATATTATTACCAGTACGTGTTTGTACGTGTTCACCGTTCGACCCATGTCGATGTAATCCATCACCAGGTGTTTGAACGGTCCCTCTGGGAGTGGCACGTGTCCCAGGGGCCGTGGTCCTATGCCTATTGTTATGTTGTTTCTGTAATTGTGTGTGGCACAAGTGTGGCAATTTCTTAACACGTAATTGATGCGATCTTGAAGGTATGGGGCCCAGAACCCTTTGTCAAGTATCTGCCGCTTGACCTCCCCCCTTGCGCAATGATCCACATCATGCGCATCATGAATGAGGAGATCAAGGAGTCCACTTGGGGCCACCACCCTTCCGTCATGACTCCTCCACACGCCATTCCTGCCTTTCGACGCACCTCTCTCCTCCCATAACAATGTTTCGGCCTGCGGAGCTGCATTCTGTGCGTCTTTAATAGCGCTAAGCCTGAGTAAAGGATCCACAATTCTAAAGGTTCGTCCGTCAGGCAAGGTTCGGCCCACTGGGGCTTGTATCACTGTGTCGGTTGCTGTGAAATAGCGATCAATTACGCTCGGTGAGTATCTAGCTTCACAAGGCTTGTCGCAGCACTCAGGGCAACTGGCCCTCTGGCATAGCGCGCAACAGGCGGGATCTACCTGGTGCTCATGGTCGTCATCACACCATTGGGAGCACCACATACACGTATTGTAGGGGTAGGGGCATTTTGTAGGGCAGGGCATACTGTGCATCGCCCTGTTAAGCAGTATTTTGTGCGGCTCATTATCCTGTGGGGATTTCGGGGCTGTATTCAACTTCCTAGCCTCTAACGCCGCTTCCTTTGCTGCCTCATCTGCCTGTGCATTCCCTAGGGTAATGTAGTCCTGTCCCTTACAGTGTGCTTTGCATTTGCATATTGCGAGTGTTTTTGGACGCATCATGGCTGCTAACAACAACTGAATTTGCTCTAGATGCTGAATCGGGCTCCCATCCGATTTCTTGAACCCTCTCTGTTTCCACTGGGCGCCATGCACATGGCAAACATTGTGAGCATAGGCGCTATCTGTGTGTACGGTTGCATCCTGCCCTTCTGCTAAAGAGCATGCTGCTGTCAGCGCCTTTAATTCAGCTAGCTGCGCTGAACATGGTTGTGTGCACGGTTCGCTCATAACTGTCACAAAGGTTTCTGGACCTTTCATCTGCACTACGCTGAACCCTGCATGCGTCTTGTTGTCATAGTTATGGCTAGAACCATCCACAAAGTAGGTGATTCCTTGTCCTAACGGCTCACTCTGCAGGTCTTCCCTCAGCTTGGAGAAAGCGATTGAGTCCGCCACACAGTCATGTGGCTCGCCCTCATAATCAAGCGGGATGAGATCCGCCGGGTTTCCTGCCGTGTCGCATGCCTTTATAGTGACATCTGGGCAGAGTGACAGATTGTAGTACCTCAACTGCCTCTGAGGCGTCACGCAGAACTTCCCTTGTTCCACTAACTGCGCTATTGCGTGGCTGGTGTGTATCACCACTGGCCATCCCATGGTAATGTTGGAAGCTTTGACGTATGCCGAATATACTGCTTCAAGACCCTGGAAGCATGGTGGGTAGCCTTGGGCCACCGCGTCCAGCTTTGAGCTGTAGTAGGCGATTGCCTGTTTACCGCGTCCATGACACTGTGTCTGTGCCACGATCGCGGTCATGTACGCGTCTTTTCCTGCTTCCTTCCTGACCGACACGTACAGATAGAAGGGTCTTCCGTAATCCGGCAGTGCAAGTGCAGGTGCTTGCTGTAGTTCTCCTTTGATGCGTTCAAACGCCTCATTTCCATCCATTGTCCATGTGAGGCGGTTCCTCAGGTGGCTGGTTCCAGCTTGCACGATCATGGCTCGTAGTGGGGCTATCTTTTGTTCATAGCATTCCACCCAGTCGCTGCTGAAACCTATGAGTCCAATGAACGACATAATTTGCTTTACTGTGCTTGGCTTCGGTGCTTTGGTAATTGCTTCAATGTGTTCTGGGGCGATGCCCTTGTGCCCATGCGAAATTCGGCGACCTAAGTAGATCACCTGGGGCTGTGCAAACTGTAGCTTCTTCCTTGATGCTTTGTACCCCCCTTCGGCCAGAACGGTCAGCACATGGACTGTATCCCTCTCACACGTTTCCTGGTCCGGGGAGCATACCAAGACATCGTCAACATACTGCAGGATCGTGCTCCGGCACACGATGTGTTTTAAGTCCTCCTTGAGCGCCTGGTTGAAAATGTGCGGTGAGTG
Source organism: Alosa pseudoharengus (assembly GCF_046254945.1). Lineage (NCBI taxonomy): Eukaryota > Metazoa > Chordata > Actinopteri > Clupeiformes > Clupeidae > Alosa > Alosa pseudoharengus. The sequence continues at coordinate 25,872,106 of NW_027468650.1, read as the reverse complement.
CTTGAACCCTTGTGGGAGTCTTGTGTACTGGAACGTCTTGCCTTGATATTTAAATGCAAAGAACTCCCTACTCGCGGGTGCCACTCGTATTGTAAAAAATGCTTGAACCAGATCAATGGCGGAGAACGTCGTTGCACTCGCTGGGATGTTGGTCATCAGTACGTTAGCATGTGGGACGTCCGCTGGATAGTCCTCAATGCGTTCATTGACAGGTCTGAGGTCCTGGACCATTCTCCATCGCACTCCGTCTGTCTTCAGCACAGGAAATATGGGTGTGTTGCACCTCGCACTTGGGACTTCCTCCAAGACTCCTGCTCCCAGGAGATCTTCAATTGTTCCTCTTATTCCTTCAGCTGCTTCTGCTGAAATGGGGTACTGTGGTTGGAAAGGCAGCGTCGCTCCTGGTTTCAGTCTGAACTCCACAGGGCTTGCTGACTTGACCAATCCTATGTCACCATCTCCTTGTGACCATACCACAGGCGGCACTTTTCTCAATATTCTCTCTGTTCGTTCGGTGCCTGTCTCTGTCGCTTCTTGTAGCATCATCATTTTCCAGGGGGTCGGTCCCGGCCTCCCTGTCCTTTTATCCGTCTCATTGTCTATGTAGTACTTCTTGTATTCCTCCCATTCTGGGTCGGATTTGTTGATGGGCACATGGTTCTCCTTATCCCAGCATCGATATCCTGCTCCTCCCAGTAGGCCATACATGCAGTATGGGTTGCCATAGGGGCATCCCTTAACGTAGGGTATGTCATGAACCTCCTCCGAGGCCATTTGTCCGCCCTGATGGCCTTCCTGGGAGTGTGTTGCTGGTTGTGCTGCCCTTTTCTTGGGGCACCATGACAGCTGTCGCATGTATGTGCTCCACTCCGCATCTTCTTTGCTGAATGGCACATGTCTCGTTTTGTCCCAGCAGCGGCGCCCCGCTCCTGGGAATAGGCGGTAGAGACAGAACCGATTCCCATATGGACACCCTTTAGCATAGGGTATCTCCTCTTTCTCCTGCGGTTCTGTGTCCATGATCTCGATCACTTGTGGGACTCCCCACACGGTGACTGGTCTGTCCAACTTTATCCTGAACATTGGTTCTCCTTCACAGCTTATGGCCGTTTGTAGTCGGTCATTCCCTGTATCTTTCCATTTGATGCACTTGGCCTCGAGCATTACTAGGCCCATTTCTCTTGCTCTGTGACCTCTGGCCACTCTCAGGGTGATGTGTGGCATTGTTCCGGGCATGTTGAAGATTACGCCTAGATCCCATCCTTCCACGAATTTCACCTCAGCGGCTACTCCTTCTTTGGCCACCACTAGTGCGCGTATGTCAAGTGGGATGCGTCCCCACTTGCCCACTTCCCTGTTCCAATTTTCTTCTCTCTCTTTGTTTGGCGTTTGGTCGAATTTTATCGTGCAGTGAAAAGGGCATCTTGGCGTCCTCAACTGAGCATGAAGGCTGTTTATTTGAAAGGCATGCTCGTTGTAGACCACTCGCTCTATGTTTGGTTCCAATCGTCCAATCCAGTAGACCTGGTGAGTTTCAGTTTGAGATGGGGCACTTATTCTTAGGGCCATTTGGGTTGCCAGTCCTGTTATCTGTACTCCTGTTGGGGAACACTCAATTTGGAGTCTTAGGTTGCACAGCGCGTCTCGTCCCAATAGGTTGACGGGCGTGTGTTCTGCTATTAAGACTGATATCCTGATTTCCTTGTCTTCTATTTGGATTGATACTGGGGCCGTCATTGGAATTAGCTGCGTTTTCCCCGAAAAACCCACTGTCTTCATAAACTTTCCTGAAGACCTGGGGAGGTGTTGGGCATCTTTTGGGTGAAGACAAGTATACGTTGCCCCTGTATCCACTAAACATTCTACCTCCATGCCCTCGATTAGAACCTGCAGCATTGGTTCTGCGTCAGCTCCCCTTGTCAGGGCGGGGAACTGACCCTCCCCTGGGTTTTCTGGGCCTCGTCAATTCCAGCTTCCCCCGTAAGGGGAGACTGGACCAGAGGGTGCCTGCATTTGCTGTGGAGCTCTCCCTTGTTGGGGAGCATAATTTCCCCCTTGCATTTGTCCTTGGTTTGCCTGTCCTCCTTGGTTGTTCTGGCCTCTGGCTTTTGTTGGGCAGTTCCTGGAGATGTGGCCTATTCCTCCGCATATCCAACATTCAATGTTGTTCCCTTGGTTTTGCTGGCCTTGGTATTGTCCTCTTCCATAGCCTCCTCTGCCTTGTCCTCCTCTTCCCTGGCGGGATCCTCCTCTGCCTCTTGGCTGGTACCATTGTTGTCCCTGTTGCTGTTGTTGTGGGGGTCCATATGGCGCTTGCTGCCATGTCTGCATCATGGGCTGCACCGGCTGTGGTTGCATCATTATTGGCTGCTGCACCATGGGTTGTTGTACCACTGGTTGTTGTGCCACTGGTTGTTGTGGCTGTGGGACAGGGGCTGCAGTGGGCATCACTGGAGCTTGGGTGGCTGCCTTCTTTGCCCCCTTTGCTTCCTGGAGCTGCACATGGGTCAGCTTCCTTATGGTCTCCTTTTCTTGTTGCTCCTCCCTGTCTTTCCCTTGTCTGTACAGAGTTACATGGTGCACTACTGCCAGCCTAAATTCCTCTTTGGGCATGGCTGCCACGCGCCAGTCATTTTCCAACTGTGTTCTCACTTCCTTTGGCAGGGCGTCCATGACCGCTCTCCTGAATTGCATGGTGAGAGGTCCTGAATCTTCTGGCCTTTGTTCCATCCTTATCGTCCACTCCTGCGCTGCCTTTTCCACGAAGGCTGCGGGATTATCACTATCTTTGAGCTTCTCTATCCAGACGGCTGAGGGGCTGTACTGGTTGGGGTATGCTGCCCTCAAGGCTTTCCATACATCATTTCGGACACTGTCGAAACACAGGGCATCCCTGTTGGCATTCATTAACCGCCCTAGGTTTTCTCTCTCCAGTACAGCCTCTGTGTCCGCCTTTCCCAATATCAGGCCGAGTAGATACTTTATGTCTCCCACGGCCAGATTTCGGCCTTGAGTTTCTGATTCTAGCCGACTTATCCATCGGCCCGCACCCTCATGCAGGACAGGGAGTCGCGAAATGAGGCCATTCACATCTGAGTGGGTCCACGGCTGGTAGTGGGCCGTTTGATTTTTTGTTATCAATGGTGCCATCACCACTGTCTCTTCTTCATCCGATTCTTCTGGGATGGCTTCCCTCCTTTCCTTTTCTCTTCTGATTCTTTCTCTCTCCTTTTTTCCCTCCTTTTTTCCCTCCTTTTCCAATTTTTCCAGCTCCTTCTTGTTTTCTTTCAGGCCTTTTTTCACTCCCCCTTCAATTTCGTTGAGTCCCTTCCGTACCCCTTTTCTGATCTCGTCCAGGCCTTTCTCCACTCCTTTTTTCATCCTGCTGATTCCGAACAGTCCTGTGGCGAGTACACTTGGTGGGATCATCATTGGGAGCATTCCGGCCTTTCCTCTGCATGCCTCTACTTGTCGCTGGTGGGTCTTCACACCCTTTTCTCCTCTAAATGTTCTTCCGCAGCCGAGACATACTGCGGGGTCCGCTTCTTTCGGGGCCTGTGGCAGTTCTCTCTGAACTTGCTCTACAAGGTACTGTTCCAAGATACCCAGTCCTTCCTCTTCATCTTCCGCCGACTCATAGTCTTCTCCTGAGCCAACCTGGCTGTCTGCTTCGTCCATGTCTTCCTCTTCGTCTTCCGCTATCGTGCTTGGACTGCAGGATAGTTTGAAGGTTAGTCGGCGGGCCCCCTTTTTCTCGGAGGACTCTCGTCTGGGTTCTTGATAGCTTTCCCTTTTCTTACTCTCCTGTTTTCTTTTCAGTTCCTCATCCTTCTTCCTTTCTTCCTCTCTGAGCTTTCCTTCCCTTTCTTCTTGCGCTACCATGGTCTTCATTCTTTTCAGGACTTCTGTCATTTCTCTATTTAGGCTCTCGCAGCATTCCCTGCAGGCCTTTTTATACTTGGCATGCTCTGGCGTGCTCCCTGGGCCTGCCCCTCCGTCTCCCCACCTTTCCACCTCTATTATTTCCTCCATAATCTCCTCGGCCAGCTTTCCTTCCTTTGATCCAATTCTTTTAGCGGCTTTCAACTCCTTCAGACCTTCTTCCATTCTCATCATTTTTCTCTCATACCGTTCTTCACTCCCTTGTTCCTCTTTTCTTTTTCTTCGGTGTCTGTCTTCTGCTTGTCTAACGGCCTCTTCCACTTCCTTCCAGCATGCCTGGATGTATTCCTTGAGCCTCCGCCATAGCTCCTTGCACCCCTCCATCACAGGTTCCTTGTCCATCTGCGACCTCACCCAGGCCAGGGTTTCCAGGGCCTCTCCATCTCGGGCCTCTCTCTCCTCCTCCCCTGTGGCCTTTATCCATTTTTTCATGACTGCCTCCAGGTGGTCCCACAGCTCTTCAAACCACTGTTTCTGTCTTTCTTCTCTCCCCCCAGGGGCCTGCTCCCTCCTTTGGTCTGGGAGGCGTGGGGGTTCGCTCCTTTCAGCTTCCGAGTCACCCGCACCCGTCTTCTGGCTCTCCCAGTAGGGCTTTTGGGGGCTGGTTACCGGAGATCCATTTGTCTCCCAATGTCCTTTTGTGCTTGCGTGGAAGTCACTCACCACCTGCTCTTCCGTAGCTTCTTCTCCTCCTGTCCATTCCCTCCTTCCATCCGGCACTGTGCCCTCCAGGAGGTATTCTGGGATGGTCGTCCCGGTGGGGGATGATGGTGGAGATGGTCGTGCAGACGCCGGCTGGGGTGTTGATGGTCTTGACTGGGGATGAGCCTGCTCTCTTCTTATCCTCTTTATTTCCTTCAGAACCTCCGCGCAGGATCCTTCCAGTGTGATTCCTTTCACTACTAGCGGGGCCTGCACTGCCAGGTGCACCGTTGGGGCCTGTGGTCCATACACTGGTGCTTGTATCGCCAGGGCCCGCGGGTTTCTTTCCTCCAGGCGTCGGAATATCTCCCGTGCGTTATCTTCCTCTCGTGGCACATCCGGGTATAGTTTGTCCTTTTCCCTGTATGGGGGAGGACGTGGCTCCTCCATGGGTGGAGCCCCTGGCTCTGATGTTTGAGTCAAAGCATCCAGTTCCCTTCTCGTGGGCTGTAGTTGGGGGCATTTTTCTGTGATGGGCGTTGTGGACGGAGTGTCGGGCGGTGTGTCACTCTGGTCAGCCCTCTGCCTCCTCTTCCTTTCCGATATTTTTGCGAAGGCCTCCAGAGTGTTCAACTCCTTCTCTCTCTTTTCCTGCCTCCGTGTGCTCTTGTCATAGCCTTTGTAGTTCATAATTTTCTCCCTCATCTGCGCAATTATTGTCGGGTTGAGTGACCCTTCCTTTGGCCATGCCGTGTGGTCTCCTTTGTATCTCAGGAACCATTTATGGTTGATGCTCTTTACATCCTTCTCAGCAATGGCATTTTCCTTTACTACTTCCTCCAGGGGTGTCATTACTCTAGTCGCCATCCTTCTTAGAGGTCCAAACCGTAGTCTCTCCTTTCCTGTTCTGCTATGTCCTCACGGTCAGTGCAGAACATAAGATAGTCCTTCTTGTATCGCCTTTCCCTCTCCCTCTTGTACCTGTTTTGGTCTTTTTCTTCCCAGTCCAGCCGTAGGTCGCTCACTAAGTATAGTATAGAATTCCGCACGTCGTCCCACTCCTTGAAGACAGTATTTAGTTTGCCTCTTCTTTCTTCAAATGCCTTCCCTTTATCGTTCACTGCGCTTACGCTCCACCCGTTACTCCCGTGCTCGGAGATTCTTATTATCCACTTTTCTTTTATTTTCAGGTCACCCGATGTAGTTCCTCCTTCACTTCCTGCTGCTTGGGGCTGTGGCTCCTCCTGCTTCCTCACTGGCAGGCTATTAGGGGTTAATTCCCCCAACAAAGAAAGTGTTGCTTTTAGGTCTATGTCGTCTCGATACTTGCACCTATACGGGAATTTGCACTTAAAGGGGACTTTACCCACGTATCCTACGTATTCTTGGCCTTTTCCGTCTCTGACGCTTATCTCCCAGTCGTGTTCGTCGTATTCAACGATATCTATGGCCCAGAGCACGTTCTGCTGTCCCTGTTCCATACACTTTTTAGAATCCTTTCTGTCCTTATCCAAGGAGCTCTTGAGTCTCTGCCAGTCTGATGTGTCACTTTCCTTTTAGATGTCAGCGTCTTCGGTAAACTGGTAGGTCCTATTACCCCACATATACCTGAAACTGTTTCCTTCAAATTCCCTCACTTCTTCTTCCCTACTGCTGAACTTGAGGGAGTCCTCTCTGTCTTGCCTCTCTCTCTCCCTCTGGCACCTGTTCTGGTCCTTTTCCTCCCAGTCCAGTCGGAGGTCGCTTACCGTATACAATATGGTGTCCCTTACTTCTCCCCAATCTTCAAGGACCGTATTTAGTTCAGCTCTTCCTCCCTCGAGTACCTCCCCTCTATTGTTTATGGCGCTCACGCTCCACCCCCTGTTCCCGCTTTCGGCGACCCTTATTGTCCACGTCTCTTTTATTTCCGAGTCGCCAGATGTGGCCCCTTCCTCACTCCCGGCTGCTTGGGGCTGTGCTCCCTCCGGTTCTTCCTGCGGCAGGGTAAAAGGGGTCAGCTCATACACCAGGGGAAGTGCTGCCTTCTCGTCTATTTCGTCCCGGTATCTGCACCTGAAAGGGAATCTGCACCCAAAGGGGAACCGCCCTACGTACCCCACTTGTTCTTGATCCTCTCGGTCTCGGATGCTTATTTTCCAATCGTGTTCGCCGTACTCAGTGATATCTATGGTCCAGATTACGTTTTGTTGCTGATGTTCCATATACTCTCAAAGTCTTTCCTGGACCTAGCTGCTGAGTTTCTGAGCTTTGCTAATCTGATGTATCGCTATCGTCACTCCTTGTGTCCATAGGCGTTCCTAATTCTAATGGGTAAGCTTTCCCTATCAGATGTTCTACTTTCTCTAGTAGTTCTGTGTAACTATGGCACCGATATGCACCGCTCACAAGGCCCTCTCGGTTTCTTGTGAATACGCACCACTTATTGTCCCGCTGTCGAATGAAAGTGATATGCCACTTACTTTCTAAGTTCATTCGCTATTTGTGGGCGTCACCCTGCCTATTCTCTCTAAATTCTTACTTTTATCTATTATTACAACTATCCTCTTTATTTTACCACCGCTATTTCATCAGTGGGGACTTTGAGCCCTTACCTTTCCTTTCAATAATATTTCTTCACTCAGAATTATCCTTTAACCTTTTATTTTATTTTTCACAAAGTACATTTATTGGCTTTATTTCCTCTTTTATTTATTGAAGCAAGTACAAAACTTTTCACTTTAAGCAAAATCAGCAGATTACAAGTTTTTATTAAGCGGCTATTATGGAATTTTATTCAGCTAAGCAGTCGTTATAGAGGTCTTGCAGCAGTACCTCCCCCTTCTTACTCTTCCCTAGTTATTTGTCCTTCTCCTCCTTGTAGCTGGAGAATCTCTCTCAAACTTGCGCTTTCTGCCCTCAGGTGGGGCAAAGAGCTGGTCAACCACTGGCCTTGTGTTTACCCCCACAAACTTTCCTACCTGCTCTATCACTGTCTGCAGGGCCAATGGCGCTACGCGGGTGCCTAGCCTGGAGTGGGTTCCTCCATATTTGTCAAACTGATCAATATGAACTGAATACTTGTCCCTGTTGTTTCCTTCCTTGTTCCAGAATATTGACACTGACAAAGACCCTCTCATAAAACTGGCCAGCCTACCTCTGTCTCGGCCAACTATCTCCCTCACCTCCCGCTCTATATCCTGCACTGACTGAGGCTCAGCCGGGCCGTGAACCTCTCCCTGCTCTCTCTCTTGCTCTGGCTCCTGCTCAGGCTGAGACACAGTGGGGCTTTGGCTTGGGCTATACTGGGGATTGGTTGGGCTGTAGCTTACAGAGGGTGGTGGGTTATATCGGGGAGTGGCCGGGCTATTGACTATACGGGCTGTGGATCAACTGGTGGGATACGGTGTTACCTGGATAGGGAGTTGGAGCTCTCACTAGACCCCCCTGATCTGACTCCTGGCGCCCCTCTTCTTCTGACCCTAAGCTGCTATAGCCTGTCTCTGGTGGGGCACTGGCTTCCCCCTGTCCAATGTCTGCCTCTATCTCTCCTACACTACTGTTTGGGGTGAACTCCTCTGAGGAGTCTGTGTCGGGCTCTCCTTCACCTGAATCGTCAGAAACTTCAAGGCGGTAAAGGATTTCTCCTAGGGTCTCTGGCCTGTGGTCTCTCACAATCCTAAGCTTGGGCACCGTTGCTCTAGCACGGGGCTCGGGGGGGGCATCTGCAAAAACCTCCAATAGCTGCAACAATCTTCTTATGTTCAGACTATGGTTGTTGTGCAACCTTCTTATGAAAATACCCGCAGCCGCTTCGATTATGTGAGTCTGGCGTCCGTCTGTCAGTGTGACGATCCTCCTTCCCTCGCCGAGCTCCTCTACCTCAAATGTGTATGTGTACTTGCCTTGCATCTATTGTGGGCCCATGCCCAGGCAACAAAACAAAACACAACGGCGCACACTCAGCTTTTACAGAAACAACAACAAATTATGATAAAATATGTTTTGTTCATCACCCTTTTTGTTCAGGACGGTTTTTTACACATTTTAACCCACAGCTAATATTGCAGTTTACCTATTAACCCGTTCTTTTCTCTGAGACACACATATATTTTAGGGCAGCCCGTGCTCCCTTTACACAAGATACTATTTTAGTTTTCTCCTTGAAAACTAGATTTCCTCCTTGGAAATTAAAACACTATTTCAGTTTTCTCCTTGAAAACTAGATTTCCTCCTTGGAAATCATTACATGGCCATTTAACTCAGTTTTCTCCTTGAAAACTATTTTCACCGGTTTTCACAATCACAAAACGCTTTTAAGATCAACAGTACAACCCAATCTCTGTCTTGTGTCTCCACTATTCTTTTGAGGATTCTGGTAAAACACCCCTTCCCGGCCTACCCACCGACTCCCACAGTACAGCTCTCCTAATAATAAGCAAAACGCTTACCTTGTTTTGGGCCCTGAGAGCTGCACTGGAGAAGTCTGCTTCACCCGGGACGGAACTGTTTCCCCTGTTGAATCCTTTCAAATCTCGGTAGGAACCTCCAGATCTGTCGTGGAAATCATCCACTTCCCGAAACCTCCAATCCAACTAGCACTCTGATGTCAAAGACCCGAAGGAGAACACCAAGACGAGAAATGCTGAAGACTGTTGATCCTTTATTCACCGTATTGCAGTGAGAATACAATCCAAACAATGTCAGGACTGAACCGTCAGGCAATAGAGTGATGAGTTGCAGCTGCTACCCCGATGAGATCTGATCTGAATGTGCCTGAGCTCTCTCTTTTATGCTCTCAGGGGCCTGAGAGGCGTTCCTATCATCAGGAGCGTCACCAGGCCCCTTCTAGCCAATCAGAACGTTTTGGGACTTGAGATATTGGTGGAAACTCCTTCTCATACAAACATTAAAAAATGTGTGTTGCTAGGCAGAATACATGTGATCAAGTTCTATGTGTAATCTGTTGCCAGGCAGGGTATGTTTTGATTTGGTTCTATGTGTCATCCCAACTTTGGTTTCACTTCCCCTCCCTGGAAGGTCCCTGCATCTCCTCTTCTGCTAGCCCCTTCTATTTATGCCCTTCTGGTAAGCACCTTTCTCTCCCAGGCCCTGTTTTTACTTTCACTCTTAGCCTTTGACAGCTCAGTCTCATGACTTCCAGTAAATGTTGCATAACAGTTGCACAAACAACACCTTTATAGTAAATGGAATGTTTTCCAATAAACCAGCACACACACACTCACAAGTATTATTATTATGTCTAGATAAAATCACCACAGCACCTCGACATAAGGATTGCAATCCGTGCTAAAAGATGCCTATATGGTCGTAAAGTAGTCTGCCCCATGCACTGATCTGTAAAGATCTATTCCACCCTTTCAACGGCACATGAACGGTTAGACTGAGAATTCTCGTCGCTAAAAATTCCACTGGAGCTCCAAGCGGATTTGTACACGCAGCCTTACAAGACTGTTTATAGCTCTTCGAGTCATAGTAAAATGTCATTTTTGGTACATAGCTAGTTTAGATATGGTGTGGGTGCTTGCGTTTCTTTAGGAATCCGCCGTCTTGTTTTGTATAGAAATTAATAGTAAGTGACACATACACGTAAGAGGACGGAAACACGGGGCTGGTGGTAATAGGGGGCGACCCTTACAGATTAGTGTCTTAGATCAGCAACTAAGCCTCGGAGTATTGTTGTGACCAACTGACCTGGTTAATGTTTAGGCCACTGTAGGCCTATCACCCATGACTACTGAGCTGTACACTTTCTCTATGATGAGCATAAACACACAGACACACACACACAAATACATGTGAGAGCGCGCGCGCGCGAGAGAGAGAGAGAGAGAGAGAGAGAGAGAGAGAGAGAGAGAGAGAGAGAGAGAGAGAGAGAGAGAAACAGGTCTTTGCTGGTAAGAAGGCATGAGATAAATAAACTAGATGCATAGCAGTACAAAATACGACTGCCACGCAGTCCTGCACATTCTATCCGCAAAAATAAATCATGTTGGTCAATTTGTCTCCATCTCATGCAGACTCACAGAAAGGGCTCGATAATTGTGTACTCAAACCCTCACACCCTTTAAAATGTGACATTGGGACAGCCCTAAGCCCTTACGAATTCCGCGAGAATGCGCAGCTAAGTCTGTGAGTCCAGACTTTGGGATTAGGCCCTTGTGTCTTGCTTTCTGATAGCAGTGGGGTTGAGTTTTTTGACTGGACCAGGCCATAGACAGACCTTGGGGAAACTCTCATGGAGAACCCAGTTCCTTGAGCAGCATCGGTACCTCTAGAGGGACCTCGGTGAAACTCTCACGGAGAGCCCAGCTCCTAGAGAAGTGCCTCTGTTCCTGGACAAGGTCCAGAGGTCAGACTATCTCTGCCATCACATTGAAAAGTCTGCTGCACTGTTACAGTATGACATTGCTGCTGAAGCCACCACAAATCCACAGGAAGAGAGACAAAAAAAACCCACGGGGGAAAAGACAAACAAACCCTGACGGTAGCCCAGATGGGCACCGTCATTTAAGGGGAAAAAACAGAGACATCGGTTACTGCTGCCGGTCGAGTCATGGCGCCTCAGCCTTTCACAATAGAAGAGGGAGGTGGGAGTGGTGCCTGGCTTGACTAAAGCAGACACTGACTGTAGTCCAGGTGGGCACTGTCTGACAAAATGCCTTATTCACAACCGCCTGTTAGGAGCTACTTTTAGCCTTAAGATTCTTTGTGAATACAAGCCCAGATGTGTTGGACCTCCTCCTAGACTTAAGTGGCCTCCCATATGCTGTGTGCAGCTTCACTGTTATTCCTGCTCTTGAAAGAGAGGCAGTAGAAAGTTACTGTGATAGTGGTGGCCATAACCTTTCACCCTATTGCCTATGCAAGCCCAACATGCCTGGCATTGCACTACATAACGTTGTTATGGCAGATAGGACCGCGACCCTTTTTGTCACTTTTTGACAAATTGCATACCCACTCCCTTTAGGATAACCTGCACTGTGTTGACCGCGCAGCTCAGCCCTGCACTCACCCAGGTTTGAACATACTGTACAACTTGCAGGCCTTTGGATTGGGAATTGAGTGTACTAGCAATTGAGCTAAAACCCCAGGGTGCTAGCTCTCTCTCTACATCTCTTAAATAATTGGAAGGGAGGTTTAACTAACGTACATACTGCACAGTTCAGACCAGCTGGCTATGGATGGATTACGAGGACATGGATTATGAGGGTAGCCGTGGCCTACTGGTTAGCGCCTCGGACTGGTAACCGCAGGGTTGCTAGTTCGAACCCCGACCAGTAGGCACGGCTGAAGTGCCGTTGAGCAAGGCACCTAACCTCTCACTGCTCCCCGAGCGCCGCTGTTGTTGCAGGCAGCTCACTGCGCCGGGATTAGTGTGTGCTTCACCTCACTGTGTGTTCACTGTGTGCCGAGTGTGTTTCACTAATTCATGAATTGGGATAAATGCAGAGACTAAATTTCCCTCACAGGATCAAAAGAGTATATATACTTATACTACTTATATACGTAAGAAGGCCCCCTTCAGCCCTTCAAATATCAGAGGTGAATAACATTACCAGTGGTATATGATCGAGGGGACATATCACAGAATGTAACGACATAACGTAAGATGTGTTATTTGACTGAGGGGCCCCTTTCAGAGATGGGTCATCATCATCATCAACCGTTGTTTATTCAGGGGAAATTGACTGAGCATTAAATGATGTTTTCTAAACAAAGTTCGGGAGGAGCCTGCCGGATGATTGACAGCAATTAACTCACCCACTGCCGCCGCAGGCTAGGCCTATTTAAGCCGACCTCCTTTTCCATAAGCCACACGCTCCGACGTTCGCAAAATCATCCCTCCTCCTCCTCCATTTCACCAATTGCCCTGTTACTCATCCTCCTTACACAGGGGGGTGCAAGCGGTCATCGCTCTATCGCGATCTCCGCTCCAGGCACTCCAGAACCACGGACAGCTACCTTGCCAAACACTAGGGCTGTAACGATACACCAACCTCACGATTCGGTTTGTATCACGATTTTTGACCCACGGTTCGATACGAATCTCGATTTTTTTTTTTTTTTTTGGGAGGGGCTAGACATTTTATTAAATAACATTTTAATAGCCTCCCTTAGAACACCAGAGGATTACAATATAATATATCTATTATTTTATATCCTGATATAAAAATATTTTTCTGAATGACTGATATTTATGACAGCACAATTTATGCAGATTAGCCTATAGCCTAGGCCTACTATTTTTTATTACAACTCTACCTCTTTAATTCAGCTGTCTGGTTGAAGCCTGGAAATATTGTAAACAAAGTAGCATAGTTGGCTAACTTAGCCTATCATAGTCTACTGATTGGACTGTTCAGTTTCCCCATGTGTGTTTAAGTTTCAAGGTAATACTTGTTCTCCTTGGGACAGGCCCTTTTGGGAAACGTTGGTATTGAGATGATCAGTCAACTTCAATGCAAGAGTTTTAAACAAATATGTGCAGCATGCTAATGATGCTAAGCGGATTTAATAGTAATTTAGCTAGTCGTCTACATGCGTCCTTGCTTTCACGATTGTGAATGTTTTATTTTAGTTGCGCGTGTTCATTGAGCAGGAGAGGGAGGGAAAGGGAGGGAGAGTGAGAGGGAGGGAGCGCGAGAGAGAGCAGGGCAAGGAGAGGGGGTTTACTTCTATACTGTTTGGTAAAGTTGCACACATACCGGTAGTCTACAATGAAAGCAAGGAGAGGTATGAAATTATTATTTATTTATTTATTTGTTTTTGGACAACGTAGGCTACCGATAAGTAAAGCGGGAGTTGTGGGTTGCCGCATAAACTGCAAAGCACTGCGTGAAACACTAAAAAGGGTGTGTCGCGATTCTGCCTTTTCACACCGCGACACAGTATCGTGGATATGAATGTCGCGATTTCGGTTTCGAATCGTATATCGTTACAGCCCTACCAAACACGCACTTCTCCCATACATTCTAGTCTAGCTGAAGCAATCATATCGAAGGGCGAACTAGTGAATCTCAGAGTTTACAAACAAAAACAATTATGTTTTAGCACAGACGAACAAACAAATTAAACAAACAAATTATTAATCAAACAAAAATAGGCCAAAAAGAGCGGCACATCTGGCCAGCGTCCCATTTACTAGGCAACCTGACATACAATACATTGACACACAGAACAAAAAATGCCAGACCTAGCGGCGTTGTCACCAGCGTACCCGTGACACCAAGACATGACAAATGTATTTAAAAAATAACAATAACAAACACAAGACAAAAGGTGCCGGATGGAGTGGCGTCGCCAGCGTACCCGTGACACCAACACATATGTGGCAGTCGGAGTTATTGCCGCCGCCTTGTAGGGGATAGTACAGTGCTTAGCCTAGGGAGCTCTGAGTGGGACAGGATCTAGGTCCCCCACACCCAATAGCTGTAGCCCCAATGTTCGTGTATATACGAGCGAGTTGTGTCCTGTTCAGCAGCCTAGACTAAGTGTGGGCTTAATAGACTGGTTAAAGTGGGCTTCAGGATGTAAGGACTGTCCGGTGGCTGCCTGAAGGGATTGTGGTGTATGAAAAGTATGTGCTGGATGTACTATACACTCACCCCTACACTAGCCAAGTCTAGCTGAATCAGGTGGGACGCCCCTACCCCCAGGTAAGTAACCCAAAAGACAGATGACTGTAATAGTTAAGGGAAATAATATTTATTACTCCCGCCTAAGGTACTAAATGATAAACACAGGACCTTTAGATAACTTTAAGTTTTGCTTACAAAACTATCTTTTAACATGTAACAAGAAAACATCAATCCACCTTTGTCATTAGATTGACATGAATTAACAATCTCACAGATAATGGACTTACTGTTCTATAACACTTTTCCCTTCAGATCAGACATCCACTTCAAATGACTTTCATATATGATTCATAAGTCAATTAAATTCACATTTCTTCAAAATACCAAACTGTGAAAACCAGTATGAATCTCAGGGTAATGATACATTCGATCCAAACAGAATCTCAAATTTAGGCAGAATGACAATCAAAAGAAAAACATTCACATTCAGAATAGTGTGTGCGCAGTCAGTGTAAATGACGTCAGCTGTCCATGTATAGGCGCGTTTCAGTTCAGTTCAGTTCAGGCGCCGTGTGGAAGTGTGAGAGAATCAGTAACAGTCTTGTCTCTCTCCGAACGTAGTGTGAATGGCGTGTGTGTGAGTGAGTGAGTATGAGCACAGCTTTTAGTTCAGTTCAGTTCTGTTCAGGCTGAAGAGCGCGTGTGTGCGTGTTTTGTCAGTGTAATTGTTGTAAAGAGGTAGTTACCCACAACCAGCGAGATCACAATGTGGATGTCGGATAAATGGCAGGGCAGGAACCTTCCCAGGCTATCTTCTCAGACTTTGGTTCACTAGCCATCAGCAACACAACCTCGAAATGGCGGCACTTCGTGTAACGTTAGGTGAACAGGCAAGGGGTTAGCTTCTCTAACAACACCTCCTGTATGCTGCAGTCACCCGTCCAAAATCCACACAACTAACAAAATAAACGCATTTCACTACACTATAGTAAACGACATAAACGAAACATTTGTCTCCAGCTCACACCTCAACGCTCTTCCAGCCGTCTTCTGTGTAGCCCAACATATGCCGCCATGTTACTTTACTCCCTCTAGTAGCAAATGTTTACTTTTAAATGAAATGCACCTCAACTTTGATGCCCTTACTACTAAATAAAACGTAAACAATATTAACGTGATACTGACTTATAAATCCACCAAATATAGCTTAACTGCGACTTACTTTCTAACTTTGGTTCAGCCCGGTAACAGTAATCACTCATTCACGTTACTACAGCTCTGCTCGTTCCTTTTCCTGCGCGTTCACGTGAGCTAACCTCTTAAAGGCACAGTAACAATATTTGTACCTGCTACATTCCCCCCTGTGAAACCCTGCCATGCCATCCGACATCCACCACGATCCCTGAAAACATAGGAAAGCATAACATGTCAAAACACCAAATGGCAGTTTCAGCCAGTACATTTTCAACAAGTACATAAGGATGCTTCAGAACACTTGTCATTATTCAAACTTAAACATCCTAATTCAAGTCTTCATAACTCAACACCCAAACACCTAGTTTATGCATAAAGACAATCTGAAAACATTTTCATTTTCACACATTACTTTAGAACATAATCACTCCTGAATCTAGAGGGAAGTGTACCCCTGGTCTGTCTTTGCGACCGCCTAGGTTCAAACACACTTTCACTTTCACTCCCTGCGTCTGACCCACCCGTAGTCCCCAGCTCTTCCTGTGTGTGCCTAAAAGCTTCCCCTACGGCCTCCCCATCAACCTGATCCCCATCACTTGAGTGCTCCTCCACCACTCCTCTATTCCCCATGTCTGTGTTTGTGTTGGGCGTGTGTGTAGCGGCAGGGATGCAAATTATGTCGGGACAGTCTGTGTCAGTGACAGGGACAGTGTCCTTCCTGAGCTGGTGCCTGCCTAAGGGACGTGGGGGTGGTGACTGGAAAGTACAGAGTCTGAGTTGGTCTCTGTGGACAACTTTTGAGGGGCCTCCCGTCTCAGGGCGGATAGTGTAAACGGGGATGTCATCATGGTTCTGCTTGACCACAATGTAGGGAAAGGGTTCCCACTTATCACCTATCTTATTTCTACCCCGATGGGAGTGATTGCGTAAGAGAACGCGATCGCCAGCCCTCACGAGGGCCCCAGCCGCTCTGCGGTCATAGACTCTTTTCCTTCTTCTGGACGCATCCTGTGCCGCAGCATTAGCAATCTCCACTGCTGTTTTGAACTTCTCGTGATGAGTCTTTACCCAGTCGTCAAGATTATCCACTTCTTCATCCTCCAGGTCTCTCCCCCCTAAGATGTCCATCGGCAGCCTGGGATCTCGGGCGAACATCAAGTAAAAAGGTGAGTACCCCGTAGAGGAATGGATGCGACTGTTGTATGCCATGACTAGCTCAGAAAGGTGTTCGTCCCACCTCCTTTTCTTCTCAGCAGGCAAAGTCCTCAGCATTTCGTGCATGGTTCGATTGAACCTTTCGCATTGGGCATTGCCCTGAGGGTGATAGGGGCTGGTGCGGCTCTTACCTATTCTGTAGATCCTGCACAACTCTTTTATCACGTTAGCCTCAAAACAGCGCCCCTGGTCTGAATGCAGTCTTGCCGGGCATCCATAATGAACAAACCAGTGCTTTATGAGGTTCTTGGCTGTAGTGTATGCAGTTTGATTCTTGGTCGGCACAGCAACTGTAAACCGAGTGAACATGTCGGTAAGGACGAGCACATTCTCATAACCTCCATTGGATCTCTCAAGCAGGGTGTAATCCATTGCCACCACCTCAAGGGGTGCCATAATGTTGGTACAGGTCATGGGAGCCTTAATTTTGGGAAAGACGTCTTTCGCCAGAGTACAACGTTTGCATTCTTTAATCCAAGCCTGCACGTCGTTGGTCATGGTCGGCCAGTAATAGCTTCGCCTCATGAGCTCAAGGGTGCTCTGTTCCGCGAAATGCCCACCATGTTTATGCTGACTTTCAAACACTCGACGCTGCAGACTCTCTGGGACAATTAACTGCCGGATTTCTTCCCCATCTCTCGGATTACTGACAGACCGAAACAGGACTCCCTTTTGAAGGGTAAGCCGCTCAAACTGTTTGGCAAGTCGCTTCAGCTTCGGCTCCATGTTCCTTAGTTCTGACAGAGTGGGCTTTCTGTGGTCCCACACAGCTGAGTGAACAGGCTTGACATTGGGATCCCGTTTTTGCTCTTGTTCTATCTCTGGCCAACTGAAGCCACTCACAGTTCTTTTTACAACATTCTGTGTGGCCTTTTCCACCTTGACTGCACCTGTTTTCTCTTCAGGCCCCGGCCAGAGACAGGCACGCACTTCGTCCGATCCTAGGCGTATGAAGTCTTTCCCTGAATCTTCCTCATCTGGCTCTGTGGCCGCTGGGATTCTTGACAAGACATCAGCGTTCGCATTTTGACGCCCAGGCTTGTAACAGACTTCAAAATTGTACTCCGCAAGCTGGGCTACCCAGCGCTGCTCTACTGCTCCTAGGTTGGCAGATCCCAGGTAGCGCAGTGGGTTGTGATCGGATACAACTGTGAATTTGGAATACATTAAATATTCTTTAAATTTTTCTGTTATCGCCCATTTGAGAGCTAGCAGCTCTAATTTGAATGCACTGTAGTTTTTGTCGTTTTTTTCAGCACCACGGAGTCCTCGGCTGGCGAAGGCAATGACACGCTCAACTCCCTCCTGCTTTTGGCTCAATACGGCCCCCAGACCTTGTAGACTTCCATCAGTGGTAAGTATGAAGGGTAAGCTAAACTCAGGGTAGGCAAGAACAGGTGGGTTCATCAGGCTCTGCTTCAGCTCTTCAAACGCATGCTGGCAATCGTCACTCCATCTGAACAGCTCTGCAGGCCCAGCTTTACCTCCCTTGCCGACCAGAGCATGAAGGGGCCGAGCAAGGTGGGCAAACCTGGGGACAAATCTTCGGTAGTAACTCATGAACCCCAGGACTTGCCTCACCCCTTTTACTGACTTAGGGGCTGCCCACGTCTCCAGAGCTCGCACCTTCTCCTGATCCACCTGGATGCCTTGAGCGGATATTATGTGGCCGAGAAACTTCACTTCCTCCCTCAGGAGGTGGCATTTGCTAGGCTTCAGTTTTAGGCCGTGCTGCCTCAGCCTATGGAAGACGAGTTCAAGTCTCTCACAATGGGTGTCAAAGTCATTGGAAAAGACTATGATATCGTCCAAATAGATGAGTAGCACCTCAAACGTCAGATCACCGAGCACCACACCCATTAGTCGTTGGAACGTGGCCGGGGCGTTACAAAGCCCAAATGGCATCCTCGACCACTCAAACAAACCAAATGGGGTGGTGACGGCTGTTTTTGCCCGATCTGCATCATCCATGGCCACTTGGAAATAGCCAGAGGTTAAGTCCAGGGTTGAAAACAGCTTTCCCTAATGCGTCAAGCGATTCATCAACACGGGGCAGTGGGAAGGCATCTTTGCATGTTACTTGGTTTAGCCTCCGATAGTCGCAACAAAACCTCACACTGCCATCTTTCTTCAGCACAATTACGGTGGGCGAGGCCCAGGGGCTACAACTGTCTTTAAGAACTCCTTGAGAGACAAGATCTTGGATATGTCTCTTAAACTGCTGGAAGACCTGAGGTGGAACCCGGCGATGACGCTGCTTAATGGGCGGGGCCTCTCCTGTTGGTATACTATGGGTAACAGAAGTGGTGTACCCAAAATCCGAGTCACTTTTTGAGAACACGTCCTGATGCTTAGCTAATAAATCTCTAAGCTTATGGCACTGGATGGGAGAGAGCCCTTCGAGACTAACTTGAACAGGGACAGGTAGCTGCTCTGTTTCACCCCCTTCAGCCTGGGTCAGGTCCGTCTCAACAGCCTTCACGTACAGCTCCCCCTCTTTCTCTTCAAACTCTATGAGTTCTTTTGGCAGCACTTGCTGTGGCTTATACACCACCGCAACCCGTGACCTTGGTTTCAGTCTCACTGGCTTCTCACTAGAATTCAGCACTCGGATGGGCACGCGACCACCAGTGATTTTAGCGAGCACGTTAGCAACAAGGAGGCTCTTTGGCAAGCTCACCCCGGAAGTGGCCTCTACTAATACTTGACAGCTTGTTTTTGAGGGCGCTCCACAACGACCTTCAAAGACACGTTCGCTGAATGGGGGAATGGTGACTGTCTCTCTCCCAGCCACTTTCACATAGCCTATTCGGTCACTCTGTTCGAGAATCCTCGCCTCCTTTCTGATGTTTGCCAGCACCCTCTGAACTTTGGCCTCAGTCCCCCGGTACTTATTCATCTTCTTCACACTGTCTGTGGCTACAAAGAGATCTTTCAGTTCACTTAGCACATTCATTCCCAGGATACCGGGGAGGCCTTTCATCTCTTCCACGTCTGGGCTCTCATCTTTGAGGACAAAGATACATTTCCTGCCAACGGTCTTTCCCATGCACTCTATGTCCGCTTCCAGGCATCCAAGGAGGGGGATTTCCAGGCCGTTTGCAGCGGTGAGCTGGACCCAGTTGGCTGAGGACAATGTGGCCTTCCCAAAATGCTCTTGGAAGTGAGATTCCCGGATAGTGGTCACCTCTGACCCAGTGTCCAAAAGGCAGTCTGTCTTAACACCGGCTATCTTCACTTCAACAACCAAGCAGTTTCCAAAGGCACTTTCATTCAGGGCCCCAGAAGTGTTATTGGGCTGTTTCGCCAGGTGACTTCTAATTACAGGGGCGCCTGGACTCAGGTGCTCTGCCCGTACTGAGTTGTGTCCCATAGTCTCGGATGGCTCATCACCTCGGAATGGAGGGCGTGCTATGCCTATAGCTCCCCTGTTCAAAGGACAGCGTCTGCTCGTGTGCCCAGGCTCATTACATGTGTAACAGATAAACTGCCCCTCTTCGTTCTTCAACGGTGGGCTTTTTGCTTTCCCGTCTTTCCCTTGTATCATGCTATTGCCCCTGCGACCCATCATCTGGAACAGCTCATCTTGACGGACGGCTATCTTTTGTATTGCTTCATGCAGCACCTCCATTGTCAACTGTGAAGTAGGTTCATCGGTCGCCCTTGTAGCATTAACCGTGACTTTGGTGCGGGAACTGCTTCGCACAACATCAGAAGCCTGAACCTCTTCCTCCTCGGACCATGAGATGGCATCTTGCATTAGCTCAGCAAAGGTAAGACTCTCATTTTCCTTTAATCTTTTCTTGATTTCTCTCCTCAGAATGTCATCTCTAAGCCCAAGAGCAAGCTGTTCTTTTAGCATTCCGTCTGCATCTGGGACACGCTTGGCATCTCTGCGCTGAATCCGCATTAGCTTCTCTTTGATGTCATAGGCGTACGAACGTATGGTCTCTCCAGGCATCTGTTTGCGGTCATAGAATTCTTTGAGCCGGGTGCCTAAAGGTGCTTTGTCGCCATAAGTCTTACGCAGTGCTTCAAATATGCCCGCTGCATCCTTACCTTTGTCTTCTGCCACATACTTGACTGTGAGTTTGGCTTCGTCTTTAAGATGCTGCTTGACGAACTCTGCTTGGTCTTCTACAGGGACCTTCATGATTTGAAGGGCAGACTTCATCGATGAGATCCATTCTTCAACATCCACATCACCTTGCTTACCACTGAAATCCGAAATCTTGCGGTCCCGGGGAATATACACAGTAGCTGCAGGGGGCTTTTCTTTCTGCTGATCTATGACTGATTTAGCTAATTCCAGAGCTTCTCTTTGCTCGCTTCTAGCTTGCATCAGTGCCTGAGCTTAGTCATTGAACCTCGCCTGCATCTCCTCAAACTGTTTCTGAAGTTGCTCTAATTCTGCCATGGCTTCTGTTCAAAAATGCAGTAAATATTGAAAAAAAAGAAAAGTTTGCTTATTCTATCCTGTTCGTGACGCCACTTGTGGCAGTCGGAGTTATTGCCGCCGCCTTGTAGGGGATAGTACAGTGCTTAGCCTAGGGAGCTCTGAGTGGGACAGGATCGATCTAGGTCCCCCACACCCAATAGCTGTAGCCCCAATGTTCGTGTATATACGAGCGAGTTGTGTCCTGTTCAGCAGCCTAGACTAAGTGTGGGCTTAATAGACTGGTTAAAGTGGGCTTCAGGATGTAAGGACTGTCCGGTGGCTGCCTGAAGGGATTGTGGTGTATGAAAAGTATGTGCTGGATGTACTATACACTCACCCCTACACTATCCAAGTCTAGCTGAATCAGGTGGGACGCCCCTACCCCCAGGTAAGTAACCCAAAAGACAGATGACTATAATAGTTAAGGGAAATAATATTTATTACTCCCGCCTAAGGTACTAAATGATAAACACAGGACCTTTAGATAACTTTAAGTTTTGCTTACAAAACTATCTTTTAACATTTAACAAGAAAACATCAATCCACCTTTGTCATTAGATTGACATGAATTAACAATCTCACAGATAATGGACTTACTGTTCTATAACACTTTTCCCTTCAGATCAGACATCCACTTCAAATGACTTTCATATATGATTCATAAGTCAATTAAATTCACATTTCTTCAAAATACCAAACTGTGAAAACCAGTATGAATCTCAGGGTAATGATACATTCGATCCAAACAGAATCTCAAATTTAGGCAGAATGACAATCAAAAGAAAAACATTCACATTCAGAATAGTGTGTGCGCAGTCAGTGTAAATTACGTCAGCTGTCCATGTATAGGCGCGTTTCAGTTCAGTTCAGTTCAGGCGCCGTGTGGAAGTGTGAGAGAATCAGTAACAGTCTTGTCTCTCTCCGAACGTAGTGTGAATGGCGTGTGTGTGAGTGAGTGAGTATGAGCACAGCTTTTAGTTCAGTTCAGTTCTGTTCAGGCTGAAGAGCGCGTGTGTGCGTGTTTTGTCAGTGTAATTGTTGTAAAGAGGTAGTTACCCACAACCAGCGAGATCACAATGTGGATGTCGGATAAATGGCAGGGCAGGAACCTTCCCAGGCTATCTTCTCAGACTTTGGTTCACTAGCCATCAGCAACACAACCTCGAAATGGCGGCACTTCGTGTAACGTTAGGTGAACAGGCAAGGGGTTAGCTTCTCTAACAACACCTCCTGTATGCTGCAGTCACCCGTCCAAAATCCACACAACTAACAAAATAAACGCATTTCACTACACTATAGTAAACGACATAAACGAAACATTTGTCTCCAGCTCACACCTCAACGCTCTTCCAGCCGTCTTCTGTGTAGCCCAACATATGCCGCCATGTTACTTTACTCCCTCTAGTAGCAAATGTTTACTTTTAAATGAAATGCACCTCAACTTTGATGCCCTTACTACTAAATAAAACGTAAACAATATTAACGTGATACTGACTTATAAATCCACCAAATATGGCTTAACTGCGACTTACTTTCTAACTTTGGTTCAGCCCGGTAACAGTAATCACTCATTCACGTTACTACAGCTCTGCTCGTTCCTTTTCCTGCGCGTTCACGTGAGCTAACCTCTTAAAGGCACAGTAACAATATTTGTACCTGCTACACATACAAGACAGACAAACAAATTAACAAATAATAAAAAGTAAAATAGAAAATAAAATTAAAAAGAAAAATTCATGTTAAATTAGTCTAATTTCTAACCGGCTGAAAATGTCCAAGGGCAATGATGATGTCATGGTCTGCTGGGGAAGAGGGTCGAACCCAGAAGCGAGGCAAGACAAGCTTGGAATGATTAGGAATCTAGGAATCTTTACTGGGAGAATCACAGAAACGTACACTAAACCGCATGGAGACAACAAACAAAGACCGACAAAGGTACAGAGGGAACATGAGGACTGATGGTACATTCATGGCACTTCAAGAAATATATGCAGCTTTCAAGTGACAAAAACGTCAAATTCCCAAGTTCACATTAAAACTGTTGGACATGAAAGGCCACATGGACTACAAACGAACTACAACGTGACGACAAAAGTGATGACGAGCCCCTAACTGGGCACATATGCACAACCTCTCCCTCCATGCCACAGCCGAACTGTGACCACACTTATACCTATAAATAAAAAAGTAAAATATTTTTTTATATATATATATATATATATATATATATATATATATATATATGACCCCCAGGGGGTGCTCAAGCTCACAATTTGTATAGCTAAACTAGGCCACCAAACAGAGCTCTCCCTCAAACTATCTAGGCAGGTTATGTCCAATGAAGGAAGAGGAATGGAACTGATGTAATCAAAAAATATACATTTATTAGACACTAGACAGACACCATAAATACACTGATCGGCAATCAGGACAAGCAAATGTTCCACATAGGCAACAGTGGATGAAATTCTACAATAAATTACAATGGATGAATAGGTCTTCCAGATGAGTTACAGTGTATAAAGTACAATACATTAATAAATACTTTTCACATACACAATCTAAAACACTCCAATCTGCAAGAGGCACTTCACACCAAATGGGCCGTACACACAGACACGGCGTTTCACACTTCACACTAGTGAGCACTGCAAACGAAGCACTGTCCCCATAAGAAATATTGCACAATTCCCAGGCCGAATACGTATTACAATGACTGCCAGACAAACAGACAAAGAAACAAACAAAACATTTAAGCGAACAGGTTACCACCAGCAGGCTTCACCCTAGGCCCACCTACGTTCCCAGTAAACATTCAACAGATGTGGTAGATTTCCGAGGCACATACATACATGAATTGAAATAAAACGAAATAGTTAAATCCAGGAAAAACAGTGGCTTGTTGGACAGACGAAGGCAATCCTCCTGTAATTAAAAGCATAAATGGTTTGTAATGCTACGTTTGGTAGCATTGTAGCATAAACGCCAATTGTAATTGTATGAAGGCCAATACCTTATTCAAATGGCTGCAGTCAGCTTGTTACGCTTTTTAAACTGCGGCACTACTTCCTATTACTAAATGTAGTAGTAATTAAAACTAAATCAGGACTAGATCTCCAATTGAAAGACTAGCTACGTAAAAGTAGTTGAATGAACTTACGTTTTCAAGACCAGCCAAGATGAATTAGGACGAGCCAATGAAGTTATACCAGTGTGGATGACTAATGGTGCATTCAGAGCACCTCGGAATGACAAGGACCGCCCCCATGGCTACTTTGTTTTTCCGACAGCAAGTGTTCAAGTGCTTTGCCATCGAATGTGTGACAAACACGGATGCCACAACAAAGGTTAAAACATACACTCACTAATCCTAAACAAACAACTGTACTTGCTTAAAATATAGTGTAAGATGCTCGGTAAAGAAAGATATGCAGCTTTTCAAGTGATAAAAAGGGCAAATTCCCAAGTTCACATTAAAACTGTTGGACATGAAAGGCCACATGGACTACAAACGAACTACAACGTGACGACAAAAGTGATGACGAGCCCCTAACTGGGCAACTCTGTTAGCAAAATCTAGCCCCAGTTTCCGACCTCTGACTCACACATTAAGTGACGTGAATGACGCGGAATGATGATGTTTTTACTCGGAGAAAGGTTTTTCCGAAGCACATGAACGCTAGGTAATAGCTGTGTACACTCTCGCCAGCATCAGCGTTGCTTCTGCCCATAGACATTAGGGGAGTTCGACTTGCGGCAGATCTGTGCAGATCTGACTTGATGTGATTGAACACAATGCATACTGGGATGGACGCAATGCATACTGGTTAGAAATTCTGTCCGACTTCTGTCAGCCGGGGAGGGACTTACCACCGTGACACCATGTCACATGGCCTTAAAAGTGCCTTAAGGTTTTTATGAAGCCCATGAACGCTAGGTTAGCCTGCAGACAGATCTTGCAGTTGCCTTCCACGAGCTGCACGAGCTGAAACACGCCCTCATGACGTCAGTTCAAAGACGTGATAGGGCCATTTGGGAGGAATGTCCTCATGACGATTATGACTGGAGGCTCATGCTGCTTCCTTATGTTGGAATATGCGAAAATAAACAGAAATCGAAGGGATACCTTCTTATACGTGATTTCTGCAACAATGGTAGGCTAGCCTACTGAAAACGTTTGGATATTCTGTTATTTTCTGCTGTTGGCTAAATAGATAGACACACATATAGGGGAAACACTTGATATTGAATTTATGTGCTACAATGCAGGCCTGTTAACTGTATGACAACAGTGGTTTATTTAAACTACATCATAAGAATTTATTTCGTCAGTCATCATGCAAAAACTAGCCCCAGTTTCCGACCTCTGACTCACACATTAGGCGAGTTCGTCTTGCGGCAGATCTGTGCAGATCTGACTTGATGTGATGCATGCTGGGTTGAACACAATGCATACTGGGATGGACGCAATGCTTGCTGGTTAGAAATTCTGTCTGACTTCTGTCAGCCGGGGAGGGACTTACCACCGTGACACCATGTCACATGGCCTTAAAATATTGCGGGAGTCTTACCTAGCGTTCATGGGCTTCGTAAAAACCTTTCTCCGAGTGAAAACATCATCATTCCGCGTCATTCACGTCACGTAATGCGTGAGTCAGAGGTCGGAAACTGGGGCTAGATTTTGCTAACAGAGTTGCCCAGTTAGGGGCTCGTCATCACTTTTGTCGTCACGTTGTAGTTCGTTTGTAGTCCATGTGGCCTTTCATGTCCAACAGTTTTAATGTGAACTTGGGAATTCCTAATAGGCTTGTTTGACTTCGGCTGAGTCTGTCCGACTTCTGTCAGCCGGGGAGGGACTTACCACCGTGACACCATGTCACATGGCCTTAAAATATCGCGGGAGTCTTAGCCTGCAGACAGATCTTGCAGTTGCCTTCCACGAGCTGCACGAGCTGAAACACGCCCTCATGACGTCAGTTCAAAGACGTGATAGGGCCATTTGGGAGGAATGTCCTCATGACGATTATGACTAGAGGCTCATGCTGCTTCCTTATGTTGGAATATGCGAAAATAAACAGAAATCGAAGGGATACCTTCTTATACGTGATTTCTGCAACAATGGTAGGCTAGCCTACTGAAAACGTTTGGATATTCTGTTATTTTCTGCTGTTGGCTAAATAGATAGACACACATATAGGGAAAACACTTGATATTGAATTTATGTGCTACAATGCAGGCCTGTTAACTGTATGACAACAGTGGTTTATTTAAACTACATCATAAGAATTTATTTCGTCAGTCATCATGCTCATTTTAATGAGTAAGAATGAAAGTTCTGCTGTGTTTATTGCAAACAACATTCCGCGATATCTCCCGCGATGTCTCCCGCGAGTCACGTCAGGCAGACTGTAGCCTTTCTGTCCGGGATGAGCTGCCCTCTGTTGTAGCTCCTCCCGGCTAGCCTCTGAAGATCAAGTTTACGTAGAAAGCCAGACGAAAGTCAGACTCAGCCAGACTCATCAAGACGAACAAGCCTATTGTGTTCAACCCAGCATGCATCACATCAAGTCAGATCTGCACAGATCTGCCGCAAGTCGAACTCCCCTAATATCAAGACAGGAAACGGTCAGAGCTATAAACACTACGTGTTACGTCTGAAGGAAAAGGGGAGCAAGTAAACTTACGTTGCTGCAAACCAGTGTGGATTCACTACTCGCTATTATGCGAACAAAGTAGACTTGAAACTGCGTGTACCATTTACTGGTCACCATACGCACAGACACCAGGCCGAGCTACAAACAAACAATGAACCGTGTTAAGTGCTACTCAATGGAAACAAGTTTAGTGTTAAAGACCAATAGATGTAAGCTTCTGAAAAGACTCACGTTTTCCTGTTTGCACAGCTTATTCCACAAAGCTCACTCTTCAACGCACACCGCACTATTGTTCTCTATTGTTTCTGTCCGCATCTCACTACATTTAAAAGGAAGCGCTACTGGTGCCACCTGATCCAAATAATCAGCGTCAATAGGCTTGTTTGACTTCGGCTGAGTCTGACTTGGTCTGGCTTACTACGTAAACGTGATCTTCAGAGCCTAGCCGGGAGGAGCTACAACAGAGGGCAGCTCATCCCGGACAGAAAGGCTACAGTCTGCCTGACGTGACTCGCGGGAGATATCGCGGAATGTTGTTTGCAATAAACACAGCAGAACTTTCATTCTTACTCATTAAAATGAGCATGATGACTGACGAAATAAATTCTTATGATGTAGTTTAAATAAACCACTGTTGTCATACAGTTAACAGGCCTGCATTGTAGCACATAAATTCAATATCAAGTGTTTCCCCTATATGTGTGTCTATCTATTTAGCCAACAGCAGAAAATAACAGAATATCCAAACGTTTTCAGTAGGCTAGCCTACCATTGTTGCAGAAATCACGTATAAGAAGGTATCCCTTCGATTTCTGTTTATTTTCGCATATTCCAACATAAGGAAGCAGCATGAGCCTCTAGTCATAATCGTCATGAGGACATTCCTCCCAAATGGCCCTATCACGTCTTTGAACTGACGTCATGAGGGCGTGTTTCAGCTCGTGCAGCTCGTGGAAGGCAACTGCAAGATCTGTCTGCAGGCTAAGACTCCCAGCATGCATCACATCAAGTCAGATCTGCACAGATCTGCCGCAAGTCGAACTCCCCTAATGGGACGGCCTTCAAGCTGCGCTTCCCGTCTCAACCACCCTACCCACTACATATAGATATATAGACTTTATTCTTGCACTGTTGCACTGTTTGACTTACTCATTTGCACCATCACCATGACACTCATTCACACAGAGCACCTTACCTTACCTTACCTTATGCACAGAGAATCACAGGCTCAGTCCCTGCCTCAGTCATTGCAAGCGCATCTTGATTGATTAATCACCCACTATGTGGATACTGTTTATTTAGAATTTATTTAGATTAAGTGTTATTTAGTATAATTTGTATTTTAGTATATTTAGTATTTAGTATTTAGTATATATTTATCTTCTACTGTCCTTATTGCTTAGTTCTGTTTTTTATATTATATACTTTTAATTACTTTCTGCTGTTAGTGAATGTGTGTGTGTGTTGTCTGTATGCTACTGTGACCGTGAATTTCCCCTGGGGATCTATCTATCTATCTATCTCTATCTAACTCTGTTAGCAAAATCTAGCCCCAGTTTCCGACCTCTGACTCACACATTACGTGACGTGAATGACGCGGAATGATGATGTTTTCACTGGGAAAAGGTTTTTCCGAAGCCAATGAACGCTAGGTAAATACACTGGGTAACAAGGTTAACAGGGCAAAGGTGGACAAGGAAGACAAGGTGTAGGGGCGATTTCTTTGGTTTTCTTGCTGTCCTAATTCTTGAGAGACTAAAATCAATGACGCGAGACTTCTTGAAAGTTTAAAGATTTACTGAAATAAAAATAGTCACTTTACAAAACAATTATCTTCAGTGATCTTGCAGTGACAATAATTCCATGTAGTCACGGTCAAAGACTACATGGAATTATTGTCACTGCTGAAGGACTAAATTATTACTGTATCATTACTAAATTGAACAGATATTTATAAATCTCAAATACATTATGGCTCTTACACAAGGTAAAACGAGACAGGTGAACACAACAAGGGATTAACAGGACTAATAATCAGGGAAAGGTGAGGGGCGGAGACAGGGAAAATCGGGAACAGAAAGCACATGACACAGGACACAGGAAGTAAACACAGGAGCACATGGCACAGGAGGTAAACAAAGGAGGCACAATGGAATACAAAAACACTTTGGGAGAACAAAACAGGAACAGATCCTTACAGATGACTTGCGTGAAACTGTAAAAATGTATGTACTTAAATTCTTAGAAAAAAACAATGTAAGGTTTAAAAAAATCAAGCCCTGTACTTTTCAGCATTAATGATTTGGACAATTTTCACAACTCCACTGCAGTGTATATGCATCTGTGTATGCATGTATGTGCGCAAGTGTGTGTGTCTGTGTGTATGTCTTGAGACTTGGCTGAACTCTGACATTTTAGTAATTTTGCTAAAAAATAGTCATGGATGTATTTTATTTCAAATTAAATCAGACATTTCTCTGAAGAAATATTGAGAATTACTAATAATGAATGTTTTGTTATCATAAGCCCTGTACAAGTCCATTCATTTTGAACTCACTGCACCCAAGCCAGTCATGCCAAAGAGGTGAGAATGAAGATCACACAGATCATTTCCTGACCCGAGCTACATGTCTGAATGAGTAACTCCAGACAGACAGTCTTCTGAAGAATGGAAGAAGATTTGACAGGGCCGTAATTCTTCACCCACTCAAAAATACTCAGCAAAAAGAGAGATAGCAACTTGTGAATAAAATCAACACATATAAATTAAGTGAGCAAAACTGGTGCTTAAACTACTTTGTCCTATGCGTGCAGTGACTGCTACCTGCACAGGATTTTAAGAGGTGGAACATTTTCACTGCAAAATGCTCTGTGCATGGTTTGTGGTCTTATGGTCAGTTTATAGTTATAGAGACAAACAAAGAACAGCAGTAACTCACACCCACAGTGGCAAGCTTGCCATATATCACACCTCACGAGACACATGTTCTGAAAGCTGCGCCTACAGTGAGTGCATACAGTACACACCTCCAGTTGCAAGCTCACCACATTTCACACATCACATGCCAAATGTTCCAAAGCTGCTCTTACTGTGAGCAACACACCCCCACAATCATAATTGTAGATGTGTCATGAAAGCCTCAAATTAAACAAAGAATGTTTTTGCAAATCAAGCAATAAACACAATTTTACATGGCTATAATATTATATAGAATAAGCCTATATGGTTATTAAAACCGATTCCTTTGTGTGACAGGTTGTTGTCATGCTATGAATTTTGATTGTCGTTCCTCTGTTCATCTGTAAACTTGATTTATTCCTATTGTTGTCGACATAAATGCTGTAACAATGCCAGGCCAGGTCTCTGACAAATTACTATTAAACTAGATTCAATTTTATTGTCATTGCATATTCACGTACAAAGAAAAACAATTTTACATGTACTGTAACCTATTGCAAATACTGGATTTAGATGCAGCTGAGTCAAAATGTACAGGTTGTATATATTGTTTCTGGAATAAGCATACTAGTCTTCTTTCAGGACTCAATTTTTTCTTTATACCTGACCTGTCTTATATCATTATCAAATCCATTATCAAATCTTATATCATTATCCGATACTTTCCAGGAGGAATGTTGAATTAAAACCTCCCTTGGTCAGGTTTTCTAACAAAGACCATACATTTATCGTACTAAACTTTTCTTTGCGTGTGTCTCAAGAGTCTTCTTTGATATGTACAGCCTACCTTATGTGGACATTTATTTATTTATGCATTTACCTGACGCTTTTCTTCACCTTGTTTAACTAAAAGGCATTTCACTTACAGGCTATAACTTTTTTTAAATATTCAGTTCATAAGAACTGTTGCTTACTTGATATTGTTTGAAAATGTAATGTGAAATATGCTTGAATGATAGGATTTTTGTATGATCGGATTACCATTAACAGCAGTATATCTTTATCATTCAATTACACTGCCATTCACTGAAACGGTTTTGGCCCACAGGGTGACCACTAATGTAGAGCAACTGATGAACAGACTTTTATTATCTCTGTTAGAGCTATTTGGAACACAATGGACTATATCTCATGGAAACCTGTTTCAGCCAGTACATTTATTTCTTGTGGAGCATCAGCAATGGCATTTTCTTTTCATGACACTACACATATTATTATTTTTGCCCAACTGTGCAACTCTTTATTCAACTTCGACACACACATAAATCCTTCAGCATTTTAACATGCTCATTCACTAGGTGTAACACCCAACCAGGTACATGTAAACAGGTACGCAAAAACAACAAATCGGTGATGGTCAATCAGAAATGTTTGTGCTGGCTGAAAAGCCTTCCAGGAAGTGCGAAAGTGCATTGTGTGTCCTAGACCAATCAGAATATTTCTTGTCCTTCACTGCACTGAGAGGAGGAAGTCCAAATACATGAACTTCACCACTTTGATCTTAATCATTTCATGTCAACATGACTGTGTCATCTTTCACCTTCATCACAATCTTTTGTAAGTATATTTTCCTCAAATCTGTAATGACATACTTTATTTTAGTTTGCACTTGTTTTCTAGTCTTTACATAATTGTTTATATATCTCAGGCGTTTTCCATGTCAGTCAAAAGAGCATTGGTGGAATAGGAGTGGGAAAAAAAAGTCAGACCAGGGGAGAGAATCACTCTTTTCTGTGACTGCAGAATGTACGATGGTGATGATAGTCAGCTATCATTCAT
Organism: Alosa pseudoharengus; assembly: GCF_046254945.1. Lineage (NCBI taxonomy): Eukaryota > Metazoa > Chordata > Actinopteri > Clupeiformes > Clupeidae > Alosa > Alosa pseudoharengus. Next base: position 25,840,702 of record NW_027468650.1, on the reverse strand, counting down.
TGTCTGGAGCAGACACTATTCTCATGTTAACCAGCCTCCACTTAGTCTTTCTTCAATGACCAAAAACTATCCTTCTCATCTAAGTTTGATTATGAACCCACTGAATAATACCTATGATCTAGTGATTGAGAACATCACTAAATATGATCTAGGGGTTTACTGTGGCTCTATCTGGAAAAGAAGGAAAACACATGAGGAGCATGGGACATTTTTTACCAGGGTGACTTTTAAAGGTAAGAAATATAACCAAACCCGTGTAATAAATGCCATGAAAACATTTCAACTATGGAGATTTCTAAGCAAAACTGATTATCACAAGATATTCATGAATTCACAGTGACTTTTTGGGCCCACAAAATTATGTGAATGTTGTGTGTGTGTGATGAATTTTATAATCTCATACACCAAAATAAAAAGAACAGGTTCACAGTGAGCAGCATGAGTATATTATCCTACAAAAGTCTGAAAGTGCACATGTAGATACCTGTGTTGCACTGTGCTTACTACAAGATACTACCTGACTTGCTATCCCTTCCATCAACAGAGCCGTCCAAACCTCCACCTCCAGACTGTCAGACTGTGTGGACGTTGTTGGCCATTTTGTGCCCGATAAGTGCTCTACTCTCTGTTGTTACATCATCTGCTTGTGTGCTCATTCTCAGCAAAAAGACAAGTAAGCTTGCTTTTGCATGATATTCTAGTCTTGTATCATCACGTGTACACATTGTTCATTAAAAACAAACAATGGTAACTTAAACTGTAACAGAATCCAACAAAGAATGATTCATATTAAAAAATAATATACTATTTATTAATAATACTAATATCAAGTTATTGTGAAATTTGTAAGGTTATGGGATTAAAAGCAACTGCATTTACAACATCATATTAATTAGATTATTGTGATCTTAAAGCGATGGTTCGGAGTAATTTCACCCTAGGGTCCTTTGCACCATGACCCCGAGCCAAACACCCTCCCAGAACCTGTTTTCCCTTGGTCGAACCCTGGTCGAGTAGCGCTGTCAGAAACGAATGAGTTTCTGCAGTCGTAATGGTACCAACTTTTATCTCGTAAATTACCCCACTAATAATGCCCTGAATGGTACTAAACTTCTACAGTAGTACAACTATGTTCTTTACTCATAAAACGAGGCATTGAAAAGTTTGTAAATACACCAGGGGTTTATTTAAATAACACTTGCCTGATGGATGCTACTATCTGCTACTATACCGCTGCGTCAACGTTACTTCTGTGATTTGGGAAAAGCCCGTAAAAGTCCTGGCAGGAAGCATGCATAAGAATGTAGATCCAGGAATGCACTAATATTTTGTTTGTAGTACCAGTTATTACCAATTATTAGTTAACACTAAGTTGTAAACACTTCGGAAAAAAAATATTAAAAACTGGACATACCCAAAAAACGTTGATGTAATCACTTCCTGCCAGGACTTTTACGGGCTTTTCACGGAAGTAACGTTGACGCAGAGGTATAGTAGCAGATAGTAGCATCCATCAGGCAAGTGTTATTTAAATAAACACACACACACACACACACACACACACACACACACTGCTGTTTATTTGTGCAACTTGAAACTGACTGAAAGAAACTATTACGAGACCTGGAAAAAGTGCTGTGGGACTGTGGGGTGTGTGATATGTGGTTGATTGCTTCTAGTAAAAACTTAACATTTCCATTGAAAACATCCCGCATTTAAATTGAGTTGAATCGACAAATATTGTTTCAGTGCACATACATACATTTCTTTCATAATTTACAGAGTCAAACAAAGAAGTTGTTGGAGTTCAGGACATTACGCCACAAAGGACAATAGAGGTAGTCTGACTCTGCTCCTTCCTGCAGGTTCACTCTCTACCCTCTCTTTTTCTCTCTTTCTCAATTTCTCTCTCTGTCTCACACTCTCTTTCTCACTTAGTAGTATTCATTATTACATAATGCCATGATGCTGGGGGAAAAAATAATGTTAATGATCCCCAACATTGATCTCATTAATAAGTTTCGCTCATCATGTCTACTTTAGGAAGGAGAAATCAAGATCTACACAACAGTGAACTTTTTGCCAAGCGACACAGACATCAGATGCCAAGACCCAGCACATGTTCAGTAGACAGCCGGCTGGGGTCTGCATTAGAGTGCAATGCTCAACAGCAGTCTCACTTCCCAGTTCACTAAGTTCATGTCTGGTTTTAATACAATGCAACAGTTTCCTGTCGATCAACCCTACCATGAACATGGGGCCCGAATTAAACACATTAACTGGTAAATGGCTGATCAGCTGATCAGCTGAAATGGCTGATCCGACTTTTCCTAAAAAGGTGTACATTTCAATTTCCAAATGATTTTCATGAATGCTTACAAATATAATCATTCCCCCATGTCTAGTCATAAAATGCTTAACTGCTTAGAATGTACAGTATATTGATGTTTATATCATGCTTTGCAAATTGTCTCAGATCAGCCTGGTTTATAACAAGACCACCATTAGACTGAAAGATAAAGTTACATGCATGCTATATTGTGGATGAATATTGACAAATGTTTTGATGAAATGTGCCTTTTGATGTTATTTAATTTGCTAAAGCGAATATGAATGCCATATATGCATCAATCAAGTGATTGATTATCATGTTAAGTGAGAGATTATCATTTTGAAAGGTCAGTCTAGCACTGGCATAAAAAATAATAACGCCTAGCTCTGGCAGTTCTATCTGCTTCATCGAGGGCTGAATATTGTACAGGGGCTCAGAAGTTGCCTTTCCCTACTCTGAGTGTTTCTGTGTTGTTAATGTAAGAATGCTCTTTGTCTGTAATATACAACTGCTCATGTTTTGAGGAAAAGTAAAAAGATTTTGCTGCATTTTGAGAAACCAACCTCCAGCCTCAGTGGCGTATCATACCCATGGGGGGCCCAGGTGTGAGAGCTCTACGCGGGCCCCATATCGACGAACTTCGGCCCAGGATGAATTAGCTCTGATACATGCAATACACATTAAGGGTGACTTCAATTGTTTATGCAAAGGGCCTGAGGCACCGAAGTAGTTTAGTAGTTACATATTACAATTTCAAATAAGAAACACACGACTACATATCCATTACATGTGAAAACATTAAAAAATAATTTTATTAACAGCCTGCAGGCCAGGGTAATCTAATATTACTGCATTAACATCAACTCGCATGGAATTATGGGAACACTCAATGCGCCTCTTCAACCCTCTGCTGAAACTGCAAGCGTAGATTGCTTGCTTATAAACTCGCACTGCGCAGAAACAAAACTTAATGTAACCTAACTTATTTAACCGTCCAAAAACCAAATAAAATCATTCATATGCATACAATCCCCAATATGCGTGAATTAGGCCATTAGAAGAAAGCCATCTTACGAGCCTTTCGTTGTGCAAAATCGTCAACGATGTTACCAATATTGAATGCTCCGGCTCTCGTATTTTCAATGGACAGGATAGCTAACCCACGGAGCCTCTCCTGCCCCATGCTGCTCCTTAGGTATAGGTCTTAATAAATTTGAGTTTGGAAAAAGATCGCTTAGCTGTTGCCACAGTCACAGGCAATGTCAGAAACAACATGAGTACACACTTCCCCGAATGTGGATGTTACACTGTCATAATATACCACCAGCATTTTGGCAAGTTGAAAAATAGATGACTTCTGTGAAACCTCTGCTTTAAAGCAAGACCTGAATGAGAGGAGTTGTGTTGGGAATGTCGGTGCAATGTCCCTGCTATAATGGTCTGACAAACGTCTTGCCTTTTCAAGCAGTTCATCATCACCTGCGAGTTGAAGGGTCATAGGACGTAAAGACTCAAACACATGACAAGTTTCCCGCATACTTGCAAATCTTTGGGAGAGCTGACTGATTATGATGTCCAGAGTTGCATTAAATACCTGCACTTTGAAGTATATCTCTGCACCAGTTAAGCGCTCATCTTCCGATAGATCGTCAAAGTGACGCTTCACTCTCCGTGCTCTAACATTCTAAAGTTCTAAAAAAAAAAAAAAAAAAAAAGGAGGCAGGGAGGGGGTGGCGACGGGCCCCGGGAGATCACGGACCCTGGTGCGACTACACTTGCTGCAGCCTGCACCTACCACTGTCCAGCCTGCACCTTACGCCACTGTCCAGCCAGTCCCTGGTTTGACTTTAGGGGCCGTGCACACGACGCCGGTTTTTGTGAAACCGGTGAGGTTTTGTTAACGGTTACGCCTTGCGTGTACACGACGCCGGCAGTTTAGGAGACTGAAACCGATAGCTTTTGAAACCGGCTTCCGAAGTGGGAACTTTTGAGACCGCCGGCTAGACAGTGCCGTGTAGACGGCCTGTAGGTGCGAAGCCGGCAACTTTATGACGACATAGCCCCACCTCTCAACTCAGCCACAGCACGACCTGACATGCTGCTTGTCAAAACAAACCAAACCATTTATTTATCATATTAAAATGTCTTTCTTTCCCCTGTCATGATTTATGTGCACAATGTAGCCTATCAGCCTTTAGTGGTAAGTTAGAAGCACACGTTAGCTTAACTTAGTTAAACATTAGCTTACTGCTTGTTAGTGTTTTCTCCAGTGGTGCTCAGACCTAATGCAATGCGTAGGCTAAGCATTTGAAATTTCACAAAGCAGTCACATATGCACTACAGCCAGTGATGCCAGTAACGCGTTACTTAGTAACGCGTTAGTCTATTTTTACCACTTTTTTCAGTAACGAGTAATCTAACGCGCTACTATTTACAAACCAGTAATCAGATTAAAGTTACTTATCTAAGTTACTGTGCGTTACTATTTTTGTCATTTTCCTTAATAAAAAGATATATTCTTTGCTTTCTTCTTGTCTTGGGGATTAATGTCATGTAGGCTATGCTCACGTTTTCAGCATGAGGACAATTCACGTGCAGCGACACAAACGAAAACAACAATGGAGGGAGAGAGAGAGAGATGCACATTTCATCAGTCATTACTTTGAGTTTGTGTCAGCTAAACATGACAACATTAAGGTACATTGTACATTCTGTGCTGGCGACAAAGTGCTGTCTAGCTAGACATCCCAAGTCTCCCGAACTTTTGGGAGTCTCCCACATATTGATAAAATTCACCCGGCGGTTTCGTGTAAACGGCCCCTTAAAGCACACACTGACGGTAGCCAAGTTGGGCGACGTCTTACAAAATGCTTTGTGAATTACTCTTACTAAAAAAAAACGTAGGAGTCCAAATCTTTTGACTGTCCCACCCATTATTTTTAGAAGTTTCTCCTAAATCTGCCAGTTAGGAGCTACTTTTAGCCTTTGTGAATACAGGCCCAGATGTGTTGGACCTCCTCAGAACACGTGACCTTCCATATGTATGCAGCTCTGTTTTCCCCGCTCTTGAAAGAGTGGCAGTAGAACGTGACTGTGACGGTGGGTCAGATAGGAAGCACAGGGGGGAAACATACCATTTGCCAGCTAGGCATGGCAGCGGTGACATTTCTGGGAGATAACGTAGATGTTCCTGACAACCAGTCCATGACCTTTCACCCCACTGCCTATGCGAGCCCATGCATGCTGAATAGGAACTATACTGTTATCTTAAGATTTCGTATAGGTAAATTGGACGTATTGACCAAATGTATGCATTTTTATAAAAAAAAGGACTACGCTGTTTCCCATTGGTTAGAACTGTGAACCGCATATAAAACCTAAAATTCCACTAACTTAACCTACATAAAATCAAAAAGGACAGAATGTTTGTGCATTAGGAAAGAGTGAGGAGTAAATTCTTCGAAAGAATTTGGACTGTACAAGTCCATTCATTTTGAATTCACTATAGGAGCCAGGCCAGTCATGGCAAAGAGGTGAGAACGAGACTCACACAGTTCATTTCCTGACCCGAGCTACTGTACATGTCTGAATTAGTAATTCCAGACAGACAGTCTTCTGAAGAATGGAATGAGATGTGACAGGGCCGCAATTCTTCACCCACTCAAAAAAAAGAGAAATATAGCAACTTGTGAATAAAATAAACACATATAAATTAAGTGAGCAAAACTGGTGCTTAAACTACTTTGTCCTATGCGTGCAGTGACTATGCTACCTGGTTTACTCATGATTTTAAGAGGTGGAACATTTTCACTGCAAAATGCTCTGTGCATGGTTTGTGGTCTTATGGTCAGTTCATAGTTGAGAGATAAGAACTAACAATAACCCACACCCACATTTGCAAGCTCGCCACATTTCACCCCTCACAAGACACATGTTCCGAAAGCTGCCTTCTGCTTTTATGAGTGCATACACACCTCCATTTGCAAGCTGACCACATTTCACCCATCACTTACCAAATGTTCCAAAGCTGCTTTTATGGTGAGTGAATACACCCCCCAATCATAATTAATAGCTTTTTTTTTTTTTTTTTTTTAAAGTTGTGTCATGAAAGTATCAAACTAAACAAAGCATGTTTTTGCAAATGAAGCAATAAAGACTCCTCTAACAACTTTACTTTATACATGGCTATCATATTATATCATAATCCTATATGATTATTACAACTACTTCCTTCGTTTATGTGACAAGTTGTTGTCTTGCTATGCTATTGTCAGCATAAACATTGTAACAATATCTGGCCAAGTCTCTGACAATTTACTGTTAAATTAGATCCAAAGTATTGTCACTGCACACACAAGTACAAAGAAAAACTATTTTACATGTAACCTACTGTATAAATACTGGATTTAGGTGCTGCTGAGGCAAAATGTACAGGTTGTGTTTAATATATAGTAAAGTTTTCTGGAATAATCATACACCAGTCTTCTTTCAGGACTCAGGTTATTCTTTATGGACCTGCCTTTTTTATCTGCTTTTCTAATATTCAGGTTAGGACTCTGTGAAGGCCAGTCCATGACTGTCAGTGTTTAATCAGCTCTTTATTGGTTTTTTTGTCTGAAAAATAAAATAATTTCCAATCAGATACTTCCAGGAGGAATGTTCAATTAAAACCTGCCTAGGTCAGGTTTTCTAACAAAGACTGTAAATGTTTACTGTGCTAAACTTTTCTTGGCGTGTTTCCCTGAACAATCTCTCTTTTAAGAGTCTTCTTTGATATGTATAGCCTACCTAGTAACTACATAAAGGTAAGTCATGAAGACTTACAGAAGGTAAACAAACTCTTGTCACTAACATTGCAGGGAATGCATTGAAAGAGAGCTAAAGTTATAACTTAATGTAGAACTTACGGACAGTAGCAAGAAACCAAATGCTGTACTTTTTCAGCATTGATTATTTTGACAATATCAACACCACCACTGCAGCCCCAAACCACCACAGACTCTTCACCTTGTTTAACCGAAGGCTATTTGCCCCTCCCCTCAACACACACAAACACGCACACTTTTACATAATCAGTTCATATTAACAACATTGATTACTTGATGTTGTCTGATGATGTATAGTCACTTAACCCAGTGTGAAGTAGCATGTTGCTTGAATGATAAGATTTTTGCATGATTTTGAGATTATCATTAACAACAATATATCTTTATCGTTCAACTCCACTGCTATTCACTGACACGACAACTGATCAATATTGTGGTGGACATATCTCACGGTTTGGTTTGATGGACTACAGTATATTTGACAGAAGGCTGTTTCAGAAATGCCAGCACATTTATTTCTGGTGGAACATCAACAATGGCATCTTCTGTTATATTTTGTTCCTTTCACTCCAACACTACACATATTGTTTTTGCCCAACTCTTTATTCAACTTCGACACACACATAAATCCTTCAGCATTTTAACATTCTCATTCACTAGGTGTAACACCCAACCAGGTACATGTAAACAGGTACGCAAAAACAACAAATTGGTGATGGTCAATCAGAAATGTTTGTGCTGGTTGAAAAGCCTTCCAGGAAGTGTAAAAGTGCATTGTGTGTCCTAGACCAATCAGTATATTTCTTGTCCTTCACTGCACTGAGAGTAGGAAGTCCAAATAATTGAACTTCACCACTTTGATCTTAATCATTTCATGTCAACATGACTGTGTCATCTTTCACCTTCATCACAATCTTTTGTAAGTATATTTTCCTCAAATCTGTAATGACCCTTTATTTTTGTTTGCAATTGTTTTCTAGTCTTTACATAATTGTTTACATATTTCAGGCGTTTTCCATGTCAGTCAAAAGAGCATTGGTGGAATCGAAGTGGAAAGAAAAGTCAGACCAGGGGACCGAATCACTCTTTTCTGTGACTGCAGGATGCGTAATAGTGATAATATTCATCTATCATACATTGTCTGGAGCAAACACTATTCTCATGTTAACCAGCCTCCACTTAGTCTTTATTCAACAAAAAATAACTATTCCTCTCATCTAAGTTTGATTCAGAACCCACTGAATAATACCTATGATCTAGTGATTGAGAACATCACTAAATATGATCTAGGGGTTTACTACTGTGGCTATTTCTGGAAAATAACTAAACAACAGAAGGAGCAGCATGGAACAGTTTTTACCCGGGTGACTTTTGAAGGTAAGTAATATAACAAAATCAGTGTAATAAATGCCATGAAAATATTTCAACTATGGAGATTTCTAAGCAAAACTGATTATCACAAGACATTCATATGAATTCACAGTGACTTTTTGGGCCAACAAAATTATGTGAATGTTGTGTGTGTGATGAACTTTATAATCTCATACACCAAAAAAAAGAACACGTTCACAGTGAGCAGCAAGACTATATTATCCTACGAAAGTGCACATCTAGATACCTGTGTTGCACTGTGCTTACTACAAGATACTACCTGACCTGCTCTCCCTTCCATCAACAGAGCCGTCCAAACCTCCACCTCCAGACTGTCAGACTGTGTGGACGTTGTTGGCCATTTTGTGCCCGATAAGTGCTCTACTCTCTGCCATTACATCATCTGCTTGTGTGCTCATTCTCAGCAAGAAGACAAGTAAGCTTGCTTTTGTATGATATTCTAGTCTTGTGTCATCATACAGTACATTCTCACGTGTACACATTGTTCAATAAAAACAAACAATGGTAACTTTAACTGGAACCGAGGGTCCAACAAGGAATGATTCAATTTCAGTTATTGTGAAATTAGTAAGGTGCTGGGTTTAAATGCAACTGCATTTACAACATCATATTAATTAGATTAATGTTATCTTAATTATGTAATGAATTACTTATAGATCATTAAAAAGCCATCAATTGCATTACATGTCAACTTGCTGTGAGTTATTATAGTACAAATGATTAATATACATTATATTATTTTACATTAAAAAACTGAGCTTACTTAATGAGACCTGATATTATAGTCTTATTTCTTAACTATAGCATAATTTCTCTATTTTGTGTACTCCAACACCATATTATTAGTTTTCTATTCATATCATATATGATGCATATAATGCAAAGTATCCTTTTCTCCCTGCACATAAAATAGCAAATGACACGATCAGAAGACAATTGTGTATGCAAAATGTGTGACATATACTGTACATACAAATATAAAAAATGCACAATTATAAAATTACATTACAGCTTCTTTCTGTTATGCATAAATGTAGTATTTTGAGTAGTAGGTAGGTCTGTGATCAAGTGTAGTGGCATATTATATAGAGAAATTTAAAGAAATAAAATCTGTTATAGATTTTGCAGAATGTCTTTTCTTTTAAACTTTTTTACAGGTTTCCATAACTGCTAAACAAGTTAAGAGTGTGCATACACACACGCACACACACACACACACTTTTTTGTTTGTTTTATGTGTAAAATCATACTTTTTAATATGCTGTTTATTTGTGCAACTTGAAACTTGCACAAAGCTACTATTACGAGAACTGGAAAATGTGTCGTGGGATGTGTGACATGTGATAGGTGGTTGTTTGTTTCTAGTGCAAACTTTCCATTTCCATTGAAAACCATATTTAAATTGAGACATATGACAAATAATTTTTCAGTGCACATAAATACATTTCTTTTATAATTTACAGAGTCAAACAAAGAAGTTGTTGGAGTTCAGGACATTACACCACAAAGGATAGTAGAGGTAGTCTGACTCTGCTCCTTCCTGCAGGCTCTCGCTCTCTCTCTCTCTCTCTCTCTCTCTCTCTCTCTCTCTCTCTCATAATGTAATGGTGCTGTGAAAAGAAATGTAAGGACAATGTTGATCTTTTTAATAAGTTTGCCTCATCATATCTACTTTAGGAAGGAGAAAGCGAGAACTATGCAGCAGTTAACTTTTTTGCCAATCAACACAGTTGCACGCCAAAGCCCAAGAGCACCCTAAACACAGACAGCTGCACCTACTCAGAGGTGAAAAGGAGCCAAGTTTAAAAATCGACTAGTTAGTTTTACAACTGCATCATATGATGGTGTTACGTGATATATTTCAGCAAAGTGAACTTTTTACTTTGTTATCATTGTACACATGTATAATAAATGTGTAATAAGTAATATGCAATGCTTGAGATTTTTAAGATACCATTTGTACTAGTTAACCTAGAGTTGTTACAGTATCTCAAAAAAGCAATTGCTAGTATAACATCTTTTCAGCATGCTCAGAATACAGTATGTTCAAAAAAGTATTTGTAAGAATATATTACAGATGTAATATGTATGTTTTCTGTTATATACTGAAATATGCTGAAACATGTTAATGCATGTGCATGGACACACAATGCATTTAATTAGCATGGATGCTAATTAATTATGATTGCTTAATGGTTTATCGTTCTACTGTATATGTCTTTCTATATGTCTCCTTTGCATAACATATTGTAGTTATTTTTTCAGTTTTCAATTTGGAAGCTTGTCTCACTGAGATTCCAGTAGACCATTAAGAAATATTATGCTATTTATTTAAAGCTATTTATTTTCAATCTGAAGAGAAACTAAGGAACAGGGTGTGGGCCTTAAAGGTTATATAAGCGATTGCAGGCCCAAACATAAATGATCACATTCATCTAATGTTTCCTAACGATCCGCTAGCTGCCCACCCTATAAGCAGGCTGTCAAAAAAACACGTCTCTGTAGGCAGCCTAGGTTCTGATATCTGCACACAAAACAATTGCTAAGAAGTGTTGCCAACCACTCAAAGGCAAAATAAAGTGTTCCAACCAATAACCGACGAGATGCGCGTTCAGGAGAGTTTCAATTGCACGGGAGGGATGGGGGCTAGCTCTCTGTTTTGTTTAAACATCAACAGAAGTGACGTTACCCCGCTATCGCTGATACAACCTTTAAGGATGGATTGGCCTAAAGAGGTGGGGAGGAAAGTTAGATTTGTTACATCAACCCTCTGGGATATCAGTTTTTTGAGCGCTGTTCTAATTTTGAGGACAAAGCACTGAATAATTAACACTGTGTCTGAAGTTTAAGGTTTTCAAAGAATGGTCCTTTTTCTGGAGAATTTTGAGGAGGAAGATAAATTTTTTGTCTTTATAACAAAAGGGACATTATCAATACTGATACCAATAATCACAGTTCATCAGCACAGGAAACATGTCTCTTAAAGGACAATTCCGGCGCAAAATGATCCTAGGGGTTAATAACACATGTGTACCGAGTTCGACCGTTCGCTGGGCTTTGTTTTCATGCTAGTCGAATGTGACCAGTTTTATTGCAAACCGCTTATTAGCGGTTAACGCTAGGCTTCGGGACACGCATACAGTAAAAAGTAATCGCTATTTCTATACCACTAACAAGGCTCAAAATAGCACCACACTTATACGGTAGCATAATGAGGGTCTCTACATGTAAACCGAAGCATTGAGAACTTTTTAATTGTACAGGCAGTTTATTAAAAAGAAACACATTACCGTTCACGTCTGGTTCACATACAGGCAGGCGCTGGGATGTGAAGTGAATCTCGTGTGAAACGTTGTTGCCGAAAGAAAGCACTGAGCGCATAGGAGAAGCACTGAACGCAACAGGAGACATAAGAGATGGCAGGTTATTTGAACGAATTTTAAGACATCGAGAATGAACCCTTTCGGTTTGATGGACGTCCTTATCTTTTCAAGCCGGAATATACCAACAAAGAGCTGCGGGAGCTCTGTGAAAGGGCTATGAGAGAGAGAGCTTGTAGCCAATACCGCAACACAGCCTCACACTTCTGGAAACTGGTCGTGTACCTGCTGACATTGTGAAGCTATGGCCACCGAAGAGGAGTGCCTGCATGGAGTCGAACCTGTTGCGTCGCGACATCCAAGAGACGCAGTGTTTTGAGTCTGAAGATTTACCCTCATTGATAAACAGGGCTGTAGGTTTTTTTCCATGTCCCAAAAAGAAATTGGAGGGGGCGATCCATACCTACGGTGGTGCATTGCATTCACATCACAATATTGATACATTGCATTCACATCATAATTATGAGTTCACTAGTTCACATTCCTGAATTTGCATAAAGACATAAAAGCATAATACCTAAAAGCATAATAGAAAAGCATGTTTGGCGAAGTCTCTGGCCATGGTCCTGAAGGGCTTCGTGGAATCGTGCCTGAGTCGACTGCGCAGGCAGGAGTCGGGCAGGATTCCGCCATACACCCCCTTATTCTTTAACTATGGAAGACGGGAGGCGTAAGGGGAGGTGGTGGGTTGCGAGCGGAGTAACACCGATGCTGCAACTTCGGCAGGTAGACTGCGAATAAATAACCTGACTGATTGAAGAAGGAGGCGTGGCAAATTCCGTCACGCTCCTCCCGAACTTCCGTTTGTAAAACGCCATTTCACTAGTTCACATTCCTGAATTTACATAAAGACATAAAAGCATAATACATAAAAGCATAATAGAAAAGCATGTTTGGCGAAGTCTCTGGCCATGGTCCTGAAGGGCTTCGTGGAATCGTGCCAGAGTCGACTGCGCAGGCAGGAGTCGGGCAGGATTCCGCCATACACCCCAAAAATTGCATTTGAAGATGAAGGACCCTATGGCAAGAACCACGCTGAGCAAATTCAATGGGAGTGCGCGAGGTGCGCTTCCTCAGATCAGAGATTTGATCTGATATATGAGTGATAGGCGTCGGAGGACCACCGGCCGAGAGTTTTGAGGGCTTGATCGGACAGACCGTTATTTGCCGCAGTGGTGGCTGCACCAATCCTAAGAATAAGTTGAGTAACGGTCTGCTGGGATTCCAACTTGCGTTAGAACAGCTTTGAGCTGCATTTGAAAACAGAAGCAAGTGACGGAGCGTCCGTCATCTGTATCAAATGGGGGATCTAATGGGGATGCGATAGAGGAACGACTTGAATTAAGACAGCCAGGGGCGCCTGTCGTCTATGGCAGATGGAGGTCTAATGATGATGCAAATGCCAATCTATGAGTTGACATGCAAAACAGCAAACTTGTTTGGCAAGATCCCTAACCAGGGTGAAGGAGTGCTTAGCGGATTGGTCAGACCACCAGCCGCGGTGGTGGCTGTACCAATCCTGAAGTAATGGGAAGCTTGAGAGCTAACTTAACAGGCATGCACTTGCACACATAACATGCACTTAACATGCAGGGCAATGAGCTTGCAGTTGCAGAGCTCGGGGTTAGTGTAGGGGAGTACAGCTTGCAGTTGCAGAGCTCGGGGTCAGTGCAGGGGAGTACAGCTTGCAGTAGCAGAGCTCGGGATCAGTGCAGGGGAGTACAGCTTGCAGTAGCAGAGCTCGGGACCAGTGCAGTGGGAATAGAGGACTGATGTAGTTGCTGATGCTCATGGCATGTGATTCGAAGATTTGTGAGTGATTCATAAAGTTAACATTCCAAATTACGATCTACAATTCTGCTGTTTGGCAAGATCCCTAGCCAGGGTCATGGAGTGCTTTGCAGGGATCTTGCAGGAGTGTACTGCGCTGGCAGGAATCAAGCAGGATCCATGTCATGTGATCACCCTAAAAAATGCAACCCAATTGAAAAGACCCTGGCTAGGACCATGTAGGCTATAGATAAGGTGATATGAAAGGTATCTAAGGCGCCTAGAGTATTCTACTACTCGGGTAGACCGTTATTTGCCTGAATGAAACCTAAACGGTCTGTGCCAATACCAATATGCGTTGGTAGATATCCGAGTTGCCCTTAAAACCAATGAGGGTTACATGTGCAAAAAATGTCAAATATATGCTATAAGGGGAACTTAGACATTACATAGCATACACATGGTCTGAATATAAGGATAGTTACTGAAAGGTGATAAATGGGTGTTACAGGTTTCTACTTTGCTGTATTAAGTTTGTAGAGAACACTGAGCTACCTAGCATTATGGTAGCCAATCTAGAGAGTAAATATGAACCTGTAGCAAACACTTTAATAGAGGCAGTTTGCATTCAAGAGCATGAGAAGAAATTTAGAGAATGAGAGCAAGCGGCTAGGCTGGAGTAGGTTAGGCATTGACACGTAGATTAGTACAAGTGAAGAGCCTGAAGAGCCATCTTGAAGCTAAAACTGATTAATGGATGTTAAGAAACCCATGCTTGGCAGAGTCTATGGCTCAGCCAAATTGCTCTGGGGGGATCGTGCAGGAGTCACTGTGCAGGCAGGAGTCAGCAGGATCAGTGTATACAGCCCAAAGATGAGGGCAACTAAGCACCTTAAAAAATGAAGCAAAAAGGTTTTGTAAAGAGCAAACATGAAGAGCGGAAAGAGAAAATTGACCTGGGTGTGATCTGGAAAACATTGTTAGAAGGATGCGGTGACCAGTGTTTCCCACAGAATTGAATTCCAATTGTGGTGGTTGGTTTGCAGAATTTACTTGAATGGAACAGTTTATCAAATTAGCACAGCGTGGTTATGATGCTAACCAGATTTAAGCACAATTTAATACAACCTGGAAAATCATTGTGTGGTGGTCAATGCTGATATTGTGGTAGGCCGCTACAAATAAGTCAATGTATGGGAAACACTGGGTGACCCCATGGGTGGTGGCACCAATCCAGGGAAAGAGGGGTGAGGGAGAACCAGGGACGCGGTCCCTGGCTGGGGAAGAGACACGGGCACGAATGCGGTTCACGCCGGTGGGAGATGATGGGGAAAGGGAAAAGGTAGCGACGCGGTTGCTACAGGGGAGGGGGAGGAGGTTGCACAGCACCCTGGGTCTGCAAAGAGAAGAGGCTTGATTAGCTGGAATAGAGAAAAGAGGCCGCAGTAGTGGAAGGCAAGGTAGAGGGCTGCACGCGGGCACCCATAACTTGCTGGGTTGACAAAGCATGTTGCATGGACAAAGGGAGAGATGCCGTAGTGAGGAACACACTACGGCGCAGGTGCTTGGCTGATTGGCTAGCAGGAGGGAAAGAAAAAAGGATTGAGCTCAACACTCTGACTGAGGACAAGTTTCAGGAGAAAATCGGGAAAGTGTTGGCCTTGATTTGAAATTGTTTAAGAATGTATGTTTCATTTTAGCCAACACCTATCAAGCAATTCAAAATGATCAAATTACATTTAGCCACAAAGTACAATGGAGACGATAGTAGTCTAGTAGTTGTAGACTGTTGCTTACAACATGCTTTGAGGATACAGGCCTAACACCCCAGGATAGTGCATATAATTACATAGAGTTGTGATAATTGAGTTTGAGTAATCCAGGGATAGCAATAGCGCCAATTTAGCAATATGAGGTGCTATGGAAACCAGGAAGTAATTAAAAAACTGTAGCTAACAGCAAGAAAAGTGGTGAGCAGCACATTATTAGAGAGGATTCCAAGGAACAGCAGAGCTACACGCTGGTGTAGGTGCTTCCATGGTCAGCTAGGAGTGTAACAGAGCAAAGCTACACGCTGGTGTACCTGTGCTCCCATTGTCAGCTAGGGAAGGCTTTAATATGCTGGCACTCTCAACACAGAGGAAGGCGAAAAACTCCCAAACACTTTAAAGAAGAAAAAATTCCTTCCTTGCCCTCTTAACAATGAGCGACAGAGCAACAGCTCCTGTGTATCAGCTGCCTTACGGCCAAAGCCGGCATTGAGGTGGGGGTAAAAGCGGCAAAACTGACCTCAACTCCGCATCTCACACACACTGGGACTCAATATTTGTGCATGTCTGGATCAGAATGATACCAGATTGTTGCGGCACAGAATCTGGCCGAATGACAGTTCAGCTTGGTGTTCATTAAAGGTTAGCATCATGAACACCGCAGCGCAATGCATTCAATACTAATGCATATTAAACTGTTCTTATCACAAATCAAATGCCGAGATAAGACTCTTTAAACAGGCAAAGTGGTAGCAGTCAGCAACATGTAGATTTGTTAGCTGTAGAACGCAGCTGAGTTTGTTAGCTGTTTGTTATGTAGGTCTACTACTGATCTTTAATGAGATAGAAACTCGTCACAGCAATTGAGACTTTAAAGTTATTATTGAAATAATGTAGCAGGAATTAGCCTACAAGCTAAGCTAGAACCCACTGCATAGCCCACGGTGACACACACTGACTAGCAGGAGTAGGCTAGTCAGTAGCCTAGTAAAATAAAAACAGTAGGCTAGGTAATTTTAGCTAACGTTATACAATTACCCTTGGCAAAGGGCAGCAGTTTGTAGCCTAGTACCAACAAAGATTGTTAAGGCGGAGCAAGATACTTCATCAGGAGCCACTTCCGGGAACCTGGATCACACGAGGGGGGGGTAAATCCCCCTTTATGCAGAGCAGAGGCAGCGACTGCTCCATTGAAGTCTATGGGCATAGCTCAGAATTTTACCACATATGCTAAGGTCTTAGTTCTATAGAGTTAGGAATGTGAATTTCGGGCACGTTTTCATGATCCTCAAACCCTTGTGAACATTTCAGGTACATTTTTAGCATTTTTGAGCATTCCAGTCTGGAGAAAATCGACTTTATATCAGGTGTGCGCCGGTTATTTATGCCGCTGCTGTTGGCGGTTTGCAACGTACGCTCATCAATACGTCATCGACACGCCTCTTTATGCAGACAGGATTTGATCCCCATTTCGCGCCCATAGACATGAACTACGACGAAGTATCTTGCTCCGCCTTAACAATCTTTGGTACCAACTTCATGTGTAGGCTAACCATTAGCCATCTGCAATGAGGGAAGCTAGTTGCTTGCTAAAACAAACAAGTGGCAAGAGATGTAATGTGTTAGAAGTTACAAGCTGGGACCCATGCAAATCACGGAATACAGGCACATTGGCTACTGAAGCAAATTTGAGTGACAAACAACTTAGGATAGACAACACGTTGGTTAACACAATTCCAAGCAAACTTTACCAAAGAACCACGAAGGACTGGAAGCCTGATTTATCAGAAATGTCACGTCTATATAACATGGCCGCTTGCAATGTTCAAGTGTGATTCACGGGATATTTAGCCTACACTGACTTCAGTTCACCCTATGCCTCTAGACAAGCACTCCGTGAGCCTGTAACTATTAACACAGCCAATGTGACCGAAAAGTTGTTAGCTAAACACAAGTAAGGCAAATAGCTAAACAAGTGCCTTCATCTAGTAGTAGCCTACATGTTTGTGACATGTATCTCAACATTCAGCAGGAACGAGTGGGCTTTACAAACAGCTCTAATACAAAGCAACAAGATAAGAACTACCTCCCTGCAGTAGTTTCCCACGCAACCTAGACCATGAAAGTCTGTAACAGATAGTGGGCAGCAAGTTCTGCTTGAGACAAGCGAGCAAACCGGTAGTCACTGCGAGCGGAGTAACACCGATGCTGCAACTTCGGCAGGTAGACTGCGAATAAATAACCTGACTGATTGAAGAAGGAGGCGTGGCAAATTCCGTCACGCTCCTCCCGAACTTCCGTTTGTAAAACGCCATATAATTATCTCATAATTACGAGATAGTATCTCATAATTATGACCTACTGTATTATCTCATAATTACAAGATAATTATCTCATAATTACGAGATAATTATCTTGTAATTACGAGATAATTAAGATTTATGACACATTTCCAATACTGCCCCCACTTGTGTGTGGCAATGACATGGTCTAGCTCAGTATTTTTAAACCTTTTTTGTGCCACGGCACACTTTTGACACTTACAATGTACAAAGAAAAAATAAACATACCATAGCCTAAAATTTTAAATAATACACAGATATGGCCTTATTATGGCTTCTATGCAAGACCTGCTCAATAACGCCCTCTGTTTCATTTGTAGATGACTATATCTAATTTAATTGTTGTTATGAACTGGATATGTGATGATTCTGTGAATACTGGATATGGGGCCCCCGTACAATGCCTGCATACCACAAATAGTGCAATCATACAATCAATGAGAGCATGTGGTTATAAATTCTTTGATGCAACAGTTGCTTTTCTGGACCAGTGAGTGACATTTGGGTAATTTTCTGCGGCACACCTGATGATCTCTCACGGCACACAGGTATGATAAGGGATCAGATTCCAAAAATAATTCAGTGGAAATGCATGGATTCCAGTTGCTGCTACTGGAATCAACTGAATCCATGCATTTCCACTGAATTATTTTTGGAATCTGATCCCTTATCATACCTGTTCGTTCGTACTCGTCGCTCGACTTATCGTGACTAAATTCAAGATGGCGTCGAAGGGTAAAATTCCTTATGGTACTGTCCGTATCGCCCCAGCAGTGGTGCGACTGGCTGAGGCACCTACACCGTACGCCGGCGACCCGGGTTCGATTCCCGCCCCGTGGTCCTTTCCGGATCCCACCACGACTCTCTCTCCCACTCACTTCCTGTCGGTCTCCACTGTCCTATCTGAGTAGAGGCATAAAAAGCCCAAAAAATATACTTAAAAAAAAAAGGTACTGTCTGTATAAATCATCTTGTAAATAAACTACCAGTGCTTTTTCAAAGTTCTCCATGTCAAGGCCCTCAGAAGTCTACCAATGAAGTATGGAGCTACTTTGAGCCTCGTAAATGGTGTAAAACAGTGATTTATTTGCATGGCTAGGCCGATGCCCGAGGCACCGCAACGAAACACTGTTGGTAGCATTGGCTAACTAGCGCCAGATTTCTGAGTGCAGGGCACAAGCCGAGGTGAGCTATAAGACATACGTTCACACTCGGTATCATGTTTCAACACACTTTAGGTCAATATCACACCGGAATTCTCCTTTAAAGACATGTTAATCTCTCAAAGTACGAAAGTCATTAAAAGCAGGAAATCAGTAGGAAATATGTGCTTGCTTTTATTGAAAGGCTGTTTAGATCCTCAGCACAGATCCTATCCTATCCTTAAAATTATCTTGTAATTATGAGATACTATCTCGTAATTATATCTCATGAGATAATTATCTCATAATTATGAGATAGCCTGACTTTTTTTTTTGTGATGTGAATGCAATGCACCACCGTACATACCAGAGGGACCAGATGGACAGTTATCAGTAAGTAGCCTACATTAGACAAGTTATGTTACATCGGAGCTATTATTTCTGATAGGCCTATATTGAGCAAATTACATTTGATTTTAGTTCACATCGCCTGCCTTTATGTGAACCTGACGTGAACGGTATGCCTAATGTGTTTCTTTTTAATAAACTGCCTACACTTACAAAGTCCTCAATGCTTCGGTTTACATGTAGAGACCCTCATTATGCTACTGTGTAAGTGTGGTGCTATTTTGAGCCTTGTTAGTGGTATAGAAATAGCGATTTCTTTTTACTGTATGTGTGCCCCGAAGGCTAGCGTTAAACGCTAATAAGCGGTTTGCAATAAAACCAAGGCCGTAGTCATGATGTCAACATTGGGGGGGACCAAATCTGTGGTGGGGTCTGAGGGACCCCCAAACAGAAGCGCCCTTCCCCGGTGAGTTTTGTGACAAGAGAAGGGTGGAGAAGAAGCAACTTCACTGTTCCATCCCTGGACCCGTGACTCCATTTGTGTTCAAAATGTATACTTTAAAAGAAAAAACTAGAGTATCTTTTGATAACCTCTATATTACACAGAATGTGGTTCTTTGACTTATTACTTACACCTGAAGATTTTTTTAAACTAAGGCTTAGACTCATAGGTTTGGAGCCTAATAAGATTTTGTCTTTTACTTTAGATTTTATTATGCTGGCGGCTAATCACACAATTTTAACGTAGTTTGAAATAGGCCTGTTAAACTCGATTCCTTTTAAGGATCCGGGTTATTCTGAGTCACTCACTAAACTGATCCGGGTTGAACGAGTCACTTGAGTCACTTGAGTCAGTATTGCTAAATCGCAAAGAAATTCAGTCCTACGTTCAAGCAGTGCAGTGGGGTGCTTCATTTCGTTAAGTGCCTTCTCATGTTGGATGTGGATCCTCCATGATTTGAAACCAGGTTTTTGCAGTACTTGCATTTAGCCTAAGAGTTTTGGTCTCCTGGTCAAAGTGCATCCACACATTGTTCATCTTTTTGGTGCTCATGTTCAGAAACTTTGATCTTATTGACAGGGAGGGTAGCCTATATTATAATAATTAATTATTTGTTGTTGTTTTGTTAACAATAGAAAATTTGCCTAGGTCTAATGCTACTCTGCTACAATGTTTATTACCACTACTATATACTAATAGTAGGCTACTAGGAATCTATTCTAATAGGTATTATAGGCAGCTAATACTAGGCAACTAATATTATTAGCCTATTAATCATAGCTATACATATATCATGTTAGGTAGACTAATATAATATCATATATAATATAATATAATATAATATAACATAATATAATATAATATAATATAAAATAGCCTAATATAATAGCATCAAAACCTCCACCCACTCACGGGAAAGAAAGCAGTTTGAGCCAGACTGTTTATTTATTGTCTTAGCCTAAGCAATTGACTTTCAATGTAGACATAGAAACAGGAACATAGAAATGCCCTGCAGTGACTAAATTATTATTATTATTATTATTATTATTATTATTATTACTACTACTACTACTACTACTATTCTCATTAGGCCTATTATTATTATCACCTTGACACGAGTAGAAACTACCCAGATAGCAAGGTGACATTGATATGATGTTGATTTTCCATCCAAATCATCATTTTGGTTGAGATTGAAATCTCAATGGTAAATAGACATTGAATCAGCATTACAATCCTGACAAAAACCCGACAGTGCATGAATATCGATAAGAGAGATATTGAAACAACATTGGTTTATAGTTTATGTTGCCATAATCGATAGAGCATCGATACATAGTTCACTAAAAGATATTGAAAAGTCATGGATTTCTGGTTGACTGGGAAATCTTAACGTTGTGATTGAAAAGTAGTGGATTTATAGTTGACCGCGCGACGACGTTTGAACTGTCCAGGAGATCATTTTCAGCAACAGTTCAGTCAGACCAACGGGGGTGTTCAGCTCTCTGTCAAGTTCACTCCTCCTTAATGGTAAGCAAGCATTTATTTATCAAACGATAATGTTTTATTGTAAAAGTGTACTACATTAAATTCGGTCATGTTTACAGTCTATGTAGTGCTACATCGTACTGTCTGACTTACAAACTCATTCAAATGCTAGGCTAGCTAAATTTACTTGCTGTTGTCAAATTAATGTTTAGGCTAACTTACGTTATGGCAGTTTGGTTAGGTTAACGTTACTCGGCAGTCTGATTTATAATTAGGTCCTACCTTTGTTGTCAGTAAGTTACAGTTTATTATTCTCATGATAATAAAATATGAAGTAGTGCTAGGCCTACCGGTAATGTTAGCTTCTAGGCTACTGTCAAAATTATAGGCTGAAGATGTGCTGCTGGTTAACGTGGAGATTTAGCTAACATTTATGTAACTCCTGGTGATCATATTTTTGTGAGTTTAATAGGCTAACTTTAGCAATACTGATATAAGTTAACTTGAAGTCATATCTGACTAGACTGCTATCATTAACCGTTCATTGGGCAGCAAAATTGTTAGGACGAACAGAGCTGCCCGAATGGCTCGTGCTGCTAGCAAACACGGCATGTTCAATGAGCTCACCCAGCTGAATTATTTTAACACTATCTTCAGCCTGGCATTTTGACAGCAAACTCAACAAACATATAGAATATATATTCTATGATTATAAGTAGCCTTCAGTTTCAGTTGAACATATTATCTAACACTGTCTATCTCTTTTTCTTCTGTTTCTGTTAGGTGCCACTTCACTCTGCTACTGAATGGATGGCAGGGAAGCACAACACACGTGAATTTCTAAATGAAGAAGAGTTAATAAATGCACTTGATTTTCAAACTGATAAGTTGTCAATGGTTATTTATGCACGATTGTGTAGCCTAAACCAGCCATACTAGGCCTAGTCAAATTTATCCTGGCTGTATATAAAGCAGGATGTGAATTTCCCAATATTTTTCCAGATTAAAAGTGGTTTACTGAGGTTTAATATCAATTGAAATACCATTGAAATCGCATTGATCTTTAGTTTGGTTGTAATTTCAACATTGTTTCAATATTCATTTGAATTGAAATACCATTGAAATCCCGTTGATCTGTAGTTGGAATTTCAACATTGCTTCAATATTAATAGAGGGTGCAAAATGTTATAGGATCAATGTTGAAGTGCGACGTTGACTCAATGATTTTAACGTTGACAAAATAATGTTGATTTAACATAGATTCAATGAGTAATTGCTATCTGGGAGGCTACTTGCTCGTCTACAGATCCACTCATGACAACTAGCCGGCTGATTCGGCTGACTCGCACTCATAACAACAACGTAACCGGCCCGCTTGGCTGATCCACTGGCTAGCCTACTCTCCATACAGAGCTTGCAATGTTTCAGACTGTCTTCGCGACCTAATTGCATTTTAAAGTAGGCTATGCGTGCAGAATATATGTTATTTCAGAAGTGAACGCATGGCTTTTGTTGTGGATTTTCTTTTAACCTTGACGAGGAGTTACTCGCTCCTCTAAAGATCCACTCATGACAACGTAGCCGGCTGATTCGGCTGACTCGCACTCATAACAACGTAACCGGCCCGCCCTGCAGATCCAACTGACCCGGCTAGCCTGAGCAGCTCCATACAGAGCTTGCAATGTTTCGGACTGTCTTCGCGACCTAATTGCATTTAAAAGTAGGCTATGCCTACGTGTAGAACACTGTATGCTATTTCAGAAGTGAAAGAATGGCTTTTGTTGTGGATTTGCTTTTCACCTTGATGAGGAGTTACTCGCTTGTCTACAGATCCACTCATGACAACGTAGCCGGCTGATTCGGCTGACTCGCACTCATAACAATGTAACCGGCCCGCCCTGCAGATCCAACTGACCCGGCTAGCCTGAGCAGCTCCATACAGAGCTTGCAATGTTTCGTACTGTCTTCGCGACCTAATTGCATTTAAAAGTAGGCTATGCCTACGTGTAGAACATTGTATGTTATTTCAGAAGTGAAAAAATGGCTTTTGTTGTGGATTTGCTTTTCACCTTGACGAGGAGTTACTCGCTTGTCTACTGATCCACTCATGACAACGTAGCCGGCTGATTCGGCTGACTCGCACTCATAACGTAACCGCCCGGCCCAGCGATCCGACTAACCCGGGTATACAAAGCAGCTCCATTAAGAGCGTGCAATGTTTCGGACTGTCTGCGCGACCTAATTGCATTCTAATTTGCTACACATCTATACACCAAATCTAAAGTATGCCTAGGCTACATGAAGAACATTGAATGTTATTTAAGAGGTGAAGAATGGCTTTTGTTGTGGAATTGCTTTTCACTTTGAGGAGGAGCTACTCGCTCGTCTACAGCCACTCATGACACAACGTAGCCGTAGCCAACTCGTACTCATGTAGCCTAACCGGCCGGCTGATCCGACTAACCCGGCTCTGCGGGAAGTTAACCAGTTATCTCAGACTGCCTGCTCACTCAGTCGCTTGAGTTGATTTGTGGAGTTGTGGTTATCCTACTTACGAAATGGTTACATTTTTGGCTAGCTAATGTTGCAAGAGGTTTGTGTGTGGTGCTGTTTATCGTTTTAGATTGAATTGTAGTAGGACTCAACTGATCCGAGTTAATGATAGCCTACTAGAGACTCGCGACTCGTGGGTTAATTTAAAGATACGGGTGAAAGATCCGAGTGAATCACGACTCAAACAGGCGTAGTTTGAAAGGGACAGGATTCAGGAATAGGCTACTAAGACAGGCCCCTCTTCTGTCTGACTCACCTCATGTTACCCCTGTATGCATTATAGACTGGCTTCTGACAGAAATTACGTTTTGTGCCAACATGTAGAAACACTAGGCCTACTACAGCCTTTAATTGGTGAATGGAGGTGCAAATTCCTTTCTTTGGTTATTGTCCGCGATTCACATTAACTAGGCGATCACGTATTGTAAACGTCGCCACATTTGATCACGTTTTGCCTGCATGGCGCGATTGAGTGCGCATCTAAATAATATGCAACAATCATTTCTAAGAGGCCTATACACGGTAATTTCTGGCATTACTACTAGCATATGAATGCATTAAAGACGTGAAAGAAATGACACAGGCTTGCACAAATTCATCATTTAAAATGAAACGTTTCACTTTCGCTATCATTGCGAGAATAGGCTACAATATGGAAAATGTTCCCTTTCAGTCTGGGGGTCGTTTCTAGAAAAGTTAGCAACGACGTTGCTCAACCACCATGGTACGACGCAACTTGCGACCAAACAACGACACTGTTACACCTGTTTCCAGAAAGCATCGTACCTGTGTCACAATTCGCTACCTCTGACGTTCGAACACCATAGTTCCAACAACGTTGTTGATGATGCAGCGATACATATCATTGGTGGAAACAGTGATAACGTGTAATACCCCACCCCCTAGAAATGTTCTGTCACTGCCTATGTCGACATGTTTCTAATCTTCTTTTACTGTCTATGATCTAAACCGAGTGATTAATGCTGGTATTGTCTATGGAAGCATATGAGTAGCTTTTTTCAAATGAGAATGCAATCTGCAATATGCAATTCAAAAAGACATTACATTATGCAATTGACAATTCATTATGCAATTTAATATTGCAATTTGCAATAATATCCAACAAATTGTATTTTAATCTGCAAAGTGACAATGAAATCCTAAAATCAATTCCAATAATTTTGGTTAAAAAATAGAATAAACATGGATTGAATTGCATTCCATTTTGCCATGGTACTTCAGTCTCAAAATTCAAATGGCAATTCATTTTGCATTTCAATTTTCAATATTCAGTTTCATCATTTAACTGTCAATTCGTTTTGCAATTTAATATTTAAAGTGCAATGTAGGATTGCATTTTAAAAACATATTTGGCAAAACTGTCAATGCCAGCTTGAAAAGATTTTGGATTATTTTGGGCAAAACGTTTTGCCATCGTTTTGAGGCATTTTATTCAAATGGAAAAGAAATAGCGCCCCCCGTGATTGCATTGCACTTTGGTCACGCTCTTTGTGTTGCAAAATTCAAATGGCCATTCAATCTGCCAAACGCATTGCAATCTGTCAAGTCACTCGTCAAGGCGGGAACTAGGCTACGTCACTTCCGTGTTAACGTCTTCTTACCAGAGCCCGTCTACGGGCTAATGTCTTATTAGACATTCTCTGTTCTTACCCAGTTAGCGTTTGCAATGGAGGAGTTTGCAGTCTCTGGCCGACAGACCCGGCTGTAGAGTACAGTGACAGAGGGGGCATTTGCGATTTTCAAGGGGGCACATTTTTTTTTGGGGGGGGTGGGGGGTGTTGGCGCCGCAAACATATCATGTCACAGTTGATGAATAATGTTAACCGTGACCGCGAGTAGGCCTAGTGTCCGCGAGACCCAGCTGTGTTCTTACATTATTAAGGCTCTTATGTTGCTGCTGATAACTTTGCCAACCAGCGGCAACTTTAGTAGCATCCCTCCCCCCAGCAATTAGTAGCCTACAAATAAGCATCGTATACAACAATTCAGCGAGATAGATTTGGCCAAACGTGGGCCCGGAGCGACCGCACCCCCCGGTTTGCTTATGAGGCTAGCCAGACCACGGAGGGGAGTCTCTATGTGTGTGTGTGTGTGTGTGAGAGAGAGAGAGAGAGAGCAGGGCAAGGAAAGGCTGTGAGTTTTAGCCTAACTAACGACAATGGACGACAGAGTGGGCGATCTAGCCCTACTTGTCCTGTGAACTCCAAAGAGCTCCGCGATCTCCCTAATAGGAGAGGTAACCCTCTATTCCCTCCAGTGGTATCCACAGAAGGTCTCCCCACCGTCTAGCTCCCATTAGCTGTAAGGCCTCAGAAATCTTTGAACGGACCAGGTTGACATCAAATCGGACAAGTAGGGCTAGATAGCCCACTCTGTCGTCCATTTTCAGTAATCTGTCCGTTGAGTCAGACTCGTTGACACGGTGGTGTTCTACATAATCAGCCAGAGACCTTAGTGCAGCTGCAAACTTCTCCATTGCAAGCACTAACTGGGTAAGACGTAAACACGGAAGTGACGTAGGCTAGTTCCCGCCTTGATGAGAGACTTGACAGATTGCAATGCGTTTGGCATATTGAATGGCCATTTGAATTTTGCAACACAAAGAGCGTGACCAAAGTGCAATGCAATCACGGGGGGCGCTATTTCTTTTCCATTTGAATAAAATGCCTCAAAACGATGGCAAAACGTTTTGCCCAAAATAATCCAAAATCTTTTCAAGCTGGCATTGACAGTTTTGCCAAATATGTTTTAAAAATGCAATCCTACATTGCACTTTAAATATTAAATTGCAAAACGAATTGACAGTTAAATGATTAAACTGAATATTGAAAATTTAAAAGCAAAAGGAATTGCCATTTGAATTTTGAGACTGAAGTACCATGGCAAAATGGAATGCAATTCAATCCATGTTTATTCTATTTTTTAACCAAAATTATTCAAATTGATTTTAGGATTGCATTGTCACTTTGCAAATTAAAATACAATTTGTTGGAAATTATTGCAAATTGCAATATTAAATTACATAATGAATTGGCAATTGCATAATGTAATGTCATTTTGAATTGCATATTGCAGATTGCATTCTCATTTGAATAAAGCTACTCATATGCTTCCATAATTGTCATTGCCATCAGCCAAAACCTAAACCTATTGCAAGCATATAAAACAGTTAACTTAAGCAATATGAGTCATTAGTTGTGTTAAATATCTATGTGTTGGAAAAAATATATAGCCTGGACAAATATCTGGGTATCCCATAGGTTATCAATTGTCTCCTGGCTTAACCCTTAGAACCCGATTGACGCAAAGTGCGTCAAAAAACACACCCTTTCTTCTCTGTTATCATCGCAGCGAGATGAAACCTTTATTGCACGACAGAGCAGAAGTGGGGCTTTCCAACGAGACTACACACTTATCTGTACGATCAAGTATGAAAATTAAAAAAAATCATGAAATTAAATCAAATTGCATCATATTTACACTCTGCGTTCACCTGCACACACATTACTCTAGTTTGAATTACTCGCGAACCCGTGATCGCATCGATATGGCAAGCATATCAGATGAAAGAGGAGGCACAGGGCTATCCATTGGTACCATGTTTATCGATCTTTCTGGCTTATAAAACCAGACGAAGTGACTGCAAAATAATAATGTCATGTACACAAACCAACGCTGCACACTCATTACTCTCGTTTGAATTACTCGCGGACCCGTGATCGCATAGATATGCCACGCATGTCAGATGAAAGAGGAGACTCGGAGCTATCATTTGATACCAAGTACATCCTTCTGGGTTATAAAACAGACGAAGTGACAGCAAAATAATAACTTCATATAGCTGGACTTACCCCACGTTTTTGTCTGTTCTTGTGGCAAAGCATGTTTATAATCCAATGCTATCATGTGTTTCTCTATGGCAAAGCATGTTCATATTCCGGTTTTGAGATCCTAGCAAATTCCTGCATGGCATCCAATTCAAGGCTCATTGCATCCCAATTTGTTCAACAAATAAACACCTTTTTTTGCCTTTACTTTGTTCATGGCAATGCAGTAAAAAGTTGAGAATTATTATGACTGCATACACACAGGCACGCAGGCTAACACGCAACCTTGGGTCAAGTCAGGTCAGATCAGTTCGTGTCACAGATATGGAGCGCAGAAAGGTCATTTTTCATCACTAAATAAAAAATGGCATTTATTTCCGTAAATCACACAGCAAATATTTCTGTAAATTGCTCAGCCCCAGAGTATCCCTCCAACATGGCAATTATATTGCCCGATTCAGGACAGTCTGCCCTACACACACATGAAATGCATGTAGAGCTGTGAGCTTGCTGTGGTGAGATACATGTCGAAATATAAGAATTTTTATAATAGACTTTTTATATTTTAATTCTTTAAAAATCAAAATAAAATCAATGCTAGTATTAATACATGAAAATAACAATATATCATATATGTGTGTGGCACTTACAATGACCAGAATAAATCCTTATGAATAAAGGTAGTGAAAATGCCCTAAAAACAGCTTAGGGTTCTAAGGGTTAACGGCAGCGCGTTGGTGCACTGCGCGCTTGGCCGGAGTTCGCATCTTATCTCTTCTTTTCATCTCTTAAGAGTAGGCCTACGAGACACAACAATAGGTTTTGACTATACATATTTATGTATATAGTTACTCTACATCGAGAGACCATAGGTACAATACATCAGTCAAAAACAATTGAATCTACGTGTCACACAGTTCACCTGCAGGTAGCGAGAAGCAAGAGGACAATCTCACATCATAAGAAAATCGAACCTACAACGTTGGGATAATAAGTCATCTGCTTTAGCCACTACACCATTTAACACTGCTGCTGTTAGGGACTGTGAAGATTATAATACTAAAATCAAGGCAATACTTTAATTAACATAAATAGCAAGAATGAGCCCAGTAGGGGAGCAGTGTCTTAATCAAAATTAAGCTACAGGATAGATCAATCATTGAGTCACGAGATAAACATCCACTTCGCAAATTTTGGTTAGGCGGTTGTGATTTTTGGTTAGGCGCTCCGGACACCAACAGGAACTACCAAGGAACGACACAAGTGCGACTGCCTAGGGGCAGTAGTTCAAACGACCAAACTTTGCGTCCTTGTTTGCGATTGAGAGTTCGAACTACCTTTTCTAGAAACACCAAATCCAAGAACGATGGAGCATACTACCAAGGTTGCGACGCAAGTTAGCAAACGACGCTTTCTAGAAACGACCCCCAGATCGGCTCCAAACATGTATGGGATTTCCTTAGCCTGTGCTACACCTTTCCAAGAAGTTTTGTGAAAATTGTTCCGGTAGCTTTTGCGATATTGTTGACAGCCCTACCTCACCGCAGTAGGGTGCAGTAAATGGAAGCTTTTGATAGCGCACGCCACTAACGAAAAACGGAAAATCACCAGGACAAACCACTCAGGGGTGTAGGCTACTCTGGAACCATAGGTCACTAATTTGTGCGTTATTTAGGCCCTACGTTTGATTACATTTCAGATACGTGTTGGTTTCCTGTAGGCCTAGTATAGCGCTTTATTCTTTCTTTATTTTTCTATGTCCGAATATTGGGGAGGACATTTTGGCCATATTTGAAAATTGGGGGGGGACACGTCCCCCTCAATGTCTATGGTGACTACGGCCCTGAATAAAACTGGTCACATTCGACTAGCATGAAAATAAATCCCAGCGAACTCGGTACACATGTGTTACCCCTAGGTTCATTTTGCGCCAGAATTGTCCTTTAAGAACAAGAAACAGGCCTAATGCTCTGTTTTGGGAAGAGGACAGGAGCACTGTCTGAGGGAATACAGCAACACTGATCTTTTGCAATAATGAACCAACGTTTTTTACTCTCCACCAGGGCCATGCAGAGACCTTTTGAGGGCCAGAGGCTCAAATTCAAAATTGTATTTCAACCTGCCGCTATTCTGAATGTAATTACTTCTTTATCATAACGTCCTGATTCTGTAGGTGCAACATCCAACCGGGTCTGTGTAGACACTAATTGCATTCAGAATAGTGGCAGGTTCAAACACACCTGGCTCCACAGGAAACAAACAAGCTCACCGACAGCCTTTCGTGCAACTAGTCAACAAAGGTTTCCCAGGTTAACTGCATGGCTACTAGCTGGTATAGAAAAGAAACTGAGTGATAGCCACTTTCACCGGTCAATTCAGTTTAATTCAGTCAATTTACTTTAATTTAAGTAATTATGCTTGTTGAAAAGCTTTTGTTGGCAAACATAGGCCTACTTCAAAATGACACTACAAAACAAGATACTTTTATCTTAAGTTTAGAGAGTACTTTCCAGCACGGACAAATGTGTCAGGAAGGAAGTGAACTACAGCCCAGCTCAATCTCTCTGAAATGTTAGTTGATATAGCCTACTATTTAATTTTAGTTGTTCTAATTTTAAATTAAACAGTATTGACAGTATTAACAGTATTATGTTTGCAGGAAATTATTACGTTGATAGGATTAGTGCATTAAGAAAGTGCAGCTTTGTTTTATGATGTTGGTGTTTTATTATGCTGGTGGGATGTTGTTATGTTGGCGGGTGTTACAGGCGTGCATTGCCGCCAGCTCACTGATTTATAGCCAGCCGCAACAATTAGTGAGCAGCCGTGGGCGGCACTGTTGTAAAGCATGGTGGAGTGTGAGAGTAGCCTTTCGACACTGGCATGCACACTGTGCAGAACTCATGTAGAGGCGATGCATGCATGCCAAGTGCTCAGCTTAGCAGCGGTGCACTGGGGGAGATGATATGCATGTCTGCACACCCTGAGCGACCATCAGAGGTAGTGGGTGACCCACAGGGGCCAATGTGGCCTCCTGTAGGTTTAAAGGGGAAGAGGAGGTGTTTTATTTTTTGTGCTTTGTTGTTCAGTGGCAATTCTAGACATTTTTAACAAGGGTGGCCCTAGTGAGGCACTGATTAATTCAAGGGTGGCATGAGGCAAAACAACCAGATAAATGGAAACAGGCTCAAGATGTTAAATTAGCACAAATACATTAGGAAAACCATGCACCAAACACCGTACTCATCAATTGAAGGACAAAGACCATACTCTCACATACTGTAAAATGTCTTTGTATTTGAATAAAATGCAAATACAAATAAACAAACATTAAATCTAAGTTGTCTATCAATGGGTTATGCTGAGCTAAAATAAATTCCATCATGGGACATTAAAATATATTTTATTATATTATATGGCTATCTATGGCCATCTATTTTTGTAGCTGTTAAAATAATTTGACCTGCTTTTTTTGTCTGAGCTGGCAAAGAGCTATAACAAAGTAATCCAAAATCAACAAACACCTCTCAACTAGCTTAAAATACTTGTATGAAACAGGAATGAAACACCAATTAAAGACTAACCTTAATCTAATCATAACGTTACATTCATAATGCTACAGACCCTAAGGCTCAATCCCATTTGTTATTCTTCCCCTTCCCCTAGCCCTACCCCTTGTCCCTCGAAACAGAGTGGCAATACATAGGGGTGAGAAATAATATTCCCCTTGGATATACAGTAGGACACCATGCACTAGCCTATAGGGGACAACTGGGACGATCAAAACACGTTTTAATTACACATAATTTACAAAGAGACCACACCGAAAGTTAATATTTTGTCACTAGCAATAACTTACATCTGTCTTTTGTCAAATACAGTTGCACTTTCAGCTCTGAACAAAATCAAAGTTAACTATACAGTAGACATAAAAATGATCAAAGTTGTATTTAGTCTATTCACAGCAGTAGACCTGCATCACTGTATGAAACATGACAAAAACATGAAACATGACATAGGCCTATTACATAGAACTGTAAATCATCTGATTTTACAGATATCTACGTAGGCTGTATTTAACATTTATGTTTTATTTGGCCTGCTATGATATTTAAAGTTGGAGATGTAGAAATTTGCTGCAAATTCAATTTGGTTTGTATGTATTGTTTGTATATGGGAAGAGTTCGCAAAGCATTCTACCGAGATGAATGGGAGATGGGCGCAGAACTGTAATAATTTGATTAAATTAAAGTAACTTTTCTCGCGAACCGTTTATCACAGCAACTATGGCTAACATCGTTTAAAAGCTAAGAAAAAGCTCTTTCATGTGATGTGATACATGTAATGTCTGTGTCATGAGCAGTGATGCCAGTAACGCCTTACTTAGTAATGCGTTAGTCTATTTTTACCACTTTTTCAGTAACGAGTAATCTAACGCGCTACTATTTACAAACCAGTAATCAGATTAAAGTTACTTATCTAAGTTACTGTGCGTTACTATTTTTGTCATTTTCCTTAATAAAAAGATATATTCTTTGCTTTCTTCTTGTCTTGGGTAGCCTATTAATGTCATGTAGGCTATGCTCACGTTTTCAGCATGAGGACAATTCACGTGCAGCGACACAAACGTAAACAACAATGGAGGGAGAGAGAGATGCACATTTCATCAGTCATTACTTTGAGTTTGTGTGAGTTAAACATGACAACATTAAGGTAAATTGTACATTCTGTGCTGGCGACAAAGTGCTGTCTAGCTAGACATCCCAAGTCTCCCGAAGTTTTGAGTCTCCCACATATTGATAGCGGCTTCCTGACGCCCGCAAATTACATAAAATCTCCCGGAACCTAGAGCGAACAAGAGCACGCAAGCCAGACCGGACTTCAAACCAAAGATTCTAGAATCTTTGCTTCAAATCGCGTGTGCATAGATTAATGCGCACACAACGGAGAGGGAGAGAGAGAGGAGTGGTGCGTTTGTGCCTGAAGCGCATCCAAGACAGAGAGCATCCTGGTCTGTTTTGCTAAATCAACCAATCCGTTTTCAGTGTAAGTGCTTATATCTCTTTTCTCCCAAACATAATTAATCAGTTCAGTCAGTGTATCTAGGAACAGAAGCGTCATGGCAGCGTCAGTGCCCCTCAAAAAGGAAGATGTAAGACCCATTTCACATCAGACTACACAAAAGTGTACCCAATTGTCTCAAAAGATTAAAACATAATGATAATCTTGCACACTGCACTGTTTGTAACAGCAACTTTAGCATTGCTCACGGTGGGTTAAATGATTGCAAAAGACTTGTTGAGGTGAGTTTAACAAGTGTAATTTCATTTGCATATTACTCAGGCCTATAGGCTACAAGATGGCTAGTTGCCAAGCCTACATAAAAAAAAATCTACATATTTTACTATAACACTTTCTATCAATAGGCCTTCCTTATTTGGTGTACTTAGACATTATTGAACAAACATCTGAATTTCAGTATCTAAGTAGGTTAGGTTGGGATGTCTGCTATACATTGCTGTTAAAATGCACTTCCAGTATAGTGAGTATTGGCAAAACCGGTTATCATTTTTATGTTGAGGCGTTGGGGGTGTTGTCGGCAGCTGCTGAAAGTAACTAATAAAGTAACTTGTAATCTAACTTAGTTACTTTTAAAATCAAGTAATTAGTAAAGTAACTACGTTACTTTTTAAAGGAGTAATCAGTAATCAGTAATCAGATTACTTTTTCAAATGAACTGTGGCAACACTGGTCATGAGTAGGCTACTTCGCGAGTAGTTCAACAGAGAAGAATGGGTGAATTTGGACGCTCTTTCTTGCCGTGCGCTGTCACTTTCTCCACTGCGTAAATAAATTAATTTGCACTGTGAATGCTAAGTTTTTTTTGACAGGCCTTAGGTTAAATGAAAATCGCTATTACTCGGATGCAAAGCAGAATATTGAAAGAATTGAAAGAATATTGAAACGCAACTTGTGTGTGTGATTAGATAAATAGGCACTGGCGGATGCGATAGGTAAATAGATATCTTTGCGTGTTAGCACAAGCAGTAGCCTGTAGGCCTAAACTCACATGCTAAAAACAATATGTCATGTATAATGGCAAGCATGTTTGCCACTTTCCGAAGTCTGTCTGACACTTCAAACTAGCGCTGCAAATGCGTCAAGAAAGGTCCTGCCTTAGACCGTCATAATGGCCAAACGTAGACTAGGCGGGGTGGCACCTGGGGTGGCCAATCGAATTTGAAGGATGGCCTGTGCCACCCAAAGCCACCCCTCTGGCTCCGCCCCTGTTGTTGTTGTTGTTGGTGTTGTTGTTTTGTTTTTTTCTTGTCATTCCAATTCCACTTCAATTCCACTTCCAACTCATGAATTGAATGAAGGCCAATTCTAAAATTCAGAATTTTGCACAGCCGTGGTAATTTGATCGCCTGCCAATGTAACTCAAGACATGAAGTCCTCTTTTTTCAACATCCAGTGGCAGTGCAGATGTAACCCAGCTGAGACAAATGAGGAAGTGTATGCTCTTCTTGCATATTGATGATACAGTAAAAACTGATAAAAGCCTTGTAGACTAGCCAAGGCAACAACATACTGTGGTAACAAACTGAAAGAGTCCTAAAGAGGAAGAGAGAAATACAGCCAGACAGATGGAAGCTCTGGGCTGCATCAGACATACTGGTATATATAATAAAGGAGAGAGAGAGAGAAAGAGGGAGAGAGAAATATACTTTAGAGGAAAACATAACTTTAGTTATGAAAATGAAATAATATCATGACTACATGAGCAAATTCATAAAAATATGCACATAGAAAAAGACTACAAAAAGAGGACATGGTTAAGGCAAGACTGAAAGGAGAAGTAGAAACCAGCAGAATGCTTGCAACGACTTTCATGTGGCACGTAGTCACAGTACAGTCAGACGTTCACCCTAACAACATGGACTTCATTATCCTCATCCTTCTTGCAAACTTTGCAGGTAGAATGGTCATTATGAGATAATATGCCATTACATTTATCTTTTGTTTGTTGTGAAATGGTTCGTTTGGAATAGTAAGGACCTTTAGTTAAATGAAGCCTTATATATCCAATAGAAATATCAGAGAAAACTTTTATTTGTTACCTTTGTATACCTTGTTATGTAATGTAATAATGCTTACACAATCGTGAGGAGGTATATCTCTTTCTGTCAGCAGAATATTCGATTCACATGTCAAACTAATGAACCCAAGGATGTCTTACGAGTCGTGTGGTGTCATTTACCTTTAGGAAGATGCGTGCGCGTGTGTGTGCATGCACATGCGCATCATTTTTTTGTCATGATTTTAATTTTCCTCCAGTCATCAGCAGCATCTCCTCGGTGGACTGGGTAACCGTGAGAAAAGGACGGTCCTTCATCATCCCATGTCACTACAATGCAGCATATATATATAATAATAAGATCTTTAATGGTTATTATTGGAGTGGTTGGCATGTTATTGTGGACAGTGGACATTGGCCTCAGTCAGAGAGAGTTACAATGCTAGATTACCCAGACCAAACCGTCTTCACTGTCACAATGAGCAACATGGGAAAGAGTGATGCAGGCTGGTACAGATGTGAGATCAAAGGACACAGGTGGTATGAATACAAGGATGTCTATATATCAGTAAAAGGTAACAGCACTCACATATTTACTGTAGCTCCCTCTCTGCTATGTCATTGAACAATCATAATATTACCACTGCACATTTAGTGAAAATGTGTTCCAAATTGCATGTCATGAATTACACAAATGCATTAAATCCTGTTTAGATTCTCCAGCACTCTATGTTCGTAGTCAAGTTGAGACCGGATATGTAGATGGGAGTGTCACAATAAATTGCTACTACAGGAACAATGGAGAGAGGAAATGGTGCCGGATTGATGGTCACTGTGTCTATTGGAGATATTTAGATGGAATGACTGTGGACATGAGTACTGATGCCAATAAAGGAGTGTTTAAGGTGATTATGAGAGGTCTACAACTGTGGCACACTGGCTGGTACTATTGCTCTGTGGGAGACCTACAGATGCCTGTGCACATCATTGTCAAACAGAACACAACTACTCAGAGGACAATAACACAGCAGCCTGCAATCAAAACAAGCACCATCAGGACAACCAGCACTGGTATAGACAAGTTTAATCTCACTAGAGGTGGAATATCTTCTTTGTTCACATCAGAACGCTTCAATTAAATAACCCAACTAAAGCTGAAAGCATATACGGTATTAGAAATAGTAAATATATAATTGATTAATTTCTTCTTATTCCCTCAGTAACAATTTCTTGTCTCCCCATCTAACCTTCAGTTGATGATTTGTCTTCCACATCAACCACAAACAAGACCCATACTCTAAAGTAAGATTGTATATCTTTTTAACCTTTTTGTTTGTTGTGAAATGGTTCGTTTGGAATAGTAAGGACCTTTAGTTAAATGAAGCCTTATATATCCAATAGAAATATCAGAGAAAACTTTTATTTGTTACCTTTGTATACCTTGTTATGTAATGTAATAATGCTTACACAATCGTGAGGAGGTATATCTCTTTCTGTCTGCAGAATATTCGATTCACATGTCAAACTAATGAACCCAAGGATGTCTTACGAGTCGTGTGGTGTCATTTACCTTTAGGAAGATGCGTGCGCGTGTGTGTGCGTGCACATGCGCATCATTTTTTTGTCATGATTTTAATTTTCCTCCAGTCATCAGCAGCATCTCCTCGGTGGACTGGGTAACCGTGAGAAAAGGACGGTCCTTCATCATCCCATGTCACTACAATGCAGCATATATATATAATAATAAGATCTTTAATGGTTATTATTGGAGTGGTTGGCATGTTATTGTGGACAGTGGACATTGGCCTCAGTCAGAGAGAGTTACAATGCTAGATTACCCAGACCAAACCGTCTTCACTGTCACAATGAGCAACATGGGAAAGAGTGATGCAGGCTGGTACAGATGTGAGATCAAAGGACACAGGTGGTATGAATACAAGGATGTCTATATATCAGTAAAAGGTAACAGCACTCACATATTTACTGTAGCTCCCTCTCTGCTATGTCATTGAACAATCATAATATTACCACTGCACATTTAGTGAAAATGTGTTCCAAATTGCATGTCATGAATTACACAAATGCATTAAATCCTGTTTAGATTCTCCAGCACTCTATGTTCGTAGTCAAGTTGAGACCGGATATGTAGATGGGAGTGTCACAATAAATTGCTACTACAGGAACAATGGAGAGAGGAAATGGTGCCGGATTGATGGTCACTGTGTCTATTGGAGATATTTAGATGGAATGACTGTGGACATGAGTACTGATGCCAATAAAGGAGTGTTTAAGGTGATTATGAGAGGTCTACAACTGTGGCACACTGGCTGGTACTATTGCTCTGTGGGAGACCTACAGATGCCTGTGCACATCATTGTCAAACAGAACACAACTACTCAGAGGACAATAACACAGCAGCCTGCAATCAAAACAAGCACCATCAGGACAACCAGCACTGGTATAGACAAGTTTAATCTCACTAGAGGTGGAATATCTTCTTTGTTCACATCAGAACGCTTCAATTAAATAACCCAACTAAAGCTGAAAGCATATACGGTATTAGAAATAGTAAATATATAATTGATTAATTTCTTCTTATTCCCTCAGTAACAATTTCTTGTCTCCCCATCTAACCTTCAGTTGATGATTTGTCTTCCACATCAACCACAAACAAGACCCATACTCTAAAGTAAGATTGTATATCTTTTTAATACCTTCTATAATTGTATACCTTTCTTTAACTTTAACTCTTTTTACATCAGCCTGCCTTGCCTCAACCTGTTCAAAGAGAAAACATAAATTCCTATTGTGCTTGATTGTGTTTTTTAGACTTTTTAAACACAGCTTTAAAAAAGTTTTATATGAAAGTTCTCTATGAAGAACTTTCAGACTTTCATGTTACAAAATGAGCACCTGATATCACCTGCAGTTAATCTAGGAACTAGACTAGACTACTGAAGATGGTTGGGGTGTCGAGGCAACAAAATATCAAAAACTTGGTTTCTCATGTGTGGGATCAGTTTTCTTTCATGATAGCCTTTGATGCCTGTGATGATAGCAGCATTTGTACAGCACTGTCATCTGTGACAAACAGAATGTTTTTTTTTTGTTTAGATATTGTAAGAAGACTGAACCAGGATGCTAATGTGAATAAATATGCAAATAAATTATTTACACATGTGCATACAGTATGCATCCACTATGTCTGCATACAGAAATGAACTAAGTCAAGTTGGCAAGTTATTTCAAAGGGAAAATAAACTTGAGAGAGCGAAGAGTCCTGTTTATAGCCCATGACTGACCTCTACTGTTCTTTTGTATGATAACAACAACAAATTCAAAATGTTCAAAATGCAATTTATTCTTTGTCAAAACTTTTGACGGGAGGGAACTAGGGGTAAGCAGCTGCAGTGTCCATACCACATTCATATCCAAGTGCCCACAGGGACCAGGCTTCAAATCTGACGTGGTCTTGATACCACCCTGTCTCTCTCTCCCATCTCGTTTCCTGTCACTCTTCACTGTCCTGTCTGACTAAAGGCATAAAGCCCAAAATATATACAATTAAAATGTGTTTTTTTTGTTTGGACACCATATTCTACATTCATATAATGCAAAGTTAAATGATGGATAGATGACTGAGCACTAACCATCATTGTCTTTTTTTCTTATATTTTTTTACAGCAAAATTCCAAGGAGGACTCTAAAGCCACTTACAGCATGATAGCTATGATTCCGTTAAAGAATGCAGTATGTCTCCATCTTTCTCTCTCATTTTCTCTCTCTCTCTCACCCCCCCCCCCCCCCCCCCCACACACACACACACACAGTTATCTCTGGTATACCCTCACACAAATGCA
Organism: Alosa pseudoharengus; assembly: GCF_046254945.1. Taxonomy (NCBI): domain Eukaryota; kingdom Metazoa; phylum Chordata; class Actinopteri; order Clupeiformes; family Clupeidae; genus Alosa; species Alosa pseudoharengus. The sequence continues at coordinate 25,802,072 of NW_027468650.1, read as the reverse complement.
TCCACAAGAGTGAGAGTGATAGCAACTAAATGTGTCATTACAGTATTACTGATCTCCACATTTGCCACTGGACATAGATGACCATTACTGGACAATATATATTTTTAAGGTTTCTTGAAGGTTAATGTCTATTCTCTCAACAGGCTGACACCCATGATGATGTCATCTACAGCACTGTCGCCGCACACAATAGAGGCCTGAGAAAAGTATTTTTAAATGTATTTCTTATAATTGATCTGATGAGTGATTTGTTACAGTGCAACCATTAACATGAGCTTATACCCTTCTGTCTGTGTCTACACATGTGTACCTGTTTCTAGTCCCTTAGATACCAAGTTGCAGATGTCATCTACAGTGAAGTGGCAACAAAGTGAAACAGGGTAATTTTACAAATCCAATAAACCTTTCTGAGATTTGTTTAATTCTAACAAAGTGTAAGGTGAAATATCTGGGCCCCTAATTCAAATGATGGGTCTTAAGTCTGAAGTCTTAATTTTAACTATAGCTAACTTTAGAACTACACAAAATATATTTAGTTGAACATAACGGACAAGACATTGATGTGCAAATATTAATGAGTCAGTCAATGCTCCCATATGCCACACAGTAGCTGTATTTCATGCAGAGTTTCGCTTGCTGATATTTGCACTTTGCCTGCCAAAGAAATTAGCCCCTGATGTTTTAACTGGCAGATTGTGACTTGAGCTTCTCATGTCTCTCCTGTAGATGGCAGCATATTGATACTTCAGGACACACAAGGATTAAGAAAAAATCAATGAGTTGTTCTGATATTTTTAATCTAGCTTAATCAGAATTAAAATAAATAAATACATCAAATCAATGGACATCTTTGTTGTGTGTTTTTTCCCTGCATTTTTGAGTTGAGGGTTTATAAAAAAAATGTTTTTCACGCTTATGCATTCCCTGACTGTATACGTAAACAATCATACAGTTGAAAGGAAAGAGTGCAGACATACATGTAACACACATGCACATACTGCATTCCCAGCAAGAATAACAACAACACGGCTCCGACCAGATATGATCATTGTTTCTGATTCCACCAAACAATTGATCATTCTGGAACTGACAGTGCCCTGGGAAGAACGCATGGAGGAGGCTAATGAGCGGAAGCGTGCCAAGTACCAGGAGCTGGTGGAGGAGTGTATGAGCCAAGGCTGGAGGACTTTCTGTGAACCCCTGGAGGTGGGATGCCGAGGATTTGCAGGGCGGTCCCTCTGCAAAGTCCTCACCATGCTGGGCCTCACCGGTGAGGCAAAGAGGAAGGCCATCAGATCTGCAACTGAAGCCGCAGAAAGAGCCACAAGATGGCTTTGGATCAAGAGGGCTGATCCGTGGAAGAATGCTGCTGGGACACAGGCCGGAGTCTGATCAACTCCGGTCGGGTCGCCTGGGCGAGGGTGTCTGATGTTGAAAGACCCGAAACACCCAGTGACCCCAGGTTACATCACTGATGATGTGTCCCAGCGCATCAGCAAGATGTATCTTTCAACTGTCAATCTGGCCAAGCCAGTGACACTCAGGAACAGACTGGGTGGCAACCAGGAACAGTCTGGTGACAACTGGAGAGACAGTTGACAGCTCGGAAAGACGGCAACCGGGGCAGGGAGGGTTAGCACCCCAACCTGTGTCTCACGTGAGGGAGAAGCCCAAATCTGCTACGAAAATGCCTTCTGAGATATACCCCCAGGGGAGCCCGAGAGGGGGGGAGAATGAGAGCCCCACCCGGACCACACGGCACACACGACCACACGGCATCGACACATGGCAATGGAAACTCGATTACGAATGCACAATGCATCTGCGGAAAAGTGTGTAAGAACTCACTTGGCCTCAAGATACATCTTGCCAGGATGAAATGTAGGGACCAGGGGAACATACTGCAACGCACAGGACCTGGTCCTGGTGAGACGCAGGAGGAGCCCGGCCAGGAAGCACCCCACAGTGCCCAGCCCCTCCAAGCAGTTCAGCCTCTGAACCCCTGCAGGTCATTCCATCAGAAGCAGATCAAGTGGCCTTCATCTAACAGCCAGGCAACATGGGCACAGTTTGATACAGACGTAAGCCAGATCTTGGAAACCACCGCCAAGGGAGAAGTGGACAGACGCCTCGAGACTATGACATCCATCATAGTTAGCTACTCAGTGAGAGCAAGAACCCCAGGACCAAATTCACACTGAACCGCCGGGCGACTCAGATACACAAACTGCGCCATGAACTGCGGAGCCTCAAGAAGCAGTACAAGGTGGCAGGTGAAGAGGAGAAACAACCCCTGGCAGAGCTTCGCAATATTCTGAGGAAAAAGCTCATGACGCTGCGACGTGCAAAAGGGCACCGAAGGCGAAGAAAGGAGAGAGCAAGGAAGTGTGCTGCGTTCATCTCCAACCCCTTCACCTTCACTAAGAAGCTGCTTGGAGACAAACGGAGTGGCAACCTCATGTGCTCAATGGCAGAGGCAAACACCTTTCTGCACAACACCCTCAGTGACCCAGAGAGGGACCAGGAGCTTGGACCACAGAGGACCCTCATTAGCCCGCAAGCACCAACAGTGGAGTTTGTGATGAGGGAGCCCAGCTGGGCTGAAATACAGGAGGTTGTGAAGGGAGCCAGATCAGCATCAGCCCCCAGCGGTGTTCCATACACTGTGTACAAACGCTGTCCACAACTACTGCGACATCTGTGGAAGCTGTTAAGGGTGATTTGGCGCAGGGGACAAGTGGCAGGCCAATGGAGATGTGCAGAGGGTGTGTGGATCCCGAAGGAAGAGGACTCAAAGGACATCAGTCAGTTTAGGACGATCTCGTTGCTAAGCGTCGAAGGCAAGATTTTCTTCAGCGTCTTGTCACGACGACTAACTGAGTTCCTTCTGAAGAACAGTTATATTGACACCTCTGTTCAGAAGGGTGGGATTCCTGGAGTGCCTGGATGCCTGGAACATACAGGAGTGGTAACGCAACTCATCAGAGAGGCTCGTGAAGGGAAAGGAGACTTGACCGTACTGTGGCTGGACCTGGCCAATGCGTACGGCTCCATACCTCACAAGCTTGTTGAAGTTGCCCTGCTGCAACATCACATTCCCAAAAAAGTCATAGAACTTATCCTGGATTATTACAGCAACTTCAGGCTAAGAGTCACCGCCGGATTGGGCACATCGGACTGGCATCGACTTGAGAAGGGCATAATAACAGGCTGCACAATCTCAGTCATCCTGTTCGCACTCGCCATGAACATGACCGTAAAGTCAGCAGAGGTGGAGTGCAGGGGACCCCTGACAAAATCTGGAGTACGCCAGCCCCCTATAAGAGCGTTCATGGATGACCTGACTGTCACCACCACATCTGTCCCGGGCTGCAGATGGATTCTGCAAGGGCTAGAGAAGCTCATCACATGGGCAAGGATGAGCTTTAAGCCAGTAAAATCAAGATCTCTGGTGCTCAAGAAGGGAAAGGTGACAGACAGGTACCGCTTCTCTCTGGCTGGAGCCACCATCCCGTCCATTACCGAACAGCCAGTCAAGAGTCTTGGAAAGACTCACTGAAGAGTTCATGGTGACTAGAACTCGAGAAGCCCTGCAGTACAGGGAATCCAGGGATGAAAAGGTGGCATCGGCTGGCATCCAGGTGCGAACAGGCCGGAAATGGAGGGCAGACGAGTCTCTGGAAGTGGCAGAGTCGCGACTGAGGCAGAAGGTACTGGTGGGGTCCATAGCCTCAGGACGCGCAGGTATTGGCTATTTCCCATCAACCAGGGTGGACAAGGCCCAGGGAAAACAGCGGCAACATCTCATCCAGCAGGAAGTGCGGGCAGGCGTGGAGGAAGAACGAGCCAGCAGGATGGTGGGAATGGGACAACAGGGAGCTTGGACTAAATGGGAGAATGTTCTGCAACGGAAGATCACCTGGCCCAACATCTGGAGAGCAGACTCCCTTAACATCAGGTTCCTAGTCCAAGCTGTTTATGATGTCCTGCCCAGTCCATCCAACCTCCATGTCTGGGGCAAAGCAGAGACACCATCCTGCCTCCAGTGTCCAGGAAGGGGTCCCTGGAACACCTCCTCAGTAGCTGCCCTAAAGCCCTTGGAGAGGGGCTCTACCGCTGGCGCCATGACCAGGTGCTGAAGGCGGTTGCTGAGAGTATAGCCAAGGCCATTACCACCACCAAGAACCACAGCAAGCCTCAGTCAATCAGATTCCACAGAGCTGGAGAGAAGCCCACTATCCAAGCGAGGGCCAGGTCAGGTCTCCTCACTACCGCCACAGACTGGCAGCTAGAAGTGGACCTGGGCAAACAGCTGAAGATCCCAGCAAGAATAACAACAACACGGCTCCGACCAGATATGATCATTGTTTCTGATTCCACCAAACAATTGATCATTCTGGAACTGACAGTGCCCTGGGAAGAACGCATGGAGGAGGCTAATGAGCGGAAGCGTGCCAAGTACCAGGAGCTGGTGGAGGAGTGTAGGAGCCAAGGCTGGAGGACTTTCTGTGAACCCCTGGAGGTGGGATGCCGAGGATTTGCAGGGCGGTCCCTCTGCAAAGTCCTCACCATGCTGGGCCTCACTGGTGAGGCAAAGAGGAAGGCCATCAGATTTGCAACTGAAGCCGCAGAAAGAGCCACAAAATGGCTTTGGATCAAGAGGGCTGATCCGTGGAAGAATGCTGCTGGGACACAGGCCGGAGTCTGATCAACTCCGGTCGGGTCGCCTGGGCGAGGGTGTCTGATGTTGAAAGACCCAAAACACCAGGTTACATCACTGATGATGTGCTGCATCAGCAAGATGTATCTTTCAACTAACAGTGATCACTTTGGAAATGTTGGTTCATGTTTTATAATCCATGCATCCATGTCCAGTTCTACACCTCAAGGGAGGCATTGTGACTGGTGAGGATGCTTATCTTGCAACAAATGTCTTATAATTATAATATATAATATATTATTATAATATATGCATTATAATATTATGCATATCATTGTTAATATTGTGCTATAAATGTAGCACAAACAATGCTAGAGTTTGTTTATCAGCCATAGTCTATATTTGAATGAGCTGGCAAAAGGGTGTATGTAGACTAAATGCCCTTAAAGTGACAGTGCACCATTTATATTAGTACTTCAAGCTAGTAATATTTTAATAGTAGCCTATCTTTCTTAAGAAATTCATATTTTAAACAAAAATACTTTTTACTTTTTTGGTGTGTGTGTGTTTGCTTAGGGCACCCAAATGGCCAGCAGCGGCACTGTTTGTTGTTTTAGCAATGCTATGATGACCATACAGTATATGTTTATTTTTAATTGTCTTCACTAGAATTCAACCAGAAGATAGACAGAATATAAAACACACAAAAAATGGTTGGAAGCTGAAAACTGTTAGTATGTTCTGGCTCTGACACATCGGTATCAGAAGTGTGAAGGAGATAAAGACACTTCAAATCAAAGATCTCATTGAAAAGCTACAGCTGGAAGAGTTCAATGCTCACCTAAAGTGGAAAGTGTGGCTAAAGCGTGGCCAAATATTTCTATTCAAAGAGCCTTGATGAGGCAAGCTGACACTGTATTCCCACTTGGAAGTACGATGAAGTTGGTCACCTCCACTTTGTGCCCTGCCAAAATTATTTATTATTTATTAATCACCACTATGTGGATACTGTTTTTAGAATTGAATTTGTATTTTAGTATATTTTTATATTGTATTAAGTGTTAGTTAGTATAATTTGTATTTTAGTATATTTAGCATATTCTTTATCTTCTACTGTCCTTATTGCTTAGTTGTGTTTTTATATTATATACTTTAATTACTCTTTCTGCTGTTAAAGAATGTGTTTGTGTTGTATGTATGCTGCTGAGACCTTGAATTTCCCCTGGGGATCAATAAAGTATCTATCTATCTATCTATCTCTAAAATGCTCTTGACACGGCAGCGTCAGTTTTAGGGTGAGCCACGTCAAGTCAGCAGCTGATCTCAAGAGCCCCATCGTAGCTGGATCTACCAGCAGCTTCTGGCAGGCCAAGCACGCCCGTCAGTGGCCTGGGTGGGGAAAGACAGCTCTGTCAAGAGCTTCTCCCTGGTCATTATAACACTGCTGAAACAACAAATCCAATGGCAGCTTGAGACTGAAAATGGACTCAGAAAAAAACTACATTTTATGTGTATTTGACTGTGTACATATTTCCTGTGTTCTCTGGTCATTCTAATTAAGAGTGAGAAATAAACAATATGGTCTATATTACTGGCATTACTGAAGCAAAACATAAAACAAAACATAACGTAAGGTGCAGTGGCGTAACTATAGTAGGTGCAGCAAGTGCAGTCGCACCAGGGCCCGTGACCTCCCGGGGCCCGTCGCTACCCCCGCCCTGCCTCCTTTTTTTTTTTTTTTTTAGAACTTTAGAGCACGGAGAGTGAAGCGTCACTTTGACGATCTATCGGAAGATGAGCGCTTAACCGATGCAGAGAGTCAAAGTGCAGGTATTTTATGCAACTCTGGACATCATAATCAGTCAGCTCTCCCAAAGATTTGCAAGTATGCGGGAAACTTGTCATGTGTTTGAGTCTTTACGTATGACCCTTCAACTCGCAGGTGATGATGAACTGCTTGAAAAGGCAAGACGTTTGTCAGACCATTAGGGGCATTGCACCGACATTCCCAACACAGCTCCTCTCATTCAGGTCTTGCTTTAAAGCAGAGATTTCACAGATGTCATCTATTTTTCAACTTGCCAAAATGCTGGTGGTAGATTATGACAGTGTAACATCCACATTCGGGGAAGTGTGTAGCCTACTCATGTTGTTTCTGACATTGCCTGTGACTGTGGCAACAGCTAAGCGATCTTTTTCCAAACTCAAATTTATTAAGACCTATACCTAAGGAGCAGCATGGGGCAGGAGAGGTTCCGTGGGTTAGCTATCCTGTCCATTGAAAATACGAGAGCCAGAGCATTAAATATTGGGAACATCGTTGACGATTTTGCACAACGAAAGGCTCGTAAGATGGCCTTCTTCTAATGGCCTAATTCACGCATATTGGGGATTGTATGCATATGAATAATTTTATTTGGTTTCTGGACGGTTAAATAAGTTAGGCTACATTAAGTTTTGTTTCTGCGCAGTGCGAGTTTATAAGCAAGCAATCTACGCTTGCAGTTTCAGCAGAGGGTTGAAGAGGCGCATTGAGTGTTCCCATAATTCCATGCGAGTTGATGTTAATGCAGTAATATTAGATTACCCTGGCCTGCAGGCTGTTAATAAAATCATTTTTTAATGTTTTGACATGTAATGGATATGTAGTCGTGTGTTTTTTATTTGAAATTGTAATCTGTAACTAAACTACTTCGGTGCCTCAGGCCCTTTGCATTAACAATTGAAGTCACCCTTAATGTGTATTGCATGTATCAGAGCTAATTCATCTTGGGCCAAAATTCGTTGATGTGGGGCCCGTGTAGCGCTCTCGCACCTGGGCCCACCATTGACTTGTTACGCCACTGGTAAGGTACCTAAGACTTTTGCACATTACTGTATATTATATAGCCTTTATTTCAGGAATATCTAATACAGTGGTCTACAACACGGTGCCCGCGGGCACCAGGTAGCCCACGAGACGGCTATGAGTAGTGATGGGACAACCGACTCTTATACGCAAGTCGGTTCAACCGGACGGTCGTTGGTTGGCCTACCGAGTTAATAGATTCGGTCACCGGTTCGCGCGACGGGGGGGGGGGGTTATATCGCGCGTTACTTCCCCTGCCATAGTCGCTCCAAGACATGTAGCCTCAACCTGCAAATGTCATGCTCTCCATGTCTCTGAAATTAGCTGACATACACACTCATATTGACCTACACTAGACTCAAGCACTGCATTCAGTCTTGTTCAGTAGTCAGCTGTGCGCGGTCTCCTCTTGAGCCTACCAATAGCCTATTCACTTCTAACATTTAACTAACTACCAAGATAACATATAGCCTATGTCATATAATATTTCCCCCCTTTGTAATTTAGCATATGAATTTCAATGAACAATTCCAAGATGCACGAAACATAAAGGCTTTTGGGATCAGTTGATAACTCAACTTACCAACAACCTAGAAACCCGTTTGATTACTCATGCATTCACGGTTACGGTCTCTAACCTGTTGTAGGCCTACAGTCTCCTCGTGACAGCCTACCTACCAACAAACATCTCATTTAACATAACTACCAAGATAACATGACGTATTTGTATTGTATATCCATCGGTAATGTAGCCTATGAACATCTATGTAGGCTACACAATCACCTAAGATGCACGAGAAATAAATAGGTTTCTGCGAACTCAAAGTTGCGATAACACCCGTTTGATTAGACTCATACCCTCGGTTACGGTCTCCTTCAGTAGCCTGGCGCGCGGTCACTTCGTGAACCTATGAAGCAACATTCACCTCTCTAACATTTAACTTTCTAACTACAAAGATAACATGACGTGTATTTGTAGGCTATGTGATGAACTTCCCCATCGATATATGAATGGCCATGAACAGCATCTACGATGCACTAAAAACAAGGCATGGAATAACTTGCCGCGAACCTAGACAACCGTTTTGATTACATAGACTCATAGCCTATACCTCGGTTACGGTCTCGTTTAGTAAGTAGGCTATGCGCGGTCTCTTCGTGACGAAGCCAGCAACATTTAACTTTATAACTAGGCTACCTAGATAACGTGTAGCCTATTTGAAGCTTATGTGATGTAGGCTACTTCCCCATCAATAATGTAAATTGCCATGAACACAATCATCTAGGATACTAGAATAAGGCTTGGTTAATAACTAACTTGTCGAGAACCTAGACCGTTTGATATCATTACTCACCCTCGGTTACGGTCTCGTTCAGCCTGGCACGGTCTTCGTGAGGCTACTATGAAGCCAGCAACATTCACTTCTCTAACATTTCACTTTATAACTTTAAGATAATATGACGTGTATGCTAATATGAGATGTAGGCGAATTCCCCATCGATAATGTGTGAATTGCCATGAATAAATCCATCTAGGCTACGTTGCACTAACAATGGTATGAATCAAACATGCCGAGAACCAAGACAAGATAAAGATACAGCGGTTGCACGGTTACATTCGGTCTCATTCTGTCTCCTCGTGACAGCCTGCAGCCTACAGTCATTCACTTCTAAGCATTTATTTAACATGACTACTAAGATAACATTAGGCCTATGTGTATTTGTAGGTATGTGATATAATACTTTCCCATCGATAAGATTTCCATGAACATAAGCATCTAGTTTGCACTAGAAAGGCTTATGTGATCGGTTGATTACAACTTGCCGAGAACCTAGCGAACTGTTTGACTCGTGTGGCAGTCACGGTTACGAGGCCCGGAGAACCTAGCGAACTGTTTGACTCGTTTGGCAGCCACGGTTATGAGGCCCAGAGCCATGCAGGCTCATCATAGTTTGTTTGACTGATTATACTACCACTCCAGTAGAGGCGCTAATACGCGATACGATAAAAGAGTAGCGACGAGAACACTCGAGCACAGCCAATCAAGCCAGTGTTGCTCTGTATGTGAAAACGAATGATGTTAGGAACACTGAGTCGGTTTTTGACGTTTGACACTCGATTCTCCCGGCTCAGTGACACGAACCGGGTTATTTAACCGACACTTCGGTCAGTTCGTCACTAGCTATGAGGCGCCCCCAGCGCACCTTCTAAAAAAAGCCAACAGATCGCCTGCAGATCACGCTCTAAAAACACGCTCTATTGTGAAGTTTTCAATAGATAGTTAAGTCTAGACCAGAACCATTTTAAGAATGTATGTAGCCAATGTAACATTAAATTGATATTGGTGATACCATACAAATTGTAGCTGCGTTAAATTTCAAATCCGTTTCCCATTCAATCTTTAAACAACAACGGAAGCGGAGCGCATACACGCTGCTCGCACGCATAGACAGAGTAAAGGGGGAAAAAACTTGCTCGTCTGGTGTAGCCAATGGAAGCATATCTTTGCAAAAATGTTGTGGCCATTCCATGTTGGTCAAATACGGTTCTTGCATGATGTTCAAGGACTGAAAAACAATTGCTTTAGCTCACACAGGCCTTTTCTCCTCCGTAGGCTACTGCTGTATAATAGCGCTGAAAATGTTGTAGCATGCATGACTGAGCAGGACTGTGCATTACCTTTTTTTGTCAGATCATGGAGAGATTTCAGGTGTGCAATAACTTTAAAAGGAGTTTTCATATGTTAGGGTGGTGTGGGCGATTACTATTGAAATGTTAAAACCGAATTGTCCACTGAAATCAGAACTTAAACAACCCCTGAATTCATAATGGTGGGTGGGTATAAATTGGGTACAAATTGTAACCCAAATTATTAATTGCACAAAAAGATAGTTTTTTTTTTTTTGTAAAAAAAATACATTAGATTCCCCATGAAAATTTTGAATAGAACAAACTGAACAAAAATGTTGGTAGTGTTGCATAGGTTATTGATATTAAATTTGAAAATACAGTTGCTTAATATAAAGACGTATAGGCCTGCACAATATTGATAATAAAAGTAAAAATCACATAGGCCTATTATTTAGGAGGACTACCCTCGCAAAAAAGGGGTGAGGGCATGTTTGTTTTAAATGAGTACCCCTCCATATGATTTCGGGTCTTCAGGTAGCCCTCATTCCCAAAAAGGTAGCACATTTTTCCACATCTAATTAAATTATCAGTTTATTATCATGATTACACAGAAATAATGACAAAGAATGTTCTATAGAGAATGTTACCATTTCACCCACACATTATGGAAAATAAGTAATTAAATATAAAGTATGGATCTGTAGTGTGGTTAGAAAATATTTAAATATTAGCTACCAAGACATAGAACATAAATATAAGACAGAAACTGTATAAAGCATGATGTGATTAAAATATAATCACATCAACATCACATTGAAAAAAAGCTATATATATATATATATATATATATATATATATATATATATATACACACACATTTCCCATGATAAGTTGACAGCACTGTAATACAGTAATACATTGCAATATTTGTGCTTTAGTTTCTTGATACTTCCCCACAATTTTATGAACAGTCAGAACCTGTTGAACAGTTTGGATGGCTTTGTTGGCTTTTCCCAGACATTTGCATCTTACTGCTACGATTTTGTCCATTTTCAGTTTGGTCCTTTTCATCTTGCACACTGCTTGAATCACTACAGCACCCAAACAATGTCAGGAATATGGGGATGAACATGATGCCGTGGAGTGCACCAAATGAGATGACCAGAAACATAATCTTGAAAAAGGTCCTGAAAATGTAGCTTTTTGCTGCTGAGAGGGCCACAACGCCAACAAGAGTAGAGACAGCTCCTTGTATAATTGGATACCCAAGTTTGTATATGGCATCAATAGCTTGTTCATTGGCTGTTCTCTTCTCACTTGAGACAAAAGCATAAGAAATGTGTGCAGAAAAGTCGACAGAAAAGCCGATGCAGATTATCAGGTTGATCATGGAGATGGAGTCTAGATTAACGTTCCACAAAGCCATGAAACCAGCTACACCTACTATTACAGAGGCAATGGCAAAGGTCACCCATAGAGAACAGAGAGGGTGTGGAATCAACAGAAGAGAAATTACAAGCATAGCCACAGTAGCAACTACAATATTTTGAATGGTATTGCTAACAACGACTGCATATTGATCATAGAAAATAAAGGCAGGATGGTAGACCATCAGATCCATGTTTTGCCCACAAGTGGAAGCTGTTTCCCTAAAAAAGTTCAACATGTTCTTTTCATCAATTGCAGTGATGATGTTTACAGTGGGGATGAATATTCGGGAAGCCAGTATTTTGCCATTGGAAATATTAACATCCTGTCTCAAACCTGACAGTAGAAGAAATAGAGGTAAATTTTCCATAAAACCCTTTTCATCTGTAAGATTTAATCCCAAACCATTTCCATAACTAATATAGGATCCAAGCCAAGATATAGTCATGTTTGTGGCAACCATATTAGATGATACAAATTTATTTAGGCATGTATTGAGGTTTGCTTGAGCACTTTCCTCCCAATACTGAAAGTTTTCATTTTTAATAACTAACATGACAAAAGGGCCATACTCTGAGAAATATCTGTCTTCATTATCATAGTAGCTAGCAACATATGAATCATCAGGTGCTAAATTTTTTAGATCAATTCCCTCCTGCATTTGAAAACAACCATATATGCTACCGGCCAAATACCCTAAGTAGATCAAAATAACAAACACTTTAGTCCAAGGCTTTGTCAGAAATGGCCCATAATACTTCTTGAAGAAGACATTAATGGGCATTTCCTCCTCTGCACCTGTTTGGTGATCATAAGCTCCTCCAACTGAACATGCATTGCCCTTGTTGTCTGAATTTGGAGTTTCAACCTTCCTGAATGTAAGCCAGTGTCTGTTGCTTCCCTCTCGTCGTCCATTCAGGGCCAGAAAAGCACCGAAGAATGTGATGTTGTAGATGTAGCAGAAGAGGATGGCTGTGCCAGTGTACATGCAGAAGGACTGGACTGACCCAAAAGGGGTCATGAGACCGATGTAAAAGGCCAAGACATTAGTGAGAGTGGTGATGGTGATGGAAACAGCAGCCTCCTGGTACGTCTCGGCCATGCGATCTTCCACCTCATCTCTGACATTTGTTTTCTGCCAGCATGAAATCATGATGAACATGTCATCCACACCAATACCTGTGGCAAGAGAGGGCAAATGATGTAAAAGCTATGGACTATATCTCATAATCCCAGGAGTTTTTAGATTCAGTGTGTTGAGAAAAACTTTGAAAGAAAAAGAACATAAACTGGATGTCTTTTAGCATACCAAGAATGAGAAAGGGAGAAGACGCCACCGTCATCACGAATGGCATCCCACAGAACAGCAGCAGTCCAAAACTGGTGAGCACCGCCAGGCCTGCGGACAGCACCCCGAAGGTGGCCACCCAGACCTTATTCCTCACACAGTCCAGCCTGATTGAGCACAGATATGACACCATGCAGTTAAACATGCATATCGAAAGCAATCACAAGCATTAGCAAACTCTTTCTGTTGAAACAGAATGGGAAACAGTTGAAAGCTACAGTTGAAAATGAATGATTGTTTGAGTCTGTCGCTGTTATAACAAGATCATATAGTTAGCGTGCACTTTTTTCTGTCCTGTAGAATTTCAAAGACTGTTCATTTTAAAGGTTGAACATAATTAAATTACTTCAACAGTTGACACAGTATTGCTTTCAATGAGCTGAAGTGATATTATGTCAAGTGAACAGATTCACACACAGATAGGCTACATTCCATATTTACGTAATCAAATAATAATTTACAGTGGAAACAACAATACATGATTGATGATTTCAAAACAGTACCTTATACACGAAACTATGGAGAAGGTAATGGCCAGAAAGTAAGTAACGGAGAACAATGGTATCACTGTCTGTGGATTTGTTTCAAATTCCTCTGCTCGTGATATTGAAGTGAAATAGGAAACAGAGATCTGTAACAGCAAGAACGTACACACAAAGCAATTCAATATCTTCTTTGATCTCAAAACATCTATAATATAGTCTAAATTATAATAGAGGAGAATACAGGCTGGGCTCAGCACAAATGAAATATACCACAAACATTTAATTTATAAAACAATGGCCTATAGGCCTGTCTTAGATTATACAGGAAAACTCATTTCAATGAAAATGGACAATACCTTCATATGGCAAGGACATTTCATGTCATATGCACAAATTCATTTTAATTAAGATGGTGTTAACCTACTCCTAAAACTTAAACATGATTACTTCTCATTTCCACATACACTTAATTCTCACCACAAGGATGACATTTGGTATAGGCCAATTATAGGCTATGTGCCCTGAAGCAAAGTAGACTTTCTTTCACATAACATGCATGAATTTCTTAGCGGCCTCGGTCCAGGTAGATTTTTCTGCTTTTGCTGCTTCAACTTACCATGTTGAGATTTGCATCTTCTGACAAAGTCTGAATGAACTTCTTCAACCAAAGGTCTGTTTCATTTTTCTGGTCTTCCTTCAAATAATAGAACATTCGTATTGCCTGCGCCGACTGAATGGTATTGTTCGAGTATGTACTCACGCCGCCAATTGCTGTCCCTATGAATTCTCTGCCGTGCCAGGGGAAATCTATCAATGTGTTATCATTAATAGAGGCGTTCATTAAATCCAGAATCGGGTTTAACACGCATTCTCCGTTTTCCTTGGCACACAAGTCTGAAAATGTCAGCTTACTGTCATTTACTCTGATCTGTTTTACTTTATGGTCTAACTTTACTAATTCTTCGAAAGAATCTAAGTTGAGAATGTTTATTGGGTGCACAGCGATTAGTGAAGCAAATGTTCCTTCTGTGTAAAGCCTCAAACTAGAAAACTGCTCGCTTTGCGGAAAATTCTCTTTGATAAATGCTCTTTCTGACTTAGCTGGACCATTTTTTGGAGTGAATTGCTCTTCGATGTCGTTTGCCTCTCTGTCGTTTAGAAAATAAAACCCTACACCGAAACCCGCTGATATTATCATGGGTAAAACAAAGAACACCCACGGATATTTACCGACGATACGTCCAAGTTTTTTAAAGCCTTTTGATAACGGTTTCTCTACGCAATTTGTGTTGCATTTCTGCATTTTAAAGCCGATATTTGTACACTACGAATGATTCTCTATCCTTCTCTGGTTCTAAGATACCAGACTCATGCAATGCTGAACTTGAACTGTAGTTTATTAGGCTTATGGCGCAATATCGGGACAGAGCGAAGTTGGTTAAACATTAGCCTAACGGATGATGAGATATTTCGACAGCACATGCAATGGAAATTATAAAAAAATATATGTAAAAAAATATAGCACCTGTATGCCCACAGCAACGACACAGAAGTATTTGGACAAAAAGTCGTATAAGCAAAAATGTACACAAATTCCAGATAGCATAGGTGATTAAGTAGGCCTATAATAAGAAAATAATATTTTCCCAAGGGGCAAGCAGACAGCAGTATCCACACAACTTCAGCCACACAAATCATAACTGAAAAGATGGACAATGAAATCAAATCAAAACATAAAAAAACATTACAATAGGCTACCAGAAACTAAATCTGAACAGAGGTGTGATTGTAAGATATTTTTTTCTGTAGTATATCCAGAAAGTGTGCACTCATTTTACTAAAATGTGCATGTTTTCCTAAATAGTGTGCTCAATTTACTAAATGATCTCATTTTAATTTTGTAATTTGAGTGCACAATTTAGGAAAACGTGCACATTTTAGTAAAATGAGTGCGCTTTCTGGATATACTACAGAAAAAAAAATCATGCAATGACACCTCTGTTCAGATTTAGTTTTAGTTTTAGTAAAATGTGTGCACGATTCTACACACAATCTAGTCAAATGAGACGAGAATTGAGAGTAAAATAATGGCACACTTATAGTATAATGAGCACACATTCTCTTGACACCCACATATTTTGCAATGACACATCCCAGGCTTCTAGAAATCTGCAGGGTTGAAATAATAAGTCACTTAAAAGACCAGTGGCTGCAGGCATGCACAAAGATTCTGTTAGTCCTGCATATTGGCAAACTGTGGGACAGGACAGGGGCATTTACAATCTTTTTAGATATCAAATGTAAACCATTCAGTTCTGCCTCTTTAAGATAAAATTGACTTTGAATGACTTTGAATGACTTTGACTTTGACTGACTTTGAATGACTTTGAATGAATGTATAATTTATACATTTATTCAAAGTCATTCAAAGTATAACAAATAAATACAGAAATGAAAATGATGCATCAAAGACACTGGCACTGGCAGCTGCAAGGATGAACCCATAACTCATTTTGAAACAAAAACTATTTTGAGAAGGGCGCTGTCAAGTTTATATCCCGTCATTGAGATGACAAGTAAAACATTAATGAATGTACTTTTACAGATGTTCCCTTTATGACTACTGTATCTGCACTAGTGCTACAGCTACCCCAGACAGTTACAGCTTGATAATGAGTCAGTCAAGCTATATCATCTTAGATGACACTTCAACAATGAACAATTGCATAGTTGTTTGTGCCAAAACAAATTGCAGCGAGTTACAGTATACAGAAACACACCTATTCATTTATTGAGGGAAGGGGAAAAGTAAAATGTTCTCTTCTGATAAGAGGTCCCACGCATACGTTTATATATATATGGTGTTTTACTTATATAAAATAGATGTACAATATGGGGTTTCATAATATTTGGTTATGGGATTTGGCAGACGCTTCTGTCCAAAGCGACATACAAATAAAAAAATATATAATATTTAAAATTTAACAGGGAACAGATTAGAATGTTGGTCAAACTATAATAAGGAGAATAGCAATAATAAACAACAATGTAAATTCAATCAATAGCCTAAAATAAAATAAGGAATGAAAATGAGGGGAAAAAAGCAATAATAAACAATAATGTCCAATCAATCAATAATATAAAAACAATAACATGGTAAGACTACATTAAGGAGAATATCAATAATAAACAATGTCAAATTAATCAACAGCCTAATGGAAATAAAACTGTAATACAAGAAGCACTTAACAAACTAAGTGCATGTTAAACAGAAATATCTTTAGACCCCTCTTAAAACGACCCAAAACTATCACAGGAACGGAGAGCACTGGGCAACTCATTCCACCAACATGGAACCACTGAGGAAAAGTCTTGAATTAGACCTAGCGTTTATGACTGGTCGACACAACAGACGCTCATCAGAAGACCGCAGGGGGCGGTTGGGGGATTATTGAGTTAAAATAACTAGGAGCAGATCCAGTCAGTGTCCTATAGGCCAAAGTGAGAGATTTAAATTTAATTCTGGCTACTATAGGGAGCCAATGGAGAGTAACTGCGAGAGGAGTTATATATATAATATGAGATATATCCACAGCACGGTGCTATATGTAGAATCCAAAGAAAATAAATCTCTTCTCAATTTCACTCCATCTCCTACTCCTGCAACTCTATGTAAACGACAAGTCTTACAGTACATACTGTCCTACTGGTTGCTCAATGATTGTTCAAATGCAATGTTTTGCATTATAAATAACATGTTCAAATGTGTTCTAAAGGCACACTCTTCCTCATATTCTCTACAAGGTCACTTTAGAACTTGCATGCTCTAACTCAATAAGACAAGTCTACAACAGTGAACAAACCATTTGATACAAATTGAACTTGCACAAGAGCAAACTTTTCCCTATTAGTCATGAAGCATTACAACTGCACTTAACGGTACCTTTTAGGATTGCTAAGAGTAATTTTACATACCAAGGGGCCAACGTTATGCACTTTTACAACCAGCTCTTCAAGGCTAATTTTGCCCAACTACTACAACAAACTAAACAGACCTCTCAAGATGGTCCCCTCTGAACATGACTCTCATTGGATGTATCAACTTAATTAAAATGACCATTCTTCCCAAGTATTTGTACTTGGTGTGTAATAATAATTGGTTAGTAGTGTTTGTGTTGTATGTATGCTGCTGAGACCTTGAATTTCCCCTGGGGATCAATAAAGTATCTATCTATCTATCTATCTTGTATCTGTTCCAATGCATACAGTACCTGTCTTTCTTCCCTTATCATTTTTCAAATATTTGGATTCTATAATTTCATCATTCATTTGGAATGGTAAACAGCCTAGACTTCGCAAAGCCTTTCTTCAAAGACCAAAAGCAAGGCTTACCCACCCAAACACGTCCACTGGGTCAAGGACACACTGTCCTTCCTCTCACTAGAAAAGATTAGATATAGTCTCAGAGGATCAGTAAACTAGATGTACCGCATAGCGGTACAACATATGACCGCCGCTCAATCCTGTACATCCATTCCGCGAAAATAAATCATATTAATGAATTTGTCTCCATCTTCTACTCCATCCCCCACTCTTGAAACTTTTGTGTATGCTTGTTTGGAATGTGTGTTTGCACACATTCCGCACACAAAGTAGCCTACTGGCGCTGCAAAGGTGAATAGATTTGTTTCTGGGCCAAAAAATGTGTAGCATTGTTATAAAACCTTTAAAATCTCTAAACAATCACAAGTAGGGCAGTTCATCACAGTCCATCCATTGCAACTGGACTGATGAAAGGTACACCTGTAGGCTACATTGTATTTGGGAAAAGCAGAAGGTAGCAGCATAATGTATTTAGTTATTTATTATTAAACAAAACAATCCCTGTCAGTTCCATGCAGTTTTCAACAGCTATCAAGAAGAGAGGTCATGTCATGGATTTTTGTGAATGTTTCTTCTTCTACATATGCATAAGTTTAGTCATCTAGTTCATATGATGTTCAGCTTTATTGTCAATGCACAAATTAAATACCAGTAGGCCTAGTCTAAAACAAAATGCCGTTTTACCCAGTGGTGAAAATAACTGACATGTCCAAAAGGGCCTTCATGAAATGTGTTGCGAGACTGTTCATACACATTTTAACGGGCAAAGTTGAAGAGCTACTGTCCGTTATTGTTTGCGCAAATAATATGCTGATTCATGTTCCCTTGCATTTTGCAACTATGAGGTCCATGGTTAGTCTGACCAAGCTCAATAGTCAGACCAAGCTCAATCTTTTGACGCAATCTTTTGATTTTCACCCAGCCTAGTCCATGGTAGGCGCCCGATAGAAATATTGTTTAATTTTGCGATTGAGATATGCACGCACCCCTGCGACGTGTTCGCCCCCCGGTTTTAGAGCTATTCTAAATGCAAAAATGCATAGAGGGAGTTATGACAAAACCGTGACTGTTAATAAACTATAAGCTATATAAGGTATGCTAGGCCTATTACACAACACAAATTGTCACTAGGCTATGCTGGCGACCCAAATAAAATCTCCTTTGGAACCAATGGCTTACACCTTACAGTATCAAGCTGACACCTCTTGGCGAAAAGTTAATAGTTTTGCATATCAGTAGTAGCCTAATACGTTTCACGTAGCTTAGTGAATCACGGAAAGGGCGAATGAAGTGGACACTTCTAAATGGAACCCAACCCACTGTACAGTTGCTCAAGGTCTGTGGCTAAAGCAGCCATAATGAAAGCGTTTGGATACTTCACACACACGTGTTTTTTAATCGCATAGACAACTACCAAGCTGGAATCAAAGCACATCGACTCCCCTCTCACACCCTAAACACGCACTTCGATCAAACAAAAAGCGCCTCAGTCTCACGGTATAGCCATAGGCAAAACTGTATCTGACCGGTGTAACGTTGGTACTAAATCATCCATTGCAAAGAATGATTTTTGTAGCACGTGCAACAAATATGTGTAGGTACAGCCCTGCCCTGAATACATCTCAACGTGCGCTCTTAAACATCTGGTTTAAATGGAGATGTAGATCATCACGGGTGCGTTAATAAATCTACAGTTGACACAAATTATTCACTTTGACGAATTTATGCTCTTCCTTACTTGAATCACCTTTGAAAATAGAGGATTGAGCCTATATGGGTGTTAGGGAATGAACGTTGACTCAGATGCTTTTTGAGACTTTGAGCAGAAATGTCCCAGCCCGGTGTTTAGGACGCATCATAGACAGGTTATCTTTCAGGTAGCCTATATATATGTTCCATTAAAAAACCATCACGTAGTGAACGTGTTGTGGCTAACTCACTTAGCTCCTGTTAGTAGCCTAGGTTATGGTCATAAGCAAATGAGATGACAGTCGAAAGATACAATTAGTGCTGTTATCAATTTGCTTGGTAGCCTATAAACGCATTTATGGTTTTCTACAAATACATCAATAATCAAATTGGCCTCCATCACTCAACCATGCTAACGGTAACATTATTTTACCTACGTTCTGCTATTGATAGGATTAACGTAGCCTACCTGCAGTAAAAAACAAGCATGTCCGATAAACATTCTCAGATTTATTTCGGCTTAAAGAGGAAATGGGAATTACATGTCATGCAGAAATCATCCTACCCTTAGACGTTCTCTGCGGTAAACTACTTTGTCTTGTCCTTGTAGGAAGCTAGTGTCTTTCCAACCCACTTTAGATTAACTTCCAACAAAATTACGTCTCACTGCAACGATGCAATCTAGTGGACTAGATTTCCTTTAATCCTACTGAATTTGTAATTATGTATCGGCCATTCTGATTGCCGATACTGATGGTATACGTGCCTGTGTGTGTGTGTGCGTGTGTATATGTGTGCACCACCATCTACAGGACAATGAGTGTGCAGTCACTAAATGTACACATAACTTAATTTTTTAGACTCCCCCATGGATGAAATTCTACGAAACTTGGCATACCCCCAGAGAATGTCAGGTTAATCATACACATAAAATTTGGTGCAGTTCTGAACGTCTTAACTGAAGAGAGGGGCGATTAAAGCAGAATGATATTGCATTTTCATTTTTTTACCGGGGGGGTGCAAATCACAAATGAGTGATTATGGGCTAGGTTGATGTGGGCCCTTGAGACCAACATACCATAAAAATGTCTTCATCCTCGGTGCCACGGTTCAGGTAGTTATTCAGGAAAAACTGCATTTTTTGGGTTTCGGGGGGCCCAGCGCGGAGGGGGAGTGGCCCCCGGGGACCAAACGAAATTTTTCCGTAAAAGTCTAGTGGGGCTACATACACACCAAATTTCATGTGCCCCGGTGTTTCGGTGCCCCGGGTATCGTTGACAAAAATTTCAGGAAGTAGATATGCCAATGGAGTAGTAAAAAAAACTTTGACAATCCCTATATGACCGCTTCGCTAGCTTCGCTAGCGGCGGTCATAATAAGTTCTACAAGATCTGTGGCCCCTTTCTTGAGAGCGTAACTGCTCCAGACAGTGTACTGTAGTTGAGGAGTAGTCTCTGGACTGGATGGTTCAACTCGCTCATTTAACACTGTGGCTTCTCATATGAAATACAATCACAAGCACAGAGATAACTTGTCATGATTGGTCAATATTTATTATTATTTAATTTTATCATTTGTTTTTTTTTAGTTTAATTTATTTATTTTAGTTTATTTACTCCTTTATTTCCTTATGTTATGGGTGTGTATCTGGGGTGCGGGAGGTGGTGGGGTTTGCAATTATGTCAAACTGTTAAACTTCATATCTTGTCTGTAATAAGATTGAAAAAGTCAATAAAAAGACCATTGATAAAAAAGACCTGGTGATTGAGATGTTACTATACTTCTATAAGACCATGGTACGTATGTCTCTAGTTGATGTTGGTAACACTTACTGGTGAAACATTAATGAATGTTCTCACAAAGACTGTCTGGTAATGCCATAAAATATCAGAATTCCCATAACTTTCTTTTTTGTTACCATTATCAGTGGTTATATAGATAAAGGCCACGATGAGACCTTTATGGTTTACTGTATCTCAAATTGACAACATTTCTTGGCAAAGCATGACTGCATGTTTTTACAAAATCTTGGAGACTTCCTCCCCACAAAAAATAAATAAATAAATAATAATAATAATAATAATAATTTGACAGCTCATGAACCCAGTTAGATATTATGATGCTTCAATTTATCCTTGTGATCCTTCTGATAAAAATACCTGGTGATTGAGATGTTGATACCTCATGTTTTTGTAGATCACTTCTATAAGACCATGGCACTTATGTCTCTAGTTGATGTTGACTTACTGGTTAATGAATGTTCTTTTTTGTTACCATCATCAATGGTTGTATAGTTTAAAAAGTATCAAAGTCTCATGACCTCATCACTTAAAGATATTTCGGTCTGGATGAAAGATCGGCACATTCAGCTTAATCTCTCCAAAACTGAGCTTTTGGTGTTTCCAGCTAAAACAGCTATTCCCCAACAGATTAACGTCCTGCTTGACTCAACTTCTCTGACCCTAACTACATCTGCACGTAACTTCTCTGCGCATGTAGCCTCGATTGCAAAATAATGTCGGTTTGTCCTTTACAACATTACATCCGACCTTCTCTGACACAAGACCCCACATAACATCTTGTACAGGCCATGGTTATCTCCAAACTGGACTATTGCAATTGGGGCAGTTTGGTCTTGTCATTTCAGCTGGGAGGGCAGCAACGGCGGACGGGCACAGAGGGTGCCTGGTTGAGTGGGCGAGAGACGCCGGAGGGAGGGGTCAAAGAGATGTCAGGGCCTCTCTGACCATAATGCAAGCTGCTAAGGGGAGGAAGGAGAGGGGAAACTGCAGGAAGGAATGAGATGGGCTTATGGTGACAAAGGCCAGAGGGCACAGAGCTGTGCTGTATGTACAGTATCTCACTGGCCAACAAACTAAGACAGGGCTTCCAACTTTTGAGTTCGCTTGGACTGAGATTTGTCACTGGAGAATGTGGGGAAAGCATAAAGGGGGGGGAGCATAAAGAAGGGAAAAAAACTCTTGATTCTGAACACCAATTAGATGTCCTGACATGTGTATCCACAAATGTGGATGAAGGAACATGACCCTCAGCTGAACCCACAAAACTGCTGGTCCTTCAGTCCAAATAAACCTTAGATCACAATATCAACATCAAAATCTCTTCTATATCACACAGTTTCCAAGAAACATGGGTGTCATGATTGATGACCAACTTATTCTTTGACTATGTTGTCTCTGTCACTAGAATGATTCCACTCATGTCTCTGCTAATTTATTATCATTATTATCATTTCTGTTTGTTTATTTTGTCTTGGGTACTACTGTATACTGTATACCTTTTCTATTTTCTTTTTTATATATATTTAGTTAAGTTTGTGTTTGTAGTTTGGTAGTTTACTATTTTATCATTATTATTATTATTATTACTATTATTATTATTATTGTTGTTATCATTACTATTGTTTTGTTTTTTGCTTTGTTTTGTTTGTTTGTTTGTCTGTAGAGCACTGTGCTTTGTGCTTGAAAAGTGCTATATAAATAAATTTTATTATTATTATTATAGATCCCATTTTACTCGATTCTATATGAAAAAAGCAGGCCATGTCTATCTGAATATGCCACACAAATCTTTGTACAGGCCATGGTCATTTCACACTGTAACAAACTTTTAATGGGTCTCCCAGCTCGTACAGTGAAACTTTTCAATAAACCGAAAAGGGCACATTGATACCACAGCTCATCAAACTCCACTGGCTATAGCTGGCCGTATCAATTTCAGGTCACTAATGCTTGAAAGTGATTTCAGGGTCTGCCAATGGGTTTTTCCCAGACTGTGATAAAGAGCAGTACTTATCTGTACTTCCTCAAAGATTGGACTTCTATTAGTTAACACAAGGATTGACTAAAGCCTGTTATCTATCTTTATCGCTCACCTCACACACTATCTCTCCACAATAGTGACCTATGTGAGTTTCCACAAGGAAATTGGACGTCCTTAAGTTGGACATCCTTTGACCACAGATAGCATTTTCAGTTGAAGAGTGCAACTGCCATGAACATAATGGTGCATTCAAGCCAACTCAATTCCTACAGAAATCCAAAGGCCCTTTAAGGTACACATATAAGGGTTGTGCATCAGAGAACCCTAAAGAGATGGCTTTAGAAACTCTCATAGAGGAAGATACACCATATGGAAAACCTTGGTTTCTTGTACAATAATTGTCTTCTACATGAACTCAGAACTTGGTTCAACTTTAACAGTGTAAGGTGAAGCTCATCATTGTCAGTTTAATGTGTCCAAGGAGGATTTCAGGCATTCTGACCAATCAAAGCAATACAATTCTTTAGAGGGGCAGAATGTTTCTTTCCATTGTGCAGACATGTGTACTTCATATCACTTTGTCAATGAGATAGACTTTTGTTTGAATTCACTGAATAATTATGGTCTGAGCATTACATTATGTTTGGCTACTCTTGCTGCTGTGTTTTAAGTGTGATCCTGGCCTCAGTGTTAATTTAGCAGCATCAATATTGCAGGGCATTGAGTAATGTAAAACATAAAAAAGATGATTCAATTGATAGAAGAATGTTAACATACTCCTCAAATAAAGTGCATAAATATGTTTACTTAATCATCCCCTGTTCATTGTACATACATATTTTCATATCTTTTATCATATATTTTCAAGTCTTATTTAGTCAATTGCAGTTTTTGTCATTTTTGACATCATTGTGGATTGTCATTGACATGCTATTTTTTTTTAAAAACCAAACCTCATCTGTGATGCTGTTTCATAAAGGTGTAATTTTTTTAGCCCAACATCCAAACAAATACAGCCCATACCGTCCATGCTCCAGTAGAAACACTTGCTTGGAATAAAATGGCTTTGTCAGAGTTTAGCTGAATTTGAAAAAATGTAACATGGCTTACATGTATGATAAAACAATGACCAAAATGGTGTCTTTTTTTTTATTTATTTTTTACATATTCCATTTTTATTAGTATGGATGGGATTGAACAATTTATAACTTCAGGGAGTGATTGAATTATGATTTTAGCTACTACATGTACATTGACCTAGACATGCTGAAACATCATTCACGGCAGTCCACAAGGCATACGTTTTATAGTTTTCCTTATTGCCACAATGATAACATTGTTTTAGTGGGTGCAGGCAATAACTACGTACTAGAGCAGATGCTTAATGTTTAACTATCTTACAGATTATAAAAAACATACATAGCTGAAGAGACACTGTAGAGAAATGAGGAGATATAGCTGGTTTTCCCTTTGGCAACATGGATGACATTGCTGTGGTTGGGATTGGATGCAATTTTCCAGGGGGTGAGAACAATATTTATCTATCTTAACTTTTTTAGATCGTTTTGATGAATCTATATTTTTTTATGCGTGTTTGAAGTGCTTATAAAACAATTTCTTTGCCATCATGTAGAGACCCATACAGTACTTTCAGACTAACTTTATCCTTATATTCTCATTTACACTGAAAAAGGCAGTCTGTGTCTGCCACTGTCAAGAAATACTAGCCAATTCTGATAGAATACAGATATGTCTCTGTTTTCTTTTTTACACAGCATATCATTTACATTTGTCTGCCACCATTGTGCAGGTGAAGGCCTTGACAACTTATGGAAGGTTCTGGTGGAAGGTAGGAATTGTGCAGTAGAGATTCCAGATGAGAGATTTGACTGTTCCCAGTGGTATGATCCAGATGAAAACAAACCTGGAAAGACAAGGACCAAGAGGGCTGCTCTCATGAATGGGTATATTTTTACAAAAATTATTCAATTCTAAAGATGACTGTCCTCAACAGCTAATGTTGAATTGATTTAGTAACTTCTCAATCTCCTTACACAGGTTTAACGAGTTTGACAACAAGTTCTTTGGCATCACAGATGCTGAGGCTGACCAGATGGATCCTCAACACAAGTTGCTGCTGCAGTGTTCCTACAGAGCCCTGGAGGATGCTGGGATTCCCATGGAGAAGGCCAGTGGCACCAGAACAGGGGTCTATATAGGTACAGTAGTTAATGCACACTTCTGGAAATATCCTGTGCAAGAATTGTGCAACAAAAAATATTTGTTGCAATACTAATGTCATAGTTTGCATAGTATATTGCATATACTGCATAGAATCCAAATGTTGTTGCCAAATAAGAAATTAATGAAAGTAACATGTGGTATAAACATGAACCAAACAGCAAATAATAACAAATAAGAAAATGAAGAAATTGTGAATAAATGAGAATATGATAAATCTTGAATAGTAAGTACGAATTATTTCTAAAGCATATTTAAAACGGAGTGTCTGGTACGAATAGCCTTGGCCACATAACTGGGCTATTCAACAAAAACATTTTGCTCGCGTGCCCAAAACACATGGCGACATTCGTTTTTTCGTCATTAGAAAGTGAAGAATTCTGAACGGTTTCAGCACTAATATCTGTTCAAATTAAATATGAGATGGAAAAGTTGTGTTTTATTTTCATAATCTTTGTTCAGTGAACACATACAACCGTCAGTTTGTTAGCTAACAGAAATTTCATGAATATGACGTTCATGCCTCTTTGAGGAAGCAGATAGTGCAGTGGTCACAGGCAAGGGCTGGCATGCGGGAGACCTGGGTTTGAATCCCATGTGATGCGTTTTGGCAGAGTGAGTGTGCATGTGTACCAACGTCTCTGGAGAGAAGGCGCGCAATTTGAACAAGAAATCGGTTCTCAAACGGAAGTTTTGATTGCAACAATTAGCTAGTTCATGCACCAGGGTGTAAATAGCATGCAGTTTTATAAACACCAGGCTACGAATAGCATCCACTTCAAACTGTACATTGATGCAAACAGCATACCTTATTCAGAGTGTATTACACAGCTGAGCTATTCACACTCTGTTATGTAACAACAACAAAAAACATGTTGCTTGTTTTAAAAAAAAAATAATATTATTACATTGTGTGATTAATATGCCAGATTAAATGCACAGGGGTGCAAATAGCATACACTGATATTTGTACCAGACGAGGTACTAATAGAACACATGCCTGTATGCACCGGGGTACGAATAGCATACATTGATATTTGTACCAGACGGGGTACTAATAGGACACATTGCTATGTGCACCGGGGTACGAATAGCATACATTGATATTTGTACCAGACGGGGTACTAATAGGACACATTGCTGTGTGCACCGGGGTACGAATAGAATTCACTTCTTATTGCACCAGGGTACGAATAGCATACACTGCTAATTGTACCAGGGGTGCAAATAGCCTTACCCTATTTAAAATACAGTTCACACTGACCAAAGTGTCGTACATAGTGCAATATGAAAGGAATATGTGGTATATATATGAACAAAGCCACTTTGTCATTTCAGGTCTCATGAACAGGGACTATGAGATCAGTTTAAGTAGCAGCAGCAACACAATAACCCACTATTTCTCCACGGGTACGGCTATGAGTGTGGCAGCCAACAGGATCTCCTACACTTTCAATCTCACTGGGCCTTCATTTGCTCTGGACAGTGCCTGCTCCTCCTCCTTAGTAGCCCTTCACTCTGCCTGCCAAGGCATCAGACAAGGTAAAAGCACAGTTACAACACAAAAGTTTCACATTATAACTAATCAATAATATTCATGTAGCGTGTCTACAAAAGACAACATGGTAGCCTAATTGTATTCTGTCTACTTAAATGTATAAAATGTAATGGTCTTTTATTAAGAGTTAGAAATAATTGTACTCATATCGGTGATATAAAAACCACAGTTACAACACAGTTTCTAATCGTAACTAATCAATAATATTCATGTACCGTGTCTACAAAAGACAGCATGGTAGCCTATTTATATTCTGACTACTTAAATGTAGTTAAGAAATCTAATGTTCTTATATTGCTCTCATATTGGTGATATAAAAACCATAGGTTCCAAGGTTTCACCGTGTCATCATATGAATGTCTCTCGATTTGTGTTATCATACAGGTGACTGTGATATGGCTCTGTGTGGAGGCGTCAGCTGCATTGTTGAGCCAAACATTTTTGTGGCTCTCAGCAAAGCCAAGATGATCTCACCTGATGGCACCAGCAAACCTTTCTCCAATAAAGCAGATGGATATGGCAGAGGGGAGGGCTGTGGCATTGTCCTTTTAAAACCTCTGGAAAGGGTATCACATGTTAACATTTTTATTATAAACATTGTAATTTTAACGAATGGTTAAAAAGTAGATGATAAAGTAATATCTCATATTACTACAATGGTTCATATTTTTTTTAAAGGAACCATATGTAAGAAATGTATTTCAATTGATCATAAAATGGTCCTGATATGTCACTAGACATTAAGAAATCATGTTCATTTCAAATACTTATATCACTGACAACAGTAGTCCGGCCAGGATATTGCCATTTAAAAAGTGAAGTTGCAGCCCTCAACTGATGTTGATGTTGTGTTTTGTCATGTCATGTTGTGTTTTGGCCTGATGCGCCACCCTCTCCCTATCTACTAATCACGAAGTCAGTAGTGTTTCGGCATCCAGGTTGGCAACCTCGAGTCAGGGGGGAGGGGATACACCGCTCTACAGTAATTTGAAAGTGATTGCAGTACAAGTTTTGGCCACAATCTTACATATGGTTCCTTTAATAATAAATATGGATCTAAATGTGTATTATTTGCCTTAAAGTCAACCGGTAATATGTTAAAAGGTACAATATTAAATGTTACATTCATATTATTATGACCGCCGCGCAGCGAAGCGGCGGTCATATAGGTTTAGTCAGATTTTTTTTTTTTTTTCTTTTTCGCATGTCCAAATTTCCGTCAATGATTCCCGGGACACTGAAAGACCGGGGTAGACGAAACAATTATTTCTAACTCTTAATAAATTGGAAAATCTGACTAAACCTATATTTAGCTTCGCTGCGCGGCGGTCATAATAATTAATGTCATTTTCATTAACATTCACATCAATATTCTGACTACATTTGACAGGCTTTAACAGACTGTGATCACATATGGGGCATTATCAGCAAAACAGCCGTGAACCAAGATGGCCGCACTGTTACTCCAATCACCAAGCCATCCATGGCTCAGCAGGAGGAGCTTCTCAGCAGAATCTACTCTACAGAGAGAGACCTGACCAGTGTCCAGTACATTGAGGCTCATGGGACTGGAACACCAGTAGGTGACCCAATAGAGGCAGGCAGTATCTCAAAGGTCATTGCCAAAGCAAGACCAGCAGGATCTGGGCAGATTTATATGGGCTCAGTTAAAGGAAACATAGGGCACACTGAATCAGCAGCAGGGGTGGCAGGACTGATTAAGGTTCTCCTAATGATGAAACATGAAACAATTGTGCCCTCAGTGTTCTACACAGAGGATGGATCTAGCATTGATGCTAAAGCACTGAATTTAATCATACCTACCCAGCCACAAAAATGGATAGCCCCAAGCACTGGAAGGGCTGCAGGTATAAACAACTTTGGTTTTGGGGGGACCAATGCCCATGTTATCATCAAAGAGTATAATCAACCAATCAATTCCGATAGAGAGGTTCAGAAATCTCAGAACATGTTTGTGTTCTCAGCAGCATCAGAAAAATCTCTTACCAGCATGATTGCTCATATGGCTGAACAGCTGACCAAGGAGACAACAGCTGACATACAAAGTCTTGCATACACATCAGCGTGTAAGAGAAGTCATGTAAAACACAAATACAGGAAGGTGTTCAGAACTTCTTCTTTGACAGATTTGGGAATACAGCTTAAATCTTCTCTAGACAAAAAGATAATTCCCTCCAAATCAGATCCCAGATTAGTGTTTGTTTTCTGTGGGAACGGTGTGACATACAGAGGCATGTGCAGACAGCTGCTCAAAGAAGAGCCTGTTTTCAGAGAAAAGATCATGGCAATTGAAACTGCCTTACGAAGCTACAAAAGTCAGAGCTTGATAGATGCACTTGAGAATGACGTTGAGGAACTCGTTTTCTCAAAACCTGATACTGTTCAGCCTCTCCTGTTTGCTGTTCAGGTTGCCATTGCTTCTCTCTTAAAACACTGGGGTGTTAAACCAGATGTTGTTCTTGGGCATTCTGTAGGAGAGGTTGCTGCTGCTCATTGCTCTGGTCTGTTGTCACTTGAGGATGCTGTGAAGGTCATCCATTACCGCAGTGTACTGCAGAACAAGGTCACTGGTGGGAAGATGCTGGTTGTCAGTAACATGGCTGTAACAGATGTCCTTCAATACCTGCCTTCATTCTCAGGGAAGATTTATTTGGCAGCCCATAATAGTCCTACATCTTGCACTCTATCAGGTGATGCAGAATCCATTTTGGCCCTGCATCGAATGTTAAGCAGTTCAGCAAACAGCAAGACTCTGTTTCTTCATGTCTTGGATGTCCCTGCTGCATACCACAGCCACATGATGGATCCAATTCTGTCAGAGGTAGAGAGCAGCATTGGGTTTTTGGAGAAAAATGAAATGGATGCAGAGTTGTACTCAACTGTGTCAGGAAAAATAGCTAGCGATAATGATTTCTGCACTGGCTCATACTGGTCAAAGAACATCCGTGAGCCTGTTGAATTTGAAAAAGCTTTGACAGCAGCAGCTACAGACAAGAAGAATGTTGTGTTTGTAGAGATCGGTCCCAGGCGAGCTTTGTACAGAAACATCATGGAGACACTTGGGAATGACTCTACTGTCCTGTCTTCAGCACAGCCTGAAAAAGATCATGAGACACTGCTTGCCACTTTCAGTAAGCTGTTTGAGTTAGGATTCAGTGCTAACTGGGATCAATTCTATTCTGGCATGCAGGTCGTTCCAACTTCCCTTCCGAGGTATCAGTTTGACTGTGTTAAGAAACACATCACCCTTTCACATGCACCAAAGAATACAGCAAGCGGCCACCCTGTCCTTAAACAGACACGGATAGCCCATGAGTTTGTTTGTGATTTGTCATCCCAAGAACTCTCATATTTGTCAGAACACAAAAACAATGGAGTCTCCATCATCCCAGGGGCTTTATATATTGAGATTGGCCTGGCTGCTTACATGGCGAATGCCAAACCAAAGGCTCCACTCAACACACTGCAACTGAGTATCAACTTCCTGAGTCCATTTCTGCTGACTAAGCGTCAACCTGAGCTAAAGGTGACACTTGAACCAGCTGAGCATGAGACCCTTTTTAAGATTCATTCCAGCAGCACAGTCTTTGCATCAGGAAGCATAGAATGTAAACGAGAGAAAATGGTGGACGAAAGGAACATTTTGTTAGATTGCATATCTAACAGATGCACATCTGTTATCAAATCTGATGAGTTGTACAGGAAATTAGACATGGGAGGGTTCCAATATGGTGGTGTCTTCAAGAACAAGGGAGACATTCTTTGGGGGGAGGAATTCAGGGAGGCATATTCTCTTGTGACTGTTCCAGAGGAGTTACTTAGTCAAGTATATGAATTTTCCATTCATCCAGTTATCCTGGATTACTTAATGCAAATGACACTCATCACAGGTTGCCAAGGGAATGTAGTCAGACCAAGCTTTCCTTCAGCTGTTGGTAGTTTCATTGTGCTGGAACCCCTCCAGAAGGAAATGGTAATATATATAAAAGCCACTGATCTGGCAGATGATCACTTTGTTGTGTGTGGCTGTCTCACAGACAGAGAAGGAATAGTTCTTGCTGAGGTGAGGGATTTAGTGGTCAAGTATGTTGGGAGTTTTTCTCATGTTCTTGAGGAGTACTTCTTTCACAATGATGTCAGCATCATTTCAGAGGATGTACAATCAACAAAGCCTCAAGGCAATGCATTGGTCTTTTCTGACCATAATGCCATTTCCTTGGCCATAAAACCATATATAAGTAATGGCTCAAAATACATCTCCTTAAAGTATGCAAATACAGTGTTAAAACAGGGACCGGCTGCATTGTTTGCTAAGGTAAACATCTCAGATGTGAGGAAAAATTTCACAGATATTTTGTTCATGTGGGGCAATCAAGACCTCTCCACTCAGCCAGTTGATGATGTCTTGACAAACATGGCAAATTGTTGTGAACAATTGCGCCAAATACTTTTAGAACTGAGGAAAATGAATTACTCAAACTCTGTCAGAGTAGTGACTTATCGATCTTCAGAGACCACAGTGGACCATATCAGTCCAGGGTTTGTGCTTTCAGGCATGACAAGAGCATGTGCAGCTGAAATATCTGAATTTACATTTCAGCTGATTGACATCGGCTCTGTCTCAACTGAGGACATTAAAGCCCTTAATCAGGTCCTGACCTCCTACCCCTGCAGCGAATACCCAGAGTTAGTAGTGAAAGATGGTCAGATTCTCCAACCAGAAATTGTAAACACCACAATGCCTGTCACGGTAAATCAAGAGAAGAAGGTTTGCAGTTCACAAGCAAAGGCTTTCACTTTACAGACAGCAGACCCTTTCAGAATGACCAGTATATCTGCCATTCCCTCTGATGTGGAAGTTGGACAAATACCAGACAAAAATGTTGAGGTTCAGCTTGGTCAAATTTGTGTCCATTCTTCAGATTACTATTCAGTTAGTGTCTCTGACCACAACTTTGGTCAAGCAATATACTGGAACAAACACACAAATCACAATCACAAGCTCCTGGCACTTGACTTCAGTGGCATTGTGACAGCTGTGGGGAAAGGTGTGAGGAAACTAAAAGTTGGAGACCACATTGCTGCATGTTACCCTGTAATGGCCTCCTCAAAAATTGTATTACCAGAAGATGTTTGCTACAGAACAAAGAAACTTCCATTTTTGAGCGACCTCCCATGTGTTTCATACTATGTAGTAGTCTGGAGGATACTCCACTCAACTTTACCCAAACTGAAATGGTATGGCAAGTTGGGCATCCTCTCCTCTGTCCCTGACTCAGGTTTGGTGAAAGCCCTCACTCTGATTGCAAATAAGTCTGGATGGAATGCCTTTGTTGCAACTGAGCTGAGTGGGACACTGCAAGATCTGAACAAATTTGATGCACTTGTCTTACTGCCTCCATTTGACAAATCTTTATTAGTCAAAGCTTGCACCATGTCTGGTGTCAAAAATATTGTTGTTGTTGGTGACAGTAAGGTTTCAACTATTGGCTCTCAG
Organism: Alosa pseudoharengus; assembly: GCF_046254945.1. Classification (NCBI taxonomy): domain Eukaryota; kingdom Metazoa; phylum Chordata; class Actinopteri; order Clupeiformes; family Clupeidae; genus Alosa; species Alosa pseudoharengus. Next base: position 25,769,499 of record NW_027468650.1, on the reverse strand, counting down.
AACATTCTCAGAGAAGACAATGATGTTGCTTGCATTCAGACCATTGAGGTCTCCAGCATTTTGGCAAAAGGCTCAATTAGAGCAAACCAACCACAGATTTACAAATGGCTGAGGGCACTGCACCTTGACAAATTTTTTTTAGCTCTCCCAACAATTACATTTCAGAGGAGCACAACTGGAAGCATTGACATATTGCCCTTTGTTGAGCCAAAGTCCTACTTCAGTGTCAGAACTATGCCCATGGTGATGCTGCATGAAAGCAATGGTAAGCATGCAGTCTCTGACATTTCACTGCTACCAAGAGAACACAGACTCTTCAACAAGAACTGTGTGTACATTGTGACTGGAGGACTCACAGGACTTGGGTTTGAGACTGTGAGGTTCATTGCTGAGAGAGGTGGAGGGTACATTGTCATTCTCTCCAGGAGGAGCCCCAGCTCTGAGATGCAACTAGAGATTGATGCCGTGAAGCAGCAGTGTGGGGCAGTGATTGTCAGTTTGCAATGTGACATTGCCATCCCTGAACAAGTGAAAAGGGCCATCCTTACCATTGAGGAAAGTCTCACCTCTTGCCCCATAAAGGGGATATTTCACAGCGCAGTTGTGCTTCATGATGCTGTTTTAGGGAACCTTGACAAATCCCTCTTTGAGAAGGTCTTGAAGCCCAAAGTGAATGGAGCGCTGAATCTCCATCATGCCACAAAGCACTGTAAGCTTGACTATTTTGTGTGCTTCTCATCAATTGCCTCCTTTTTAGGCAATGCATCCCAAACAAACTATGCAGCTGCTAACTCATTTCTTGACACCTTCTGTCATTATAGAAGGCGTCTCGGACTTGCAGCGCAGTCCATCAACTGGGGGGCCTTGAACCTTGGCCTTCTGTTGAACAAAGACCATCTGCAAAAATTTCTAGAGGCCCAAGGATTGATGGTGATGCATGGTCCAGAAATCCTTCAGAGCCTAGAGCAGTGTCTTATGTTGAACAAAGCTCAGCAAGTCATTTGCAAGTTCAACTTAAAAGCTATGTATCACCATGGGTTTTCACAAAATCCCTCTCTCTCTAAACGGTTGGGCACTTTAGTTTTAGGTAAATTGACTGATGCAGAAATGTCTGATATGCCAGCTGATAACAAAGAATCGTTCTCTTCCCCAAACGAGTTTATCAGGACCATACTCAGTGAGACCTTGGGTGTTGAGTATGATGAGCTGAATGATGAGACATTCCTCTCAGCTCTGGGTGTGGACTCCATGTTGGGCATGACCCTGCAGAATCTTATCTTCCAGGAGAGAGGTGTAAACATCCCTCTTGTCAAATTACTGGATCCTAACTGTAATATTTCAATCTTGGCAGCAATACTAATGGAACATTCACAAGATGATATAGAAGAAAGGAATGATGACACACCATTATAGACTACAGGTCTATGTCCAGGCAATGGTGATAGTGACTTTAAAGCAGGGGTCTCAAACTCCCGGCCCCTGGGCCACTACCGGCCTGGGTCTGGCCCAAGTCCGGCCCGCGACTTGATATTTATTTTTTTTTACCCCCACAATAATTACGAAAACAACATTTTTAGATAATAAAAAAACATTTAATTTTAGATAATAAAAAACAATTTCATCACAACACACACATTTACCTGTTTTTATGCTTTTTTGTTTGTTTTTATAATTTGTATTAATATTTATTTCATCATTATTTTATTTATAAGCTAAGGTTGCTAGCACAGGTGTCTAACAAGAGATAAAACTTGCACTTTCTGTTTGCAGTTTTGTACATATTTGAAATAAAAAACACTGCATTTTCAGAAATATCCATTCTTTTTTGTATTATTCTTTATGTTTAATATTATTCTTTTTGTATTATTGCTTTACGTTTAAGCTGTAGGTTCATCTAAAAAGCTTCTGTAAAAAATATTTACAAGAAATGTTTATTTTGGATGTGTTAATATGAATATGTGATTTACTTGCACATAGTATGGTCATTAATCATATTGTGATATAATGTAACTAACTTTTAGATAATTTGTGTGCATTTTCAATGTAAATGTCAGTGCTTTAAATGCCATTTAATTCACTTTGGAAGACTGTATGTAAAATATTGTTGTATGTCCCTTTACCTGGGTAAAATGTATTAAAACTTTGTACAACTGGAACTACAATGTATTCATATAAATAAACATTATGACAGAATTTTATAAAAACATCATTGCATGTGGCATTGTAGAGAATAACTTTTAGTCGGAAAAATATACATTATATAATATATAATCACCAGTATTGATTGATAAACACTCTTATGGTGGCTGTACTGTATGTACATTAAATCTCACTGGCCAACAAACTAAGACAGGGCTTCCAACTTTTGAGTTCAGCTTGGACTGAGATTTGTCATTGGAGAATGTGGAACATTTTCAACACACCTAAATAGGCTGCATAAGTTATTTATTTCATGGCATGGTCTGCCTGCACACTGTTTTATAGGGCAAACAGAAGCATTATACTACCAAATAGAATTGCTCGCATGAGGTGGGGTACCTCCAAAGGCTCAACTCAACAGATACAGGAGCATAGCTTCAGAGTTGGTTTGGGCATAAAGCATAAAGATGGGGAAGCATAAAGAAGGGGAAAAAAACTCTTGATTCTGAACACCAATTAGATGTCCTGACGTGTGTATCCACAAATGTGGATGAAGGAACATGACCCTCAGCTGAACCTCTAACTGTACATACACACTGCCGCCGACTTGAGCTGCAAAAGAAGCTCTGGCCGCCCTGTCAAGGACGCTTGTCAAAAAGTACGGTGGAGCTTTTGACGCTTTGGCCGCTCTGACGTGGCAGCATTCTACTGTACGTTGCTGGTCGTTGGCCACCGAACCGCGTCATGATAGATAGATGCTTTATTGATCCCCAAGGGGAAATTCAAGGCTCATTACCATAAAATTTACCAACTTTCAACTTTCACTGCTCTTGACGCTCATGTCGCCCAAGACGCCCAAAACGCAAACGGATTTGCCGCTTCTTGCAGCTGAGAGAAGCCGGCTTCCATTGAAAATGAATGACTTCTTGTGTACGTACTGTACAGTAAGGACTAAACTGCTGGTCCTCCAGGCCAAATAAACCTTACATGTAGATCACAATATCAACATCAAAATCTCTTTTATATCACACAGTTTCCAACAAACCTGGGTGTCATGATTGATGACCAACTTACCTTCTTTGACTAAATCGCCTTTGTCACTAGATCCCATTTTACTCGATTCAATATGAGAAAAAGCCACGTCTATCTCAATATGCCACCCAACTTTTTGTAGAGTACATGGTCATTTCACACTTTAACAAACTTTTAATGGGTCTCCCAGCTTGTAGAGTGAAACCCCTACAGATGATGCAGAACATGGTGGTGCGTCTGTTTTTCAGGTCACTAATGCTTGACCATAAAGTGATTTCAGGGTCTGCCAATGGGTTTTTCCCAGACTGTGATAAAGAGCAGTAATTATCTGTACTTCCTCAAAGAATGGACTTCTATTTATCGCTCACCTCACACACTATCTCTCCACAATAGTGACGTATGTGAGTTTCCACAAGGAATTCCAAAGGCCCTTTAAAGTGGAAATGAAGCAGTCAAATAAAACAGATGTCTATAGCACTAGTTAAATATTTAAATATACCTTAAATACAAATTAAGTCAGAAATATGACCCGTTATTCAGAATAAAGAACAAACAAGTTGCATTAATTTCAGCTGTGTGCCGCCATCTTTGTTTTCAGAAAATGATGACATCACAAGAATGGTTGGTACAACATTCTATGCTGTTTACATAGCGGCTGTCATAGGCTCAGTTAGCTTACTGCCTCAACAAAATGGATATGGACGAATGGGATAGACCCACCAATGAGGACAGGCATCCAATTGCCTATGCTTTTGAGCCAGTAAGAGCAGTGGGAGTTTTAGTGCCCCCAGAGCCTGACTATGGAGGAGAAATAGATGATCGAGAGAGAGAGAGGTGTATCTGAGCGCACAGAAAACAATCGGTGGTGCTTATGTGGGGGTTGTGTCCCTATGTTCACTGACATGCCACACATGGAGAGTGTCTGCTGCCAGGAAATGAACCTGGGACATCTCATCCAAAATAACAGATATATAACGTCCAATCCTACGTGCCAAATGCTGTCATTAAAGCGAGACGTTGAAGGTTGCAATGCGGTCGCTGAGGGACATCCGAGCCGAAACACTGGAACGCCCAATAAACAGCAGTTAACCAACCAACACACTCTTGATAGGTTGTGCAGAGGGGGTAGGTAGGCTAGGGGACTACACTGATCGCCGGAGACTACACTGATTTTTACACCCATACTCAGTTGTTCTGCAACGTATTATCATGGTAGAAGCTGCGATACAGTACTAGCATAGCATAACAAGCACATACTGTAACTAGCATAGCATTAACCCTAAAATCTTGCTACAAGCGGCACATCCGTGCATTTATTTACTTAAAGCGAACAGCAGGTTATTTTATGTTAGCTTACATAAACAAATAAAACTCAGATGCCTTACAGTCCATAAACAACGTCTACCCACAAAACCATGCCTGTCACAATCACAGAACTAGGCTACTGCAGAGTAGCCTACACAAGTCAGACGTACTGTAGGCTGGCGTACCCACAACAGGTTCTCACCAGGTTAGAAAGTCTCTGCAAATAGTTTCCACTACTACTTGAGTGAAACAAATGCAATCATTGATACTAATCAATCACAAAAAGAAACCTCTTACTCACACATGAGAAGTTCGCTCCCCCGAGTTTATTCACCAATTCATCAACGATGCAACTGCATTTTCAGGTCGCGGTAATCCACAAAGTTGTGCGAGAACATCCAAACACATTATTGCGACTGAAGTTAAATCTAATTAAGTACTGTCTCTGATAGGCCTACAGTCTACATTACAGCGGCCCTTGTTCTGGTACAAACACAAAAACAAACATCAACAGAATTTGCGTTGGCATATTGAAATAAAGTGAATGTCCGCTAATGGATAAAACATCCACGAACAAACGCTAACCATTCTGATGACGTAGCGCCTGCATTTTTAAAACATGGCCGCGCCCTAGTGGCGAAAGTCGTTATTGACATGTCATTTTCCAGTGAAACCACTTGAATTTCAGGTTTAATGAAAATCCATGTATCTTCAAAAATGAAAAAGCAGCCAAAAAATGGTCACAGTTCTCACTGCTTCATTTCCACTTTAAGGTACACATATAACCTGACCCTGAGCTTCCTGATAGACTCATTTTATGCCCGGTTTGATGACAATCAGTCACCGGCAGTCTTCCCCTCTCCTCCCACCTCCCCACTCCTCCAGGAGGCAGAGGAGTGCAAACTTTTTCAAAAAACAGAAGGCCAGGAAAGCAGCAGGACCAGATCAGCTTTTCCCAGCTGTTTTTAGACACTGTGCAAATCAACTGGCACCTGTCTTCACTGACATTTTCAACACCTCTCTGCAGCAGTGTGTAGTTCCATAGTGTTTTAAAGCCGCTACCATCATTCCGGTCCCGAAGACAACAAAAACAACTGGGCTTAACAACTTCAGACCCGCTGCCCTCACTTCAGTAGCTATGAAGGTGTTTGAATGCGTGGTACTCTCTCATCTGCAAACCACAGTATCACCGCTGATTTGCTTACCAGTCTAACAGATCTGTGGAAGATGCCATCAACCTAGGAGTTCACTCTATTCTGCAACACCTGGAGTCAAGCAACACCTATGCACGCATGATGTTCATTGACTTTAGCTCAGCCTTTTACACCATTGGTCCACTCATCCTCTTCCCTAGGTTACAAGCCATGAACATCAACTAAGCTCTGTCACTGGATACTGGACTTCCTGAGGAATAGAATTCAATCAGTCAAGGTTAACAATACAACATCATGCCCTCTGACCCTCAACACTGGAGCACCACAAGGCTTTGTGTTATCTCTTCTTCTGTTCTCTATCTACACTAATGACATGAGATCTCACCATCACTCTGTCAAAGTATTGAAGTATGCAGCTGACACCACCATCATCGGCCTCATAGTGACAATGATGAGTCCCAGTACCACAAGGAGGTAAAATGGGCTACGGACTGGTGTACTGAAAACAAGCTTCATCTTAACGCCTCCAAAACCAAATAAATGGTTGTGGACATGAGAAGGTGGCCTAACAAAGCCCCGCCTATTATAGTCTATAACCTTGACTGACTCCTTTAAATTTCTTGGCTTGCATATCAGCCACAATTTAAAATGGGACATTAACACCACCCACCTTATCAAAAAAGGCAAATCAGAGACTTTATTTCCTAAAACAACTGAAAAAGTTTCATGTCAACAAAACCCTTTTGGTGCTCTTATACAAAACCATAATTGAAAGCATCATCTCATCTTCAATCACCGTTTGGTATGGGAGCTCTGTCAGTCGCACCAAGAGGAAATTAGAGAGACTTGTCACCAAAGCCATTGGTTGTGACCTTCCATCAGTCCACTATCTGTATGCTGAACACAGCTTGAACCAAGCAACCAAGATCATCAGGGACGCCTCACATCCGAGCCATGATCTCTTCAACCTGATCTCACAGAAATCTGTAAAATGAACACGAACTCCTAAGAGCAAAATCTGTAGTGGCAACACGTAATTTAGCACTTTTGCGTGATGAGACCACAGAAATAGTCCCCACGGGAAGCCAATGGGAATATTTTGTGTATCATATCCATATCACCTGGAATAAAATGGCTTTGTAAGAGTTTAGCTGAATTCAGATTAAAATGTAATGGCTTATGATAAAACAATGACCAAAATGGTGTCTTTTTTTACACATTCCAGGTTTTAATACAACAGTATTGTTTTATTGTTATGGATGGGACTGAAAAAATGATAATTTCAGGAAGTGATTGAATTATGATTTTGGCTACTACGTGTACCTTGACCTAGACATGCTGAAACATCATTTAGTCCACAAGGCATACATTTTATAGTTTTCCTTATTGCCACAATGATAACATGTACAGTATTTAGTGGGTGCAGGCAACTATGTATAGAGCAGATGCATACATCTCTGAGGAGACACTGTGTAGAGAAATGAGAAGAAATAGCTGGTTTTCCCTTTGGCAACATGGATGACATTGCTGTGGTTGTGATTGGATGCAATTTTCCAGGGGGTGAGAACAATATTTATCTATCTTAACTTTTTTAGATTGTTTCGATTAATCTAAATGTTCTATGTGTGTTTGAAGTGCTTATAGAACAATTTATTTGCCATCATGTAGAGACCCATATTTTCAGACTTTATCAGTATCTTCTCATTTACACTGAAAAAGGCAATCTGTGTCTGCCACTGTCAGAGAAATACTAGCCAATTCCGATAGAAGACAGATATGTCTCTGTTTTCTTTTTTTACACAGCATATCATTTACATTTGTCTGCCACCATTGTGCAGGTGAAGGCCTTGACACCTTATGGAAGGTTCTGGTGGAAGGTAGGAATTGTGCATTAGAGATTCCATTTTCAGATGAGAGATTTGACTGTTCCCAGTGGTATGATCCAGATGAGAACAAACCTGGAAAGACAAGGACCAAGAGGGCTGCTCTCATGAATGGGTATATTTTTACAAAAATTATTAAATTCTGAAGATGACTGTCCTCAACAGCTAATGTTGAATTGATTTAGTAACTTCTCTCTTACACAGGTTTAATGAGTTTGACAAAAAGTTATTTGGCATCACGGATGCTGAGGCTGACCAGATGGATCCTCAGCACAAGTTGCTGCTGCAGTGTTCCTACAGAGCCCTTGAGGATGCTGGGATTCTCATGGAGAAGGCCAGTGGCACCAGAACCGGGGTTTATATAGGTAAAGTCAATGTACACATCTGGAAATATCCTAGCCTATGTTGTACAGTATGTCCCTTTAAAATGTAGTAAAACTTTCCATTGTACAACTATAACTTCCGCACCATAACGTATTCATCTATCTATAAAGTAAGAAGCGTCTGTGTGTCTTTGGCACGCATATCTCGCTAACCGTTTGTCAGACTGATTTCAAACTTGGCAGGTGTCTTGCTATGGGCATGGGTAAGTGCAGTGCCAAATTTGACGTTGTTTGAATAAGAAATGCAAACGATATCGTTAAATATATCGGTAAAAGAAGCACATTGGCTTTCGCCGCTAGCCACTCCCCCTCCCACACACCACTGTACTGTAAGCTACCAGTGAGGATAAGAAGCAGGGCTTTGGCAGAGCTGGATCAGTGTAGGTTACACAGGTAAAAACTTAACATGTCTGACCTCAACAATAAAGTGAACTCCGCGGATTTTGCAACAACACGCCAAGACATACAGGTATGCAGTGGCTCTTCAAAATGACATAAAAAATGATGTGCAATAAACAGACACTTCGAATAGCCCAGGCTACTTTGGACTGTCTTTAGACTTTGAATAAGCAAACGACAATTCCAACTGCAAGGTCCTAAATTGAAACGAGCGATAATGGTCCCGAATTAAAGAACGTCTCAGAATGCCACACATGCAAAGCATAACCAGCGACAAGCAACGAGTGGCAGACAGAGTGTGATGCTATATGAATAGCCCAGGCTACTTTGGACTGTCTTTAGACTTTGAATAAGCAAACGACAGTTCCAACTGCAAGGTCCTAAATTGAAACGAGCAATGATGGTCCCGAATTAAAGAACGTCTCAGAATGCCACACATGCAAAGCATAACCAGCGACAAGCAACGAGTGGCAGACAGAGTGTGATGTCACTTATAGGCCACCAGAGACTGTTTTTGAGTCACACCGTTGCAAATTTCATATGATGCATCATTCCACAAAATGGTTTTCTCTATCATCAAGTTATTCAATAGGCTAAGCATATAGCCTTGACTCAAAACAGCTGTTAGGATTATGTAATTTTGATTTGTAAAAAATGTCACATGTAGCCATGCTTAAATTCTGCTCACTTCACATTTATTATATTATTATATTATCTGTAAACCTATTCATTATTGAATGCTTAACTGGAATTATGTTTTTCCCTATTCTATTTTCAAAGCAGGCCTACCTGCAGGCATGTAATTGGGCTACAGGAATAACATGTTTGAACGGGCACTGCACTAGTATAAATAAACATTATGACAGAATTTTTATAAAACATTATTGCATGTGGCATTGTAGAGATATACAGTATATAATATATAATCACAAGTATTGATTGATAAACAAATCTGAAAGAAACAGGAATTACAGTTTACCTTATATTTCTTTGGATTGCTTATGTTCAGTCTTTGACACTACAGGTTATTTATGCAAAACTACACACTAACTATAAAACCTTACACTAAACCAGCAAAACATCACACTGTTGGAAAAGCATCTCTTGGAAAAGCAAAAAACTCTTCCAATATTTCCCAAACCCTTTTTAAAAACTGTTTTTTTTTGTGTCGTTACACAAACCATCATTTGAATAAGCAAATGAAGCACCATTTACATACTGACAACAATTACTGCAGCAATAAGCTATGTGGGACAACACCTAAAGGCGTATCTTTAGGTGTTGTCACTGGAGGTGATGTTTCATATAACCTCTAAGTAGTTGGAATGTTGTGTTGTGTAATAATAATAAAACGTATCTATATTATACTGTATTTTACCACGTCTGCTCACGGACCACTTGGGATAGCTTGCGGACGACCAGTGGTCCCAAGACCACACTTTGAGAAACACTGATCTAGGCACACTACTGTTTGAATCAGATCCTTTTCCTCTCAACAGAATTCATTTCAAGGAGGCTCACTGACATTGCCATCAACATGCACTTGAATGTTCTAATTTCTCTTTGAATATGATAATCTGCATACATCCATCCTCACTGACATAAGAATTTGCAGGAGGCCTTTGTTAGGAACAGTCTAAGCTTATTTTTATGTCCAAGATCTGACTGGTAATTTGAATGAAGGCTGCAAGACCTGATGGTAAGTGACTTTGGAAATATGCCCCCCTCTCATTTTAACTAGATGTACCGCATAGCGGTACAAAATATGACCGCCGCTCAGTCCTGTACATCCATTCCGCGAAAATAAATCATATTAATGAATTTGTCTCCATCTTCTACTCTATCCCCCACTCTTGAAACTTTTGTGTATGCTTGTTTGGAATGTGTGTTTGCACAAATTCCGCACACAAAGTAGCCTACTGGTAGCCTGGCGAGCCAGACCCACATTAAAATGTAGGGTCTGGGCACTCACCGTTCGCAGTGCTCAGTCCGAGGGGCGGGATAATCAGTTGTCTTTCAAATTCCCTCTGCACGCAATAGGACGCAATAGGATATTTGTTTTCAAGTAGCAGGGAACTCAAGCCAAACCGTTGCAACTCTGCCATCAATCATTATGTTAAGCCCACCAAACGACTCTATACACGATTTCAATAGCCAGATTAAGTTTCGATTTCTGGAGCTCACAAGCCAACGGAGAGTTGCTAGACTAGCCCTGGCAGCAAATATAATTTGCTGCCGCTAGGGGCGCGTCTAGATTTCTAGGCTAGCCTACTGGCGCTGCAAAGGTGAATAGATTTGTTTCTGGGCCAAAAAATTTGTAGCATTGTTATAAAACCTTTAAAATCTCTAAACAATCACAAGTAGGGCAGTTCATCACAGTCCACCTGTACAGGTACACCTGTAGGCTACATTGTATTTGGGAAAAGCAGAAGGTAGCAGCATAATGTATTTATTTATTTATTATTAAACAAAACAATCCCTGTCAGTTCCATGCAGTTTTCAACAGCTATCAAGAAGAGAGGTCATGTCATGGATTTTTGTGACTGTTTCTTCTTCTACATATGCATAAGTTTAGTCATCTAGTTCAAATGATATTCAGCTTTATTGTCAATGCACAAATTAAATACCAGTAGTCTAAAACAAAATGCCGTTTTACCCAGTGGTGCAAATAACTGACATGTCCAAAAGGGCCTTCATGAAATGCGTTGCAAGACTGTTCATACACATTTTAACGGGCAAAGTTGAAGAGCTACTGTCCGTTATTGTTTCTGCAAATAATATGCTGATTCATGTTCCCTTGCATTTTACAACTATGAGGTCCATGGTTAAGCTCAATCTTTTGACGCAATCTTTTGATTTTCACCCAGCCTAGTCCATGGTAGGCGCCCGATAGAAATATTGTTTAATTTTGCGATTGAGATATGCACGCACCCCTGCGACGTGTTCGCCCCCCGGTTTCAGAGCTATTCTAAATGCAAAAATGCATAGAGGGAGTTATGACAAAACCGTGACTGTTAACAAACTATAAGCTATATAAGGTAGGCCCTATGCTAGGCCTATTACACAACAGAAATTGTCACTAGGCTATGCTGGCGACCCAAATAAAATCTCCTTTGGAACCAATGGCTTACACCTTACAGTATCAAGCTGCCACCTCTTGGCGAAAAGTTAATAGTTCTGCATATCAGTAGTAATACATTTCACGTAGCTGTGTGAATCACGGAAAGGGCGAATGAAGTGGACACTTCTAAATGGAACCCAACCCACTGTACAGTAGCTCAAGGTCTGTGGCTAAAGCAGCCATAATGAAAGCGTTATCATTGTTTGGATACTTCACACACACGTGTTTTTTAATTGCATAGACTACAACTACCAAGCTGGAATCAAAGCACATCGACTCCCCTCTCACACCCTAAACACGCACTTCGAACAAACAAAAAGTGCCTCAGTCTCACGGAATATAGCCATAGGCAAAACTGTATCTGACCGGTGTAAAGTTGGTACTAAATCATCCATCGCAAAGAATGATTTTTGTAGCACGTGCAACAAATATGTGTAGGTACAGCCCTGCCCTGAATACATCTCAACGTGCGCTCTAAAACATCTGGTTTAAATGGAGATGTAGATCATCACGGGTGCGTTAATAAATCTACATTGCGATAAACATTCTCAGATTTATTTCGGCTTCAAGAGGAAATGGGAATTACATGTCATGCAGAAATCATCCTACCCTTAGACGTTTTCTGCGGTAAACTACTGTACAGTCTTGTCCTTGTAGGAAGCGTAGTGTCTTTCCAACCCACTTTAGATTAACTTCCAACAAAATTACGTCTCACTGCAACGATGCGCCATCTAGTGGACAAACGACTACGTGACGCCAATACTGGAAATGCAGCCAAATTATTATTATGATGAATATTTGGTTTTCCTTTAATCCTACTGAATTTGTAATTATGTATCGCCCGTTCTAATTGCCGATACTGATGGTATACGTGCCTGTGTGTGTGTGTGCGTGTGTTTATGTGTGCACCACCATCTACAGGCCAATGAGTGTACAGTCACTAAATGTACACATAACTTAATTTTTTAGACCCCCCCATGGATGAAATTCTACGAAACATGGCATACCCCCAGAGAATGTCAGGTTAATCATACACATAAAATTTGGTGCAGTTCTGAACGTCTTTACTGAAGAGAGGGGCGATTAAAGCAGAATGATATTGCATTTTCATTTTTTACCGGGGGGGTGCAAATCACAAATGAGTGATTATGGTCTAGGTTGATGTGGGCCCTTGAGACCAACATACCATAAAAATTTCTTCATCCTCGGTGCCTTTCTTCATCCTCGGTGCCACGGTTCAGGTAGTTATTTTTCGGGGGGCCCAGCGCGGAGGGAGAGTGGCCCCCGGGGACCAAACTAAATTTTTCCGTAAAAGTCTAGTGGGGCTACATACCCACCAAATTTCATGTGCCCCGGTGTTTCGGTGCCCCGGGTATCTTTGACCAACATTTCAGGAAGTAGATGACGAAAAAAAAAAAAAAAAAACTTTGACAATCCCTATATGACCGCTTCTAATACCTTACTCTAATGCATGTATTTAATTACAAAAGATTTTATTCTGATGGCATTAAAAGACAATCTGTATTCATGTTGGGATAGTACAATGGCCTGATGAACAGCACTGTTCCGATGCACCCCTGTTCTGCTGTGGATTTGTGGTCAAACTATTATCAATGTCTTACATACCATCTAACAGTAAATTGAACATGACAAACAGATATCACCATAGGTGCGCATTTGGCCGTCATTTGACAATCATATTTAGTCGTCCCTGATTAATCATATTTAGTTGTTCCTTTGTGATTGCTTACTGTGAACATATTCATTACAATGATGATCAATATTAATATTAATATCTTTATTTCACATTCGTGAAATCATCTACAACTCAATTGAAATTGTATAGCAATGGACATACACAATCAGCACAAAAAACTTTTAAAAATCTTAATTTTTGTTTATTATTTTATTACATGTTTTTTATTATTTTTTTTATTCAATTCAGTTGTTTGTTACTCAGTCTTTACAAACACATGGAGGCTTTTCAGTACTCCAGGAAACCTGGGCTGGGTTTTATCTTACAATCAATAATCAGATGTTCAAAAAGTAATTCAATGTGATTTTATTGTAGATTTAGATTACTTAAAATAAAATAAAAAACATGATACGGCTATGTGTGGAACAATAGGCTACATACAACATTTACAATGAGTAAATTTCAGGAGTCTTCTTTTTAAATGCTTACACACTGTATCTCAACTACTTCCTATTGGGTCATCATGATCAACTTTGTAATTTATCTGAAAGTTCTAATTAGTGGCATTCTTTCTTCTTCTATCATAGGCCCCTATTTCATCATCATAATATTTTTTTCCATTATTATTTTTTTTCATGGATACCAAAATATTTAAATTCATTCATTTTTTTTTAAAAATCAGTAAATCAGATCAAATGAGTGAATTTGCCATTAATGTTAGCCTACATTTGCCCTCAAAGGAAACTGAATGATCCCCGAATCACACTGATGTCCCCGAACCGACATTGAGAAACCCTGTTCTAAAACACTAATATAGGGATGAATTAATGCTTCTTAGGTTCGGCTGAACTCCATATTCCATGAGTGGCAATATCCCAGGACACCCTACTTGGACTCACACCGCTAGTGATCACTCCGAAATGTCTGACTTAACATTCCAATCATTGAAAGTAAGAGAGCAGCGATTTCATATTGTCACTTTTGGCAGTTATTGAGTTAGAAAACGGAGTGGACGCAGTGGGGTGAAAGTTCCAATTGACATGTAAGCTGAAGACAAGCAGGATACATTTTTTGTGCACATATAGGCTCTTGCACTTAACTAGTTTGTTTGGCAACAGTAATTGCCAAGACCAACATTAGAACTATTAATGTGAGGCGGAAGAAGAATGAACAAAAATCTAAGATTTGAAAACGCAGTTTGATTTCTTTCAACTTGATTAGTTGGTAGTAGTATTCCCTATGGTAATCCCCACAGCCTTGTAGATATCCTTTACCAACACAGCATTCTCCCTCATGCCATAGCGCTTAATTGAACATTTAGAGTGCTGTTGAGATTTCAACAGTAGTTCCGCTGTCAATACTTGCATCATCACTCAGAAATTCCACTAAGGTAGCAACTGTGCTGTTTGGATCCAACATTTTTACAAGGGGAACACTCACACCCCTCCCTTGGTAAATGAGGTTCTGTAATGTCATAGCCAACATTGAATCAAGGCCCAGAGCTGAGAGAAGTCTATCTTCACTCAGTTCATCAATTTGCACATTGATCGTTTCACTGAGTAACGATTTGATATAATCATCTGGTGAAGATGGAGAAACCATTTGCTCAACATATGAGGATATCAGATTGGCTTTTCTGAGCCCATCCTCCACCACTGCGTAGAGGCGTGTTTGGAGTGATACATTTTGAGACAGGACATTATAGATCATGTTCTTGAAATTGAACTTACAAATAACCTGTTGAGGTTTGTTCAGGAGAAGGCACTCTTCGAGACTCTTTTGAATTTCTGAGAGATTCATCACTGTCAAACCTCTTGCCTCAAGGAACCTTTGAAAGTGGTCTTTGTTTAACAGAAGACCAAGGTTTAGAGCACCCCAATTTATGGACTGTGCAGCAAGTCCAAGACGTCTTCTGTAGTGACAGAATGAATCAAGGAATGAGTTTGCAGCTGCATAATTTGTCTGAGAGGCATTTCCAATGAAAGAGGAGATGGATGAGTAGCAAACAAAGTAGTCTAGCTTGCAGTGCTTGGTAGCACGGTGCAAATTAAGCACTCCATTCACTTTTGGCTTCAAGACTTTCTCAAAGAGGGATTTATTAAGTGTCTCAATGAGCCCATCATGAAGCACAACTGCACTGTGAAAGACTCCTCTGATTGCACTGGAGGGAAATTGGTGTTCGATATATGTGATTGCCTTTTCCACATCTGCTGGTTGTGAAACATCACACTGCAAACTGACAATCACGACCCCTCCTTGTTGTTTTATGCCATCGATGTCATGCTGCATTTCAAGAGTGGGATTTCGTCGGGAGAGAATGACGATGTGTCCTCCCCCTCTCAAAGCAATGAATTTCACTGTCTCAAATCCCAGTCCAGTGAGTCCACCAGCCACAATGTACACAGAGTTCTTCTGGAAAAACTGACGCTCTTTTGGCATCAACGGGATATCAGACAATGGATATCCCACATTATCATTCTTGAGTACCACTGTGGGTATGGTTGCACAGGTCAAGTATGAATGAGAATTTAGAGATTCTGGGAGTTCCGTGCTCCCAGATGTTGGCCTTTGAAAAGTTACCCCAGAGACATTAAATGACTGTTTAGTCAGGTGCAGTGACTTGAGCCATTTGTAAATATTTGGTGTGTGTGCTTTGAGAAAACTCTGCCCCAGAATACTGTGCATAAGAAGTGTCTGAATGTGAAAATAATCTTTTCCCTCTGTTAGGAAGTTTGTTGATGTGTGGGATGGCAGGTCTTTCTCACAAACAGCAACAATGTATTTTGCAGCAGGAATTTTACAAACTTTGTCTAGCAGATGTTTACCAAAAGGTGGCAAGAGGACAAACGTATCAATCTTACTCAAATCCTGATGGCAACCTAATTCTGTACTGACAATGGAGTCCCACCCAGATCTATTTGCAGTCAAGTTTAAAACCTTCAGCAAACCTGAATCTGGAACAGGGGAAAAGATTATCATTTTTTTGGACTGTTTCACTTTTGGCAATGCATGATGCAAGACTGCCCATGCCAATGCAAAATAAGACATGCAGGGGATTTCTCTCAAAAATGGAAAATGTTTTGTTCTGTAGCAGGTGGCTTCAGGAACTATGACTTCCGATGAGGCAGTGGCAGGGTAGCAGGCAGCAATGTGGTCTCCCACTTTTAGCTTGCTGACTTCCTTTCCGACAGCTGTGACAGTGCCACTGAAGTCAAGAGCCAGGAGCTTGTGATTCTGCTTTGTTTGTGTGCTCCAGTACATTGTGTCTCCATCTTTAAGATCAGTGACACTGACTGGAAAGTAGTTTGAGGTATGCACACATATTTTAGTGAGCTTTACTTTCACACTTCTCTTAGGAATCTGACCAACCTCCCTGTCAGAGATAAGGGCAGACAGACTCGACATTTTGAAAGGATCTGCAGTCTGGAGCATGAACTGTGCAGCCTTTGAACTCGCAACATTGATGTCTATATCCACACTAGGTGATAACGTGTGCACAATTTGTGGCTGGAGAATTTGCCCATTTTTGACCACCAATTCTGGGTATTTGCTGCAGGGGTAGGAAGTCAGGACCTGAGCCAGGGCTCTGATGTCTTGTTCTGAGTCAGAGCCCATGTCAATCAGCTGAAAGGAGAGATTTGAGATCTCTGCTGCACAGCCTCGTGTCAAGCCAGACAACACAAACCCAGGGCTGATGTGGTCTACAGTGCCCTCTGCAGACCGATAGGTCACTGTTCTGAAGGGATTTGGGAAGTTGATTGTCTTCAGCTCTAATGCTATTCGACGATAGGCTTCACAGCACATAACTAGATTCTCCAAAGCGTCATCCACACTGTAAACAGTGAGGTCTAGCTCACTCCAAATAAACAATATTTCCTGAATGTTTTTCTTAATATCTGATATACTGTATTTGGACAGTATACCCTGAAGTCCAATGCTGAGGAGTTCTTTGGCATGTCTGAATGGAATGCATACTGACTCAGGATTTAGATGCTGTTGCAAACCTTTTGCTATGCCTGAATGATCAGCAAAGACCAAGGCTCTAATAGCATGGTTGGGCTCAGGGTTCTCTGAGATCACAATGAACTCATTGTGGTAAAACAACTCTTCAACAATCTCCGAATTGCGTCCAAGGTATTTGATCATCATATGTTGAATCTCAACCAAAACCTTTCCAGCTATGCTAGCAAAACAGCCACAGACTTCAATATGGTTTTCTCCAACAACAGTGGTCCTCAGATAAATGACCATCTCATCTTGCAGAGGCTCAAAGGCAGTGATCGCACCTATTGAAGAGGGAAACCCAGACCTTCCTATGAAACTCTTTGCTACAGTGACAGGTGCAAGTTGAAGGGCATAATCTAAAATCACTGGGTGAATGCAGTAGTCATGCAGCTGAGGAAGTAACTCCTCAGGGACTGTCACAGTTGTGAGAGCTTCCCTATATTCCTCCCCATAATGAACATCCGCCTTGTTTCTGAAGACAGAGGTGTACTGGAAGCCCTTCAGACTCGAAGCACGGTAAAAGTTCTCAGAATCCATGGTGGCATTGCACCTCTTGTACAGATCATGAATAGAGATACAGGGCACTATAGGTACCCTTCCCTTTTTGCACTCTATTACTCCTGAAGCATAGGTTGCCGTGTTGGATTGCACCTTGAACATAGTCTCGTGTTTGCCTGGCTCTAGTTTGACTTTCAACTCTGGTGGATTCTTTGTCAGAAGAAATGGACTCTCAAAGCTGATACTGAGTTGAAGGGCATTCAGAGTTACTCTGGGTTTCACATGAGCCAAGAAAGACGCCAAGCCTAGCTCAATGTGAAAGGCACCTGGGATGATGGCAACATCATTGTTTTTATGATGATGCAGGTAAGACACTGCATCAGAAAATAGGTCACAGCTGAATTCAGTGCCTTCTCTGCCTAATGGTGTTAGCACAGGGTGATACTGTGCAATATTGCCATTTTTATATGCAGATGGCAGTGGCTTTCTCTCAACATCAAACTGGTACCTTGGTAAAACAGTTGGTGGGCTCTCGTAACCTTTATAAAACTGCCCCCAGTCTATGTGAACTCCCAGTTCAAACAGTTTCCCTGCAACTGAGAGCACTGTCTCATGGTCTCTGTCTGGCAGTACTGAGGACAGTACCACAGTGTCTTTGCAAAGAGTCTCAATGATGTTCCGCTGCAGTGCTCGCCTAGGACCTATCTCTACGAAAACCGTATTCTTGTCTTTAGCTGCAGACATCAGAGTTTGCTCAAATAAGACAGGGTCTCTGATGTTTTTGGACCAGTATGCTCCTGTGCAGAAATCATTTGTTGAGGATATTTTACCCGAGACAGTTGAGTATAGTTCAGCCACTTTCTCATTCTTTTCCAAAGACCCAATGCGTTTCTCAACCTCAGACAAGATGGGGTCCATTGTATGACTATGGTAAGCCGCCGGGACATCCAATACATGTAGAAACAGATTTTTTCCATTGTCTCCATTACTTAATGTTTGATGTAGGCTAGCAATAGCATCTGCATCACCTGACAGTGTGCAAGATTGAGGACTGTTGTGAGCAGCCAAACAAACCTTTCCTGAGTATGATGGAAGGCTTTTCAAGACCTCTGATACAGCCATGTTACTGACAACCAGCATTTTCCCTCCTGTGACCTTGCTTTGTAAAGCACTACGGTAATGGATCACCTTCACAGCATCCTCAAGAGACAACAGACCAGAGCAATGAGCAGCAGCCACCTCTCCTACAGAGTACCCTAGAACAGAATCTGGCTTTACTCCAAAATACTTCAGGAGACAGTAAATAGCAACCTGAATGGCAAAGAGAAGGGGCTGGATAACATCGGGTCTGGAAAATTCCACACTGTTATCATTGTCACTTTCTAATGCTTCAATCATTTTAAGAGGTTTGTAACTTTGGAAAAGGGTTTCAATTTCTTGCACCTTTTCCCTGAAAATGGGCTCTTCTTTAAGGAGCTGCCTGCACATACCTCTGTAGGTCACACCATTTCCACAGAATACAAACACTAACCTAGGGTTTGGAACAGATGGAACAATTTTTGTATTCAGAGATGATTTGAGCTGATTTTGGAGATCTGTCAAAGAAGGAGATAGGAACGCTACCCTATATCTGTTTTTTAGATGACTTCTTCTGCATGATGACGTGTATGCAAGTAATGACACATTGTCTGTGTTGTCATTACTGATCTTCTCAAGTGTGTCCTCAATCATCATACTAAGAGACTTTTCTGATGCTGCAGACAGAACAAAATATAGACATCTTTGTCTAATCGCAGGTTTAGGGACTTGAGCTCGTTTGTATTGTTTAACAACAACGTGGGCATTTGTCCCACCAAAACCAAAGTTATTGATTCCTGCTACTCTTCCATTTATGTTTGTGTCTTTCCATGGTTCTGCTTTGGTGGGAACCTTAAGATTCAAAGACTTTGCATCTATACTGGAACTGTCCTCACTGTAGAACACTGATGGAACAATTGTCTCATGTTTCATCATTAGTAAAACCTTTATCAGTCCTGCCACACCTGCTGCTGATTCAGTGTGTCCAATGTTACTTTTAACAGAGCCTATAATGAGAGTGTCTGATCCTAGAGGCCTTGCTTTGGCAATGACGTTTGAGATGCTACCTGCCTCTATTGGGTCACCTACTGGTGTTCCAGTCCCATGAGCTTCTATGTACTGGACACTGGTCAGGTCACTCTCTGTTGAATAGATTCTGTGGAGCAACTCTTCCTGCTGAATCATAGATGGCTTGGTCATTGGAGAAACAGAGTGGCCATCTTGGTTAACTGCTGTTTTGCTGATAATGCCCCAAATATTGTCAAAGTCTTGAAGAGCCTGAGAAAAACAAGAACAAACACTGTTAGTTTGTTGTCTTTATGTAATGTATTTAATTGTGAATAACACATTACATATTACACAAATTATACATATTTATGGAAAAAAATAGGGGTGCAACAAGCCCATTTATTTTGATTGAGTGAAAATATCAAAAATATCTTATAAAGTATCTTTTTAGTACTTGATGCTAATACTTATACTTGTCAAACTTATATGATTGCTTTCAACATATTATTTTGACTAATGCACAACATCCTACTTGTTTAAGAGGTTTCAGCAGGACAACTCCACAGCCCTCCCCTCTGCCGTAGCCATCTGCTCTGCTGGAGAAAGGTTTGCTGGTGCCATCAGGTGAGATCATCTTGGCTTTGCTGAGTGCCACAAAGACTATTGGATCAAAGATGGCACAGACACCTCCACAAACTGCCATGTGACAGTCCCCTGTAATGATTAATAAGTAGAATGCATACATTCGCATCTAGATACATGGGCATGATTCGATACAAGAAAAGATACATGTTCATAAAAACGATTCAGTACGATTCGATGCGATGCGATTCGATGCAATTCGATGCAGTTCAAGAATGGAAAGCATTCTGAAAGATTTTTTATCA
Source organism: Alosa pseudoharengus (assembly GCF_046254945.1). Classification (NCBI taxonomy): domain Eukaryota; kingdom Metazoa; phylum Chordata; class Actinopteri; order Clupeiformes; family Clupeidae; genus Alosa; species Alosa pseudoharengus. Next base: position 25,748,912 of record NW_027468650.1, on the reverse strand, counting down.
TTTGCTCAAGGTGCACATTAATTTTATATGATCAGTTATCATGGTCATGGTTGTCAATTAGGCAAAAAAATGTGTGAATATGATTATCTAAACTGAGGTTTGTTTCATATACTGTATTGAAATGAAAAAAGAATAGTCTACATTTCAGTCAAACACAGCAGCCAAATACAACATATATTTTTATAGACTTTATAGATTTTATGGAGTTATATCTGATTGTTTTCATGGAGCTGTAGCCTTGTTGAGGTAAGACAATACCGAAATAAAATAAAACAGTGCTTAATTAAGACACTCTTGGCCTTTTCTCATATAACCTACAAGAATAAAATAGGCCTACATATCAATGAACTCTCTGGGTTTATTTTGTTCCAACGGTAGACCTAATGCAGAAACCTATAATGCCACAAGTCTGAGTGAATATGAACAAAATAATTGGCTAATAATTTGTGCATCGTTTTAGCCAGGGCCAAATTATTATTTAACATTAAGGAAATCCCTTCATCAAACGTAAGGCTATACTCTACAGACTATCGTTGCTGTTTAGTGTTTAATTTCACGCTGGATTTTGAAAAACAAAAGAGTAAAAACTGTAAAACAAACGACCGAGTGCGAGTTGTCACGTGCTTAAGTTGCAGTAGATGTATGGGTAATGACGTAATTTGACAACTTTGGGCAATGAATGTAGCCAAAAACGAACTGCATTACCCACAATTCCGTGCCACGTATAGTTTCAAAACCGGACGTGGGATGAACGCGCTGCTTGGAACGTAAATGAGAGTCTGACGGTACCGATCCACTTGCACGACACTTCATTTTGTCGTGTCGCATAGATGTCGCGCTGCCTCCCCACGTTCAGTCGTGTGTGGGCGTTTTGTTTAAAATGTCAGTTACCAGCTCATACTCAGTTCGTTTTAACGTATCTTAAGTGTTTTTCCACAAATGGACCACAATTTTAGGCATGTACTTAACAGTATACAACACATTAATAGCCTAAACAAACTATGCAAGCCATTTCGAAATCTTGTTTTATTTAAACTACTCAAAGCAATTTCAAATCCTCACCAGAAACACCAACCATGGGCGGATTATGAACTTTTGGGCCCCTGGGCCCAGATGTATTAAGGGCCCCCCACTAATTGTCGTATATGTGGGAGGGGGGGTTTGGGGGTCCTCCCCCAGAATTTTTTAAATTTGTTTGATGTGATTTCCTGTATTCTGGTGCCAATACTAAATTCAATCAGATTCATAGCCTACATCCTGATTTGTTGATATTGAGGCAATGATTCCATGCAAAGGCTTGGGCTTCAGGGCCCCCTGACCCCTTGGGCCCCTGGGCCCGGTAGGCCCGTGCAGTAATCCATCCCTGACACCAACAGTCAATATATTCATCCAAATCCTAGTTTCGTTTGTTTTATGGACTACTAGGTGGTCGTGGAAGAGATCGTTAAAACATTATTTGTCTTGTAAGCGGAACCAAAGTTTCACAGGCACCGTTGTGGTAGAACAAAGGACCTACAAACTCGTCCTTTCATTAGAGAGTCGCCTCGCGTTCAACGGATTCATTTGCATAAAGCTGGGCATCGGCCAACTTTTTGACGCGCGACATTATTTCAAATGCAGCGCTGCCTTCCCGGAATGCTTTGCGGGCGCGTTAAAGTCGCTTGACGTCACCCATAGGACTAGAGTGGAATGCGACACGACAAAATGAAGTGTCGTGCAAGTGGATCGGTACCGTGAGCGAGCAGAAGGTTGTGAAGTTCTTGAAGTTACAAGGCTGGTTTTCTTGGCAGCGACTACGTTGTCGAGGTGAAAGAGTTCACAGTGAACTAGATGGCAGAGAGCAAGAGGATGATGTAATTGGATGATGTAATGGTGGTAACAGCAAGGCCAAGTAACAGGTGGCAAGATAAGAAGCCTGTTACAACTGGAAAAAAACTGAATCTGGGAAAAACCCAGAAGAAGATAGTTTTGCATAAAATGTATGCATGATGAGACAATGGGTTCCACCAATAGTCGTAACCTTGGTGGATGCTGATAGGCCAACAGGTGTCTTTCGAGGGTGGCGAGAGGGCCCAACCCCAAGGTTAAGGAGTATAAAAGATAGGTCGCAGCCACCTGTTAGTCAGATCTCATCGGGGGCGCCAGCTGATGACATCTCACATCACCCTATTGCTTGACACCTGGTCTGGACATCGTTTAGGCTGGACTATCACTGCAATACGGTGAATAAAGATCAACAGTCTTCAGAGATCTCCTGTCTGCATTGTCTCCTTCGGACGCTTGTTCCAGAGTGCTAATTAGTAAGTAGTTAAGTGATAAATTGTTCATTGGATTCGGAAGTGGACCGGTTTTTCCACGACAGATCTGGAGGTTCCAACTGAGATTTGACACAGGATTCATCAGGAAAGCAGTTCTGTCCCGGGTGAAGCAGGTCACGGCAGCCGTTTCCCCAAGGGCCCAAAAGGTAGGCAATTTTGCTTACATTAGGGGGAGCCAGGCTGTTGTGACTTGTGGGTAGCCTGGGACTGAATTGTTTACTGAATCCTCAAAAGAATAGTGGAGACTAAATTACACTGTTGGTCTTTAAAAGCGCATGCGTTTTATGATGATATGGTATTTTTCTTTATGCGATAGAGAAGTCAGAATAATGAGAGTATTCTGAAGCCTTTGAAGGTCAAAGGGAACAGACAGTGCGACTGATCTGTAAGGTTTTTGTGTTTATAATGTTTTGGTATTCCTCTATGCGATAGAGAAGTCAGAATAGGGTTATTCTGAAACCTTTGAAGGTCAAAGGGAACAGACAGTGTGACTGATCTGTAAGGTATTTTTTGTGATTTATGATATATGGTATTCCTCTATGCGATAGAGAAGTCAGGTATCTGTAAGGTATTTTTTGTGATTTATGATATATGGTATTCCTCTATGCGATAGAGAAGTCAGAATAGGGTTATTCTGAAACCTTTGAAGGTCAAAGGGAACAGACAGTGCGACTGATCTGTAAGGTTTTTGTGTTTATAATGTTTTGGTATTCCTCTATGCGATAGAGAAGTCAGAATAGGGTTATTCTGAAACCTTTGAAGGTCAAAGGGAACAGACAGTGCGACTGATCTGTAAGGTATTTTTTGTGATTTATGATATATGGTATTCCTCTATGCGATAGAGAAGTCAGAATAGGGTTATTCTGAAACCTTTGAAGGTCAAAGGGAACAGACAGTGCGACTGATCTGTAAGGTTTTTGTGTTTATAATGTTTTGGTATTCCTCTATATGGTAGAGAAGTCAGAATAGGGTTATTCTGAATAGTGTTAATTTCGTCAGACAAGACGAGAGGAAATATGTTCGTCAACGACCTTTTTTTTTTAATGACTAAGACGAGACGATGACGAGACGGCAGTAATGTCCTGAAACACTGACTAAGACTATCTTAAGATGCATTATTATTGACGAAAAAAGACGAGACTAAAATGTTTTGCATGAAATAAAAACTAAGATAAAATCTCTCTTCATTTTCGTCTACAAAATGAGAAGACAGAATATCTAGCTGTTACGTTTTCAAAATATTCCGAATGAGTTCATACGCAACAGCTTTCCTGTAGGCTAGTCTACGTGCTGTTGCTGCAACCCTGTAACCTGACCCTAGCCAGATGAATTTCGCTCCGCCTAGCTCCACTCATCCATCTGGAACCGATCCATTGAAATGTTGCTTCAGAAGGCTGGACCTAATCAAAAAATGCTTGCATATGATTGAATAAGCCACTTGTCCGTCATCTATTGACGTGCTACTTCAACCACTCTCATCGAAGCCAACCCGTGACGCTGATAACAGTCTCACAGTCGCTTCTACGCTATGTCACATCTATGAAACTCCCGCCCTGCGTCCTGATTCGCTAAACCATAAAGTTGGTTGGAGAAATCACTCTCAATGGAAGAGGTTCCAGATGGATGTGAGTGAAGCTAGGCGGAGCTAGGCGGAGCTAAGCGGAACGACATTCATCTGGCTAGGGCCAGGTTAGCAACCCTGTGGCTGCAACACGAAACTACATGGAACAAGAACACTGGAGATTTCTGCCTTTATACCACAATACTACATACCCAGAAGTTGAAGCTTCTCTCATACAAATTAACATCCCCCAGAATGTCCATACGAAAATGTTCATCATGTAATGTCAACTACTTAACTAGTTAGACTGATGATGCATAGTTTGCTAGCAAGTAAGCTAATATGGAAAGTTCGCTAGCAAATTAGCTATGGCTAAGATGGAGAGTCTGTTTGGGGAATGTGTTGTGTTTGGGCGCATATCGCCATCTAGTGAGGCGGAGTAAAACATTAATACTTTGGCCTATGACAGTGTTTCTCAAACTTTTTCAGTTTCAGGACCACTTAACTAACCCTAGCTAAAAAAAAAAAAGATTAGACCTACTTCAACAGTAGCCTATAATTAGTCTACACAATAGGCCTACTCACTGAACCACCTTGCTTATTGTCTTTGCACTTTGCTTATTGTGTGGATTCATACTGTATGATTTAAACTGGCATATCTTACATAGACAGTGTTGCAGAACTGTTTTTACATACAAGTTGGTTCAATATTGCAAACAACTCATCTATATTATATTTTACCACGTCTGCTTGCGGACTACTTGGGATAGCTTGCGGACCACCAGTGATCCCCGGACCACACTTTGAGAAACACTGGTCTACGAATATGACAGTGGTCCAGTCAAATCTTTTACTGTCTATGGTCAAATCCCTACCTGTGCATGTAAAAATACTGACTGACAAAAAATCGGAATGAGTAATTATAACAGACAAGTAGCCCTGTGGACACACAATATTGTTGGAAAATTGAGATGTGTGAAACACTATTTGACTCAAATGGTAATCAGAAATAATTTGTTATATAAAAAAAGACTAAAATGTGTTGACTAAAACTGACTAAGACTAAGATACCTTTACTTTTCTTTTGACTAAAACTAGACTTAAATTACGAGACTTTTTGTCGACTAAAACTTGACTAACAAAAAGACTAAGACTAAGACTAAATTAAAAATAGGTGACAAAATTAACACTAATTCTGAATCCCTTTTAAAGTTGAAGGGAGCAGGCAGCACAGCTGAACTGTAAGTGTTTTTTTTGGTGGTGTGTGAGTGTGTTTTTTCCTTCTGCTTTGTGTGTGTGATACTACTCCCTCTGCGCTGCAGAGTAGAGGGAGGATAAGAGGCAACTAGGCCGTAAATTAACCTGGCAGTAGTTAAGTTGGCTAGTGGGGAAAGGAACAATATATAATACATAATATACAATATAATAGTGATATTTTAGACAGATAGAAATATTTAAGAATAGACTGGAATGAGCTGACATCACTGGACAAAATATTAGCCAGCGATATACAGACAGATAGAAACACTTTAGAATAGACTGGAATAAGCTGCTATCACTGGACAAAATATTAGCCAGTGATATGCAGACAGATAGAAACATTTTAGAAATAGACTGAAATGAGCTGATATCGCTGGACAAACAGATGAGCCAGAAAATATCAGACAGAATAGAAACACTTTAGAATAGACTGGAATGAGCTGCTATCACTGGACAAAATATTAGCCAGTGATATGCAGACAGATAGAAACATTTTAGAAATAGACTGAAATGAGCTGATATCGCTGGACAAACAGATGAGCCAGAAAATATCAGACAGAATAGAAACACTTTAGAATAGACTGGAATGAGCTGCTATCACTGGACAAAATATTAGCCAGTGATATGCAGACAGATAGAAACATATTAGAAATAGACTGAAATGAGCTGATATCGCTGGACAAACAGATGAGCCAGAAAATATCAGACAGATAGATACACTTTAGAATAGACTGGAATGAGCTGCTATCACTGGACAAAGTATTAGCCAGTGATATGCAGACAGATAGAAACATTTTAGAAATAGACTGAAATGAGCTGATATCGCTGGACAAACAGATGAGCCAACGATGTTCAGACAGATAGAAAACATTTTAGAAATAGACTGAAATGAGCTGATATCACTGGACAAAGTATTAGCCAGTGATATGCAGACAGATAGAAACATTTTAGAAATAGACTGAAATGAGCTGATATCGCTGGACAAACAGATGAGCCAACGATGTTCAGACAGATAGAAAACATTTTAGAAATAGACTGAAATGAGCTGATATCACTGGACAAACAGATGAGCCAGAGATGTCAGAGAGATAGAAACATTTTAGAAATAGAATGACATGAGCTGATATCGCTGGACAAACAGATGAGCCAGCGATATGCAGACAGATAGAAACATTTTAGAATAGACTGGAATGAGCTGATATCGCTGGACAAACACATGAGCCAGCGATGTTCAGACAGATAGAAACAATTTAGAAATAGAATGACATGAGCTGATATCGCTGGACAAAAACATGAGCCAGCGATATGCAGACAGATAGAAACATTTTAGAATAGAATAACATGAGCTGAATATCACTTGGGCACAAAATCCGAGCCAGTGATAATCAGACAGATAGCACCCCTCAGAACAAAGTTTTAAAATGTTTATTTGTTATGTGAAAATACTGAGTGTGTGTGAGCATGGGCCTACAATAGGTGCCGGGAGCACACAGACCTACACTTGTGATTGAGGAGATCGCCGAGGGACAGAGAGAGGGTCGGTTGAAGGAGATCGGAATAAAAGTGGATCATTACAGATAGCAATTGGGATACTGATCAAGGATTTGCACAGGATACATACGTTGGACATAAATGCTTTGATAAAAGTATTCACATGCCTCTCAACAGAGACGCCTGAGCCTCTGAGTAATGAGGAAGGCCTTTTCCCCTACAGCCCTTCTAAGTCCTCCTTACACCCAGAGAAGGACAGAGAAGAAGGTAAGGAGGCAGAGCAGAGTACAGAGGTTTTGGAAGACGAATCGGAGCTCACAGTGGAAAGTGATTGGGAGACATAGGTTTGTAAGAAATTCTCCCCCTGTAAGGAAACGTGGAAGGCTCACACTAGGTTAAAACTTAGAAGAAACATCACTATAAAATCTTACAGTGTGCCTTGCTATAATAAATGTTGTCACATATAAAACAAAATCAAAAGGTTGTGATGCACATGGCAAAATGTATACACTTTTGTAGAACAATATACTCACAACAATAAAGAAATATAGTTATAACACTGTTAGAAGATTCATGTATACACGTTAGTAGAGCAATATATTCACATCAATAAGAAAATAGGGTAACGCTTTAGAATAACATGTGCTTATTAGGTATTAACAGTGCATAATAAGCAGTTAACAATTCATTACTAACAGTTAGTTAACTGTTGTTATCCTTTAATAACATTAACTAACTGTTAACATGCAGCTTGTAAGTGTTAATAAGCAGCCTTTTAGGTTACTTACAAGCATATTTGTTAACAGTTGTAAGTGTTAACAAGCAGCTTGTTAATGCTTGTTAATGGTGTATAAGACAAAAAGGTGGATAACTAATACGCTTATAAGACCTTTCTTACCTATTTGTAGTAAATGTTGCAGCCCCCCAATCTAAAGCGAGGACCATGTAGCCTATAGTTCCACAAGCCCAACCTTCTATCTCTCTATACAGCTTGGTTTAGCTGTGAGAAATGCACCTTTAAAATGGTTGCAGTGAGCAGGAATCGATGGTCTCCTGCATCAAAGAGTGCATTGCTACTTATTGAGCTACACTACTTTTGTTGTACACCTGATGGAATTGTTTATTTTGATTCTATATTCCGAAGTGCTATATCACACTAGCTATGCTTTTTACAAATATGTTTCTGATGGAAAAGTGGTGTTTAATTAATGCAGAAACAGACCACGAATGTTCGCCTCTGTTCAAGGCAAACTGAAACATGTTTTAAATCGATCACGAACGTTTGCCTATGTTTGCAACTTTAAACCAGAGCTTTGAACGCACCCACTTATCGTCTTTAAGCCTCGGTTGCTAGGTAACCAAACTATATACAAAGCTGGCATATCTGTAGACTGCTGACAAACTGTTTTATGTGTTCACTGAACAAAGATTATGGAAATTAAACACCACTTTTCCATCAGAAACATATTTGTAAAAAGCATAGCTAGTATGATATAGAACATCAGAATATTTTCCATCAGTCAATTAGGAACAGTAGTGTAGCTCAACAAGTAGTGATGCACTCTTTGACCCGGGAGACCGGGGTTCAATTCCTGCTCACTGCAACAATTTTGAAGGTGTACTTCTCACAGCTAAACCAAGCTAGATAGATAGAAGGTTGGGCTTGTGGAACTTTAGGCTACATGGTCCTCGCTTTAGATTGGGGGGCTGCAAAATTTACTACAAATAGGTAAGAAAGGTCTTTTAAGCGTATTAGTTATCCACCTCTTTGTCTTATACACCATTAACAAGCTGCTTGTTAACACTTACAACTGTTAACAAATATGCTTGTAAGTAACTTAAAAGGCTGCTTTTTATCACTTACAAGCTGCATGTTAACAGTTAGTTAATGTTATTAAAGGATAACAACAGTTAACTAACTGTTAGTAATGAATTGTTAACTGCTTATTATGCACTGTTAATACCTAATAAGCACATGTTATTCTAAAGCGTTACCGAAAATAGTTAGAACACTGTTAGAAGGTTTATGTATACACCTCAATAGAGCAATGCACCCACATTAATGAAGAACTAGAGAGTAACCTGTTAGAAGTTGATAAGTTGTGTAAAACTGAAATAAGTAAATAAAATAAAGAAAGAGAAATAATTGTATGAAGTAATATTTGCCACAGACATTAAGCCCACAGGTGGGGGCCAGACTCAGCAGAAGATCTTGGCTCACTGCCCAGACCTGGCTGACTGCCCAGAAGAGACAAGAGATAAGAAGTCTTACACACACAGGTAGGCCAGAGCAACATTCTCACACACACAGGAACAGGATTAAGTGAAATAAGAAGTAAGAACAAAAAATTGTTTCTGTTAATTGTAAATTAGAAGGAAAAAAAAACATCACCAGAGAACAGAGGATCAAGCTACTAACACAGGGTTGAGACAACAGTCAGAGTAGGGTACATCACATTGGAAGTAGATAGGTTAGGACTACTCAAGCACAGGGAAGAGAAAGGGAACAACCACATAGTAATTAAGATAGCAGTGGCCTATAACCGTTTCCCATATTAACACACAGAATAAGAAAAAGCCAAACATCTTATCCAACAAGCAAACTACAGGGATATATGGCACAAGGAGGACATGAAGTGATCTGGACCATAAACATTACCCAGCATAGAGAAGAGGGGTGTTATATAAACTTTGACACTGGACAACACGTGGAATTCCAAGGCAAGAGGTTGCAACTCCCAACATACTGTAGAGAGTGGTGGGGTCTTGTTGAAGTAGTAATTGATACACTTGGTGACATAGACCCTGGCACGCATTTGCAGGAGAATCAGGAGTGGCCACAAACCCGAGCAATAGCTGGAGACGCACATAATAGTGAAAAGTCAGAGGAAGAGTGGGTGGTTAAAATCACCGAACACCCAAAAGGAGGGCGTAAGCGCCACAGACAAATAGGGGGCAGCGGTTCCAGGACAGAGAGTGCTGCTTCCAGCTCACTGTGAAACTTGGGGAGACTTGAGGGACGCCATATTATACACAGTCGGTGACCTACGCCCATATACACCAGAACATAACCAGCCAGTGTGCATCATACCTAGCTTCGACGAACAAGAGGCACTGGGAGACTGGGAACTGGGTTGGTACCTGGATTGGGAACAATCTAGTAATATAGAAGACCAAAACCGACTCCAGGTGCACAGGGAAGACTGCAAATCGTAAGAGGATCTGATATATATCCACGAGGGGGTTCAGAACATTCACTTAAAGGACCACAACCATTCAAAAGACTAAACCCACAGCAGGGAGAAGGGTTGTGAAGAATGGCGACGGGAGAGATGACACCCTTGGAGGAAGTCTTGAAAGAGAACAGGACTGCCAGAGATAGAATCAAGGAGGTCAGGAAGAAATGGGAAGAAAGGACACAGAAACACCACACCCCCTGGACATACAATGGAGCATTTGATTTAAGCACAATAGCCCAAATGCAGGAGAAGGTCCTGAACCATAAAACCATGACAAGAGGCCCGCGAGACAAAATAAAAGAGAAGAAGAACTTGGAAGCTTTCATGAAAATAGCCGAGCGGAAAAGGAAGGAGAAGGAAATGGAAAGAGGTAAAAATGAAGCAAATTCAACAAAGACAAGCATCCCCGACCCAGGCTCCAGATTCAAGGGCTCTGCCTATGGCGGAACCACGACCATCTCCATATGCAGAAAAGGACAGACTGTATCCCGAGATACTAAAAGAGGATACAAAGGAAATGGGCCAACGGAAAGAAGGACCACCGGGCTCTGCAATCCAAGCGGCCCTAGTGTTGAGAAAAGCCATGATGGGAGGAGATCGCATGGAGGTGTGGGAGGAAATAAAGAAAATAATGGAGAGGCAACACGACTCCCCGTCAGGAGCATCACCGCGACCAACGGCGCCCCTCTTCAGCCCAGGGGCCCCTGAGCTTTCCCTAAGGGGTGGAGAGACTGAAGGGGCATTGAGGGAAATGGAGACAGACCATAGGAGTTCGGGAAGGATACAGAGGACCGAAACAGAAGTGGCCAAAAGGTGGGAAGAAGCACTTCAAAGTGAATACGAGGTGGCAACAAACCATAGGTGTGCTCTGGAAAGGCTGCAGCATGATTGGGGAGAAGGGTTAACCCACACCAGTACTCCCAAAGGACAGGTACAGAATAAAAACACAGGGATAGAAATAAGAGATCACAAACAAAACAGAGGGATGATCCAGGAGCATCAGAGAATGATGGAGGAAGAGCAGGTTGCAGCCATTCGAAGAGAAGCTGAGATACAACTTGAGCGCTGGAGCGAGAGGAAAGCACTTGAAGCAAAACGACTTATAGATAAACTGACAGACAGAAGGCAATGAGCCAGGAAAAGAAGAACTGGTAGCCAGAGCTTGGGAGAAAATGGGAGAGGCTATGAAATGGATATAAGAAAGAGTAAGCATGTGGGAATCTGAAAAGCACCAGAATCATATGCATCCACAATACAATTCAGACAGGCCGTTATGGACACCCTGCCGAGACCAGTAAAGGCACAGTTAGAAAATGACTGGCGCTTGGGTTGCATGACTAAAGATGAGTTCAGACTAGCAGTGGCACACTACGTAACACTCCACAGGCAAGGAGAAGATAAAAAGGAACAACAAGAAAAGGAGGTCTTGCGAAAACTCACTCAAATGCAGTTCCAAGAGACAAAAAGCGCAAAAAAGGCCGCTACCCAAGCCCCAATGATGCTGGCCGCAGACCCGGTGCTAGGGGGCCAGGCTCTTGCCCCACAGCAACAATCAACACAAAAGGTACAGCAGCCTGTGGCAACACCAGTGGTACAGCAGCTGTGGCAACACCAGTGATACAGAAACAGGGGATGATACAGCCACAACAAATGCCACCAGTGACATTTCAACCAGTGATGTATGGGCCTATACAACAACAGAGACAACAATGGTACCCACAGAACAAAGGCCGAGGTGGGCCCCACTGAGGGGGATTTGGGCCAGGAAGAGGAGACTATGGAAGAGAACGACAACGTACTCAACAAATCAAGGACCAGGTAGCTTCCAGTGCTGGGTGGCCGGAGGAGTAGGACACATCTCCAGGGATGCCTGACTAGAACTGGTAGACAAGGCAACCAAGGGGGACCAGCACCACCACCACAAGGGCAGATACGACAGAGTGGTCAGGCCCCTCAATATGGAGGAGCTCTGTCACAAGGCCAAGCCCAGTCTGGCAACCAGGTGACCCATTATAGGGGAGGCCCGCCGCAGGGGCAGACTAAGTCTGCCCAGGTCTCCCCCTATGAGGGAGCCTACAATTGACGAGGCCTGGAAAACCCAGGGGAGGGTCAGTTCCCCACCCTGACGAAGGGAGCTGACGCAAAACCGATGCTGCAGGTTCTAATACAGGGCAAAGAGGTTAAATGTTTAGTGGACATGGGAGCAACGTACACTTGTCTTCACCCAAAAGATGCCCAGCACCTCCCCAGGTCTTCAGGAAAAAGTATGAAGATGCTTATTCCAATGACAGCCCCAGTATCAATTCAAATAGAAGACAAGGAAATTAGGATAACAGTGTTAATAGCGGAACACAGGCCTGTCAACCTGCTGGGGCGGGACGCGTTGTGCAATCTAAGACTCCAAATTGAATGCTCCCCGTCAAGAGTGCAGATAACAGTGTTAGCAACCCAGATGGCTATGATGATACATGGCCCCCCACAAAGCCACATCCAGCAAGTTTACTGGATCGGTCAGTTGGAACCAGACCTGGAACAAGAGCTGTACAACAAACTGCAGACCAAATAAGCAACCGTCCATGGCCATCTACGAGCACCATGATGTCCCTTTCACTGCACAATTAAGTTTGACCAGACGCCAAATGAAGAAAGAGAGGAAAAGTGGAACAGAAAAGTGGGAGGCTGGAAACACATTCCGCTGGACATACACCCAGTAATAGTGGCTGAAGAAGGAGTGGCTGCTGATGTAAAGTTCATGGAAGGAGGGAATATGGGAGCATTCTTTGACATGCCTGGAACAATGGCCCACATCACTTTAAGAGTGGCAGATGGACACAGAACAAGAAAGATGGCTCAGTGATGCTCAAGGCTCGATGTGCCAAATGGAAGGGGACAACAAATGATTGGGTCCAAATAGCCACTGAGACAGAAGACGGTCCAATGTACAGAGTAAAGCTAAGCAACCCAATCACCGTATGGGGCGTCCCACAAATAATCGAGATCATGAATGCAGGACTCCAGGAACAGAGGGGCATACCTTATGCCAAAAGGATGCCCCTATGGAAATGCATTCGGTTATACAAGCTGTTCCCAGGAGCAGGACAACGATGCTGGGACAAAACGCGACACAAACCTTTTGACAGCAATGATATGGACTGGGACACATACATGCAGCACCTGTCATGACGTTTTAAAGAGACTGATGCACCGCCGACGGCACACGCCTCAGACTTAAACCCAGAAAAAGACTGAAGAGAAGCAGAAAAGAGGCCAAAGTCAAGAAACAGCCCTGGAAGAAGCCCTCAATATACCGTATGTCAAACCCTGTCTATATGGCAATCCCTATTGCATGCATGGCCTGATGGCAGGAATAGGGTAGCGATGCTGGGACAAAAAGAATCATGTGTCCTTCAGCAGGTTTGACCCAGACGGGGACAGATATGTGATACAATGCATGGATCGTGAAGCAGAAGAGAGGCTTGTGGAGCCAAAACAAGCAGCCTGGAAAATGATGATGCTGCAAGAGGCAACGGAAACGGATGAGAAACACGTGGAAAGAATATTAGCACAAGAACCATCCGTGGTGTGGTTCCAAGGAGATGGAGACATAGGACTGGTTAAGTCAGCAAGCCCCGTGGAAGTAAAATTGAAACCAGGAGTAACGTTGCCATTCCAGCCACAATACCCACTCTCAGCAGAAGCAGTTGAAGGAATTAAGGAAATGATTGAAGACCTTCTGCAAGCAGGAGTCCTAGAAGAAGTCCCAAGCCCAAGGTGCAACACGCCTATTTTCTCTACACGAAAGGCAGATGGAGTGAGATGGAGAATGATCCAAGATCTCAGACCGGTAAATGCGTGCATTGAGGACTATCCGGCAGACATACCACATGCTAACGTGTTACTGACATACATCCCGTCTGACGCTACCACGTTTTCCGTCATAGATTTAACGCAAGCTTACTTCTCCATTAGAGTGGTGCCAGCGAGCGAGGAACTTTTTGCATTCCAATATTTGGGAAAAACGTATCAATACAATCGTTTGCCTAAGGACCTCAAATTGAAAAGCTAATAACCTAAAGCGCATCACGTGTCAGAGCACGATCCTGCAATATTTCAATGACGTTTTGATATGTGCCCTGGACAGAGAAACGTGTGAAAAAGGACACAGTCCATGTGTTAACCGTTCTGGCCGAAGGGGGGTACAAAGTGTCAAGAAAAAACTGCAATTCGCCCAGCCCAAGGTGATCTATTTAGGTGGACACAAGGGAATTGCCCCAGAGCATATTGAGGCCATCACAAAGGAACCAAGACCAACCACGGTAAAACAGATGATGTCGTTCAGTGGCCTCATAGGATTCAGTAGTGACTGGGTAGAGTGCTATGAACCCCCTTAGGAGAATAAACCACATACAGTGTTGTTCAACAAGTCAAATTTGGATGGCGTGCCATGTACTATGCCATGCCCCACAAAGTGCCCATACCATTATAATGAGTGCACATGGTGCTCTAAATGGTATGATGACGAACGTATACATCATCAGGATCCCCTCTGTTGTGCATTATGCCAAAGGGCAGACTGCCCTGAATGCTGGGACAAACCCTGTGAGGCCAGGTACCTGTCAGGTTTGATTGACCGACTCCTGTCAGACTCAGAGTCAGTGGCCGTACAGGCTCCAGCTATAGCAGATCTACCAGATGGCAGGAGGGTCAGAGTTGTCATAGAGTCGGCCCCCAACTCCGACTGGATGACATAAAAGAGGCTTGATACTGAGAAAGTGTTGTGGGAACAGAGGGGGGCTACAAAGGGAGGTGATGGGGTCTGGAGGAATCATGATGGAAGGATGGTGGCCCCAAATTGGCTCCTCGATCTCCTAATAGATCAGGCACATTGTGTTTCTCACAGTGCAAGGGAGGATATAAGGCAGCAGATTCTTGACAGAGGATTCTGGGCACCATTGCTTCTGGATCGCATTGCTTATGTGTTGAGGTCACATTTGTGCAATAAGCAACTCAAGGAAAGCCAATTGCATTAATGAAAATGTGAAAAAATAAAAATAAAAAAAAATCGCTGACTGGAATAATGACTGGAAGAGTGATACCTACTCCGTGAATTAGTGACGGAAACCCTCACTAGAAGTATTGGAGCAGAAAGTGAGCAGTTATAATAACCAATTTTCCCAAGTTCACAAGGCAATTTTCAATGAGCAGAAGAAGAGAGAAAGGAGATTGGAGAGGGGGTCCGAAGAAGGACCCATTCAGGGCGGTGTCACAGAGAAGAATGGAGGAGCCAGACGATGATCAGGGGAACCAAGGACCGCCAGGACCCCCACCAGACTCCCCTGGGGTGGATGATGGTGGTGGGGAATCCGGGGGAGAATCAAGTACGAGTAGGGGTATGGCAAGGAGGATACTGCCAGCTCCTGATACTGGCCCTAGGCGTGATGTGCCTAGGGGGCATGGTGTTTTCTCTCCCCTATCTGTTCCTGCAGGTGCTGTTGATGATGGGGTCGAGCCAGGCCCAAACGGGAGGAGGCGGACACTTCCACCCAGAATTGAGGCCACTTCCGAACCCCAGGTATCTGAGACCATGCCAGCTGCCCCGAGAGACAGCCATCCCTGTAACGAGCCCTCTAGAAGTCACTGCAGCTGGCTGTACAGTCGACTCCAAAACCCCCTACAATGATGGCTACACCAAAGAAGCGAGGGAAAGCGACAACACCGCCGCTGCTGCACCAGTAGAGGGACGCAATCAACTGGGGAATCTGTTACTCTTGACCTTCCTAATGACAGACCAGCTGCTACAGAGGACTTCATAGGATGGTAGTAGAGAACAAGACAATGGGGACAGACTCATGCCTCATCCCTGGAACAGATGAAGACATGGAGGGTGTTGTAAAGGAAATGGATAGACTTAAGATCCTGAACACTGAAGCTCATGAAAGTTCGGGAAAAGAATAGAAGAATATATCATTAGATGTAGGTGATGTGTCAGGTATTTTTTAGTCCAGTGACTCAGTGGCTGAAAAACAACTTTGGGTCACTGGGAGCACTGATTGTGGCATCTCTTGGTACATTGCTGTTCGGAGCTGCCCTTGTCGTAGGACTGTTTTGTTGCATCACCCAATGTTGTAGGAGGATCTGCTCACAGGCAGTGGCCAAACAATTGATGGTTATGGGAGATGATATGTATAGGAGAAAGTGAATATGAGAATATAATGGTGTTGGAAGGGCTCCAGGCTTATCTGGAGCTTCATCCTTCGAGTGGGCAAGAATAGGGTGGGGCCCTGCGAGGTGCCCACACCTATCCACAATAATACATAGATGCTATGTCTACGCACACACACACACACACAATACTGATAGGTAACTCACAGGACATGTACCTGCACGCCCAGGTGACAGAGAAAAAGGATAGAAGTCATGGGCTGTGACCTGATACGAATAGTCGCCTCAAAAAAGCATAAAGCGACAAGGGAAAGGTAAAAGGGATGTTGACGTATTGCTAACAACTACTTATTACGCATAGATGAAACTTAGAATTGTGGAGGATAAGCCCTCACCTGCAAGGCCATCCAGAACAGTTGAATAGTAATGCTTGCTTGAAACCTATATTACATGCTCTCACCCCAGTATGCTGGCCCCGGACGCCGCAAGGCGTGGCGGAGTTTGTGGCTTAGGCAGTGCCAATTTTGGTCAGCAGGGGCAACCTAAGGCAGGGGGCTGACGGCCAGGCTCCATAGTGTGGCGTACACTTGCGACCGGTGACCTCCACCCAGCCCGGAAGGGGCATAAGTGTTGTGATATCTGGGAGACAGGGGGGTGGGATATGTAAGGAAAATAATCAACCTAAATCAATATATAATCTATATATATATATATATATATATATATATATATATATATACTTTGCTTACAAATATGTGAGGAGAAAACGGATTGGCAGATTGGAGACAAATGCGATCATGATGTCGTTATGTCGTTATGTAACTCCGAATTGTCACGATGGCCGTTGCATGAAGGCCTGTACACATCTTAAACAGACCAGACCAGCAGTCAAGGAGTGGGGTGAGGGAGTTCACAGTGACACCTGGCTGGATGGTCGAGGGGGTGAAAGAGTTCACAGTGACCATACGCGTAGATTACGGGGGACGGGTGGGATATGTCCCCACCACTATTTATAATTTGAATTTTGTCCCCACCACTTCTAAAAATGTGCAAACCAATTGCGACCGAAAAAATCCCCACATACTGAAATCATCGAGTCTAAACCATGCGATAGGCGCGCACAATGACATCCTCACAGCATGCACACCTGCCTAGATATGTGTGGATCGAGTGTTGCGCGATTAAGGTTTTTTAACATCCGCACCCACCCCGACCCTCCAGTCATGTAATGCCTGCTAGAGTTGACTGTAGCTCGGAATGCAATCGGTTGCCATAGTAGGCTATCCTAAAATCCAGCGATAAAACAAAGAACTCATGAGCGTCGGTCTGCCCTATATGTATATCCTCTGATTGTAATGTTTACAGATAGGCTATCTAGGCGATATTTGTAACATTTATTTTGTATTTGGCCTGTTATAAAATCGTGTAGGCCTATTGAACAATTTAAACACATTGTGAACCCCAAAGTTGGAGACATGCATATAGACATTGCTGCAAATTTAAAACCGGATTACTCTGGAATGGCTAACTGTACAGGGGAGTGCTTTAAACTTTAATTAAAACTTTAAACTTTAATTACACCTTTGTGTTCGGTAAGGTCTGCTGTTTATTCTGATATATGGTTTGTCATGTGTTGAGGGAAAGTTCGCGAAGCCAAGATGAATGGGTAGGGATAGACGGGTGCAGAACATAGGCTATGATTAAATTAAAGTTAGGCTACTTTTCTCGCGAACCGTTTACCACAACAACTAACCACCAACATCGTTTAAAAGCTGAGAAAAAGCTCGTTCGTGTGATACATGTGATGTCTGTAATGAATAGGCTACTTCGCAAGTAGTTCAGCAAATGTGGGTGGGACAGAAATAGGCTACCTTACAGAGCAGCAGATCAGGGCTGGCCATATCGGCTCTGATGTACATTGACTTAAATGCATCGCTTCACTACCCAACACGCGAACAAGAAAGAAAAGAAAAAAAAAACCAATGAGCTTATGTCGTGATTTCCGATAGGCCTAGGCCTGGAGAAAAGACAGCTATTGGTAACCTAACAAGTAGGATTTGCTTTGCCTACTCTGCTGTTTGGTTGTCCCAAACTTTGAGACGACCCATACTCGCATTAACTGAATCTTATCAACCCGAACTGCGATGTTCCAGAGTGACAGGATGCAATGCCTAATAATTTCACTGCCTACGGCATAAATTATACAGTGCGCCTAGGCCTACTGTTAAACACCTGAAAAATATTAAGCTGCTTTTTTCTTTTCATGACGAGCACTAGGCCTACGTTTGAATGATTTATGACTGAATGGAACGTTGCGTTTTTAAGCGCCAGAACTGCTTATCACGTCGTGTGACAAAGTTTACACCAACCATCATCTTCTAATGTAGGCCTATCCTTGTGTTGAGATGTCCATTCTCTTTGCCCTAGGCTATCATTTGTGCGTGAAGCATGTTTCAATTAAGACAGTACACAAGCTATTTTTATTGTTGTATTGAATGATTTCATGAATTATTGTACGCACAGTGCGTAGGCTACAGGATTACGGCTGGCGGCGCCACTGACCAAGGCCACAGTAGCCTGTGAACCTATGATTTTCAAAGGGGAATCACGGCCAACGCAGGGGGCAACTCTTCTCTTCAATTTCACTTCCAAATTACTTTTTATTGTCTGAAGACATCTTTTGCAAGAATCTAACATTCTAAGCAACATCAAAGCAAATGCAAGCTAACCAAAGTGCAGTCGGTTCTCCCGCCATGGTTTTGGAAACCACACACGTGCTGCATCTGAAGGCCCACGCATAATAAGGGTGCATTCAGAGCACCTCGGAATGACAAGGACCGCCCCCATGGCTACTTTGTTTTTCCGACAGCAAGTGTTCAAGTGCTTAGCCATCGAATGTGTGACAAACACGGATGCCACAACAAAGGTTAAAACATACACTCACTAATCCTAAACAAACAACTGTATTTGCTTAAAATATAGTGTAAGATGCTCGTGAAAGAAAGATATGCAGCTTTTCAAGTGATAAAAAGGGCAAATTCCCAAGTTCACATTAAAACTGTTGGACATGAAAGGCCACATGGACTACAAACGAACTACAACGTGACGACAAAAGTGATGACGAGCCCCTAACTGGGCAACTCTGTTAGCAAAATCTAGCCCCAGTTTCCGACCTCTGACTCACACATTAAGTGACGTGAATGACGCGAATGATGATGTTTTCACTTGGAGAAAGGTTTTTACGAAGCCCATGAACGCTAGGTAAGGCCTACGCCTATCACACTACACGCCCCTGTTGCACGTCACATTAATAGCTGATGCTGCCTCCCCAAAATTCCGCATCATGTGAACAGATCAGCAGGCCTGCAAATTTTCACCTCGTTTTAAGACACACGTTGCGGCAAAAAGACGTCTCATTGTTTTTTTTGTTTTTTTTTGTCGGTCAGGTTCGGGTAGTTAATCAGGGCATATTGAGGGTCGAGTGGTGATATTGACTCTCCTGACGGGTCGGGTGGGTGCGGATGTTAAAAAAACCTTAACCGGCGCAACACTACTGTTGAGCATATGTTGAATGGATTAATAGCTTACATAAGGGTACCCCGCACTTTTCAAAACACACTCAAGCTTATGGTTATTGTCCCCACCACTTCTAAAAACAAACTGACGCCCTTGACAGTGACACCTGGCTAGATGGTCGAGGTGAAGGAGTTCACAGTGAACTAGATGGCCGAGAGCAAGAGGATGATGTAATTGGATGATGTAATGGTGGTAACAGCAAGGCCAAGTAACAGGTGGCAAGATAAGAAGCCTGTTACAACTGGAAAAAAACAGAATCTGGGAAAAACCCAGAAGAAGACAGTTTTGCATAGAATTTATGCATGATGAGACAATGGGTTCCACCAATAGTCGTAACCTTGGTGGATGCTGATAGGCCAACAGGTGTCTTTCGAGGGTGGCGAGAGGGCCCAACCCCAAGGTTAAGGAGTATAAAAGATAGGTCGCAGCCACCTGTTAGTCAGATCTCATCGGGGGCGCCAGCTGATGACATCTCACATCACCCTATTGCTTGACACCTGGTCTGGACATCGTTTAGGCTGGACTATAACTGCAATACGGTGAATAAAGATCAACAGTCTTCAGAGATCTCCTGTCTGCATTGTCTCCTTCGGACGCTTGTTCCAGAGTGCTAATTAGTAAGTAGTTAAGTGATAAATTGTTCATTGGATTCGGAAGTGGACCGGTTTTTCCACGACAGTGCCTTTAATAATTATGAAAGAAAATCATGTGTAAAAGATGTTAAAGACCATTTCTGGGCAAGCCACTGTGTTGCTTACTTAAAATCTATCCCTTTAATTAAAAATGACAACAGTTAGCAGTAGGCTACAGTACCTTGCCTTAATGCTTGACAAGCCAAGTGAAGAGCCACAAGAGATGAGGAGCAAGCACTGTCAATGGTCAGTGAGGGTCCAGTGAAGTTGAACATATAGGAGATCCGATTGGCTGCAATACTCATGGCCACACCTGTGCCAGTCCAGTGATCAATCAGGTTTGCACTAGTAGCGCCACCGCCCATCTCAAAGTCACGATTCATTAACCCTGTGAATATAAATTTGTACAACAGATTTTATAACAGTTAAACTGTGTTTGCATTTAAAGTAACCTAGTGTAGTGTCCCAAGTGACTCCCCAACTGACATTAGTTTAAAAAAAAAAACTTTGCCTATGTAGGTAAGTTAGTGAAGCCAGTGAATTCAGTTCCTGAATTCAGTTCTAAAATAACACATTCTCATAAAGATTGAGGACAGTAATCCTACCAGTTGTATATCTTTAATATTGTTTTTTATTTATCCTACCAGTTGTATATCTTTAATATTGTTTTTTATTTATATTTTAATATTGAATATATCTCTGGGTTCATCCACTTGGCACTTGCAGTGGTGTTGAAATTACAGCACTATCATGTCGCCATTATTGGAGTGACATTATAGGCTACAAAACATATATTTACATATTTACATATTACCACATATTTACCACACATTGTTCAGTACAGTAAATGCGGGAGAGTGAGAGTCCATAGACTCACCAACAAAAACTCCGGTTCTGGTGCCACTGGCCTTCTCCATGGGAATCCCAGCATTTTCCAGTGCTCTGTAGGAACACTGCAGCAGGAGTTTCTGTTGAGGGTCCATGTGAGAAGCTTCAGCATCGGTGATCCCAAAAAACTTGTGGTCAAAGTCATTTAACCTAAACAAAATAAACAAAACAGCCACATTTTTTTTATTTCACTGTTTGTCACATGGACATAAATGCATACTTATGAGACTTACCCCTCAACAAGAGCAGCTTTTGAAGTTCTTATTTTTCCAAGCTTGTTGTCATCGGAGTCATACCAGGAGGCACAGTCAAACCTATCATCTGGAATCTCTATGGCACAATTCTTTCCCTCTACAAGAACTTTCCAAAAATTGTCAAGTCCTTCACCTAAAACAATTAATTAACATTAATTTTCTAACTCTGAGGTGTCACACTATAACTTTTCACAGTTACTTAGCTCAGTCACAATCTAAATTGCATAACACCTTTAAGACCATAATCCAATCTGTTTTTTTGTTGTTGTTTTTAATTCGTAGTTTAGTTCACTTCTTACTTTATCTAAATTCAGTTTAAGTTTAATATCTATCTTTGAATGAAGAAGTAATAGAGTACACAAAGAAAGAAGTGGAAAGAAGTGGTAGCTATATTTGCTATAACCTGGCACTATGCATCTCTTGCACAAGGTTAATGTTCATTGCAATCTATTTGTAGTTGTCAAAGCATACAGTAATATATCTCAGACATGAAAGAGGTTTTACTCACCCCCTGGAAAGTTGCATCCAATCCCAACCACAGCAATGTCATCCATGTTGTTGAAGAGAGCGCCAAGCTCTCCACGTCCTTTCACATCTATGCTTTGTCTCCTCACAAATGTGTGGCTTTATAGTCTTTATGTCAGGTTAAAAACTAAACTGCAGGAAAAGGGTGAGCTTTATCTATTCTATTAATGTTTTATGTTCTTACCAGAAATGGTGATAACATGTATTAATAATTTATCTGACGTACAATAGAACTTACTTTTATGTTTTACCACTAAACCCTGAACCCTAATCACAGTGTAATTATCCATGGGGAACGATCAAAAGATAAGAGTCACTGTCTCCTTTACACAATGAATAGAATAGAATAGAATAGAATAGAATAGAATACATCTTTAATGTCCACCAAGGTGGATATTTTTATTTGGCTCACCAGATACAAGACCGATAAACATACAGACAACATCTCAGACAAAGTAAGTGGAGTATAAAAAGATTAAAAATGACAAAAAGAAAATATCAGGATAAAAAAGAATAAATATGCTTAATTAAAATAGCAGCTCAGTTTGATGTTGTCACTTGGTTTGGTTGAGGATACTGATGGTATTTGAAATAAAGGATTTTTTAAAAACACTTTTTACCAGAGGCACTCTGAAGCGCCTCCCAGACTTCAGGAGCTCAAACTGGCTGGAAAGAGGGTGCTATCTGCAGTGAATTTCCTAGCTTTCTTCCTCATTCTGTCAGTGTATATTTGGGTCAGGTGTTTTTGGGATTTTCCCACTATTTTGCTAGCCATTGACACTGTCCTGTTTAGCTTGTTCCTTATTATTTGCAGCTTAATAAATGGGCAAACAAAGCAGAGAGGTGAATGATTAAAACACTTTCGATGTGTGTGGTGTACACTAGCTCAGCAATCTGAGCACTGATGCCCAGACAGGCAGCTCAGTCTTCTCAGGAGACTGAGTCGTTGTGAGCATTTCTTATAAATATGTGTTATCTAAACAACTCAGATTGTTGTAGGTACAGTGTAAGTTACCAGTTTCAACTGCTAGGCCATTAAGTAAAACTGTCTCTGTTGTTGTGTCATGTCTTTTGTAAAAGAGTAACTCCTTTGTCTTTGACACATTGATCTCTAACTCGCTATCATTGCATTGCATAAAATCACTAGTGTAAAATTTGAAGTGTTAATAGTGCTGAAAGCAAGAGTGTAGGTTTGGTCTCAGCTTTGGTACGGACACAACCCACAATGAATAGGATATGTCTTCACAACAAACATAATACGAATGAGTTTGCTAAAATATTGGCATTTTTTCATCCCAAAATATCCTCATGATCCCCATGCAAACTTCCACTGGCTGAAAGTGCTAACTTCTATGGGTATCTAAACAACCTGGAGCTTATAGGCGGTTTTGACATTGACATTTTTAGACAGAAATTACATCTCCCAGAATGTAGGCACAAACAGGTGTTGGTGCTTTGGTGGGTGATTAAGGCCAGGCAGAGGAGGGGAGGGGCACAAAGGCAACAGAGTGTGGGTGTTTGCAGGAGGAAAATAAATAAGTAACTCTGAAGATGCACAGACATTGACCAGGGAAGTTGATTTTATGGATCTTGTATGTATGGGAACTTTTATGTTGAACTGGAGAATGTCATGTTCTGTGTGTGCTTTACTGATGAGAATTAATGTAGGAACAACGCTTAACAAATGAGGAACAAAGCATTTAGTAATAGTTTACAAATGCTTTATAATGCTTAATAGTGTGTAGTTATTATAAAGTATTACCTAATTTCCTGTTTAAACCCATTCTAGCTTGGTTTGTAAACCTCCCGTACTGCCATAGAAACTCATTATTTTTAAGTAACAACCTCTCCTGATGTTATAGTGCGTGTGTAGCAGACAAATCTGCCTACCAAGTTTGGTGGCCAACTATAAGGCAGAAAAATAAAGGATCCAAAGAGTATTGTAGCACAGCAGAAGTCGTAGCCAATGTCAGGTTTAAAAGTGGCAGTTATAGTGGTTGCAGGCGTATTCCATTTAGCGATTTATGTGCAATCTGAGGAAATAAGAAATGTTATTCTGACCCACGCAGTTGCTGATATGTGAATTACAGCATTAAACACTGCCCCCTTGAGGCTAATTTGTTTCATATTTTGTTACTTTCAAATGGTAGAATGGTAACTTGTAAAGAAGTGATGAAATATAGAATTAAATATTCAGCCAGTAACATTGGCCACACAGTATGTAAAGATATTTAAAAGTTTATTGTAAACATTATAAAATGTGCATACAAATAAAGTGATTTAGCTAAATGTCTCTATGTACCACTTCAACGTATCCTCATGAAACAGTTCGTAGGATATCGTACTAAAAGTATGACCAAAAAATCCGTACGATATCCACTAAAATCTGGCAGACGAGCGATCAATGCACATGCGCAATCTAGCAGTGTAGCACTCACTTCGTTGTTATCAGTGCGCCTGCGTTTAGACCTCGGTTTCACAGAGAGCTTCAGCCTCGTGAAAGGTAGGTGCGGTAAACCTGGGCATTGTAAAATCTGATTAGCATTAAAAGCAGGCAATAATATAAATGCAGATGAAAGCAGAGATCGTCTAAGTTGATAGGTCAATGTAGTTTTCCCAAGTAGTTAATGTTATACGTAGCCTAAGAAGACGGTATGAGTTAAAGAATTGTTGCTAATTTATGCTAATAATAACTTAGCTATAAGACATAACTGTGTTTTAAATAGATATCATCAATTTTGTGGAATTACAACACACCAAAAAAAAAAAAAGAAACAAAAACCAACGCCAACATCGTTTGTTTCTTCTTGTCCGTGTCTGTTTTACTGTCTGTTTAGTAGCTGTCGTGAATAATATGGAGCGCCATGCGCATGAATCCATTGGTAAGTAGAAGGCATAGTGATCAATGTGCGTGACGTGCGAATGCTGTAAATGGTAACGACGAAATACAATGTGCTAACGTTATTATAGCAACCTTGAATTTGAATTAAGTTGTTGGTGTTGAATACTTGAAGCATTGATTTGTATACGAGGGGAGATACTTGCTTTTGAATGCCTAGCTCCATTCATATTTTGCTTTATTCACAGAGAATAGGCATGAACAAGTGCTGAATAAAGCCCAGGAGCTCACAAAGGAGCTTGACATGCCAATGGTAATGTCACAGTAATCTACATTTTGTATGGTGATCAGGCATTATGATGCATACATTCTATCTATTGACAACAATATCTAAAATAAATGGTGCTGATGATTGTAGAATATTGTATTCAGTCTATGTGATCTATACAACTAATGTTAGTGAACTTGGTCTGCCCTTAAACTCAGTGATGGTGTAGTCTTCAGATTTGCATTTGTTTGCATTAGCCACCAGCCAAATGCTGAGGAAATATGGAACTTCCTTCTTCCAAAACAAAATATGAAAATATTAGAAAAAACACTAGCTCCACCTGTTTATGTAATGTCTTGGTTAAATCATCAAATACACATGTAGCCTCTTTATCTGAATTTACTGCCATTGATAGCAAAACTCTTGAAAAAACAGTAATTCGGCTCCGCTCATCTTGACACCTTGCCCACAAGCTTCTTTAAAAGTATAAGTATCTTTGATTGTGTGGCATTTTGAGCTTCTAAATATAGTGAATGGTTTTCTTATTTCAGCCATTTTCCCAGCCTCTCTTATTGTAAGACTGCAGTTATCAAACCCCTCGTAAAAAAAGAAACCTTGATCCCTCTGTGCCTAACAACTACGGGGCCATCTCAAACCTCCAATTTATAGCCAAAGTTATTGAGAAAGTTGTATTCAACCAAGTCAATAACTATTTAAATTCAAATGGCATCTATGATCAACTACAATCAGGCTTTCGCCAACACCACAGTACCAAAACTGCACTTGTAAAGGTATTAAACGATATCCGCCTGAATACAGACTCAGGTAAAAGGGAAGCTAATGGTAAGGGATCCATTCTTGGGCCACTCTTATTTAACGTGTACATGCTCCCCCTTGGTGAAATATTTCATATATCATAGCGATGCAGATGACACACAGGTCTACCTTGCATTGTCACCAAACAAATTGAGTCCTATTGACTCCTTATGTCTTTGCCTTAAATACCTGGATGCAGCAGAATTTTTTACAACTTAATCAGAGCAAAAGATTATTTTATTTGGTAACAAAGAGGATAGAACACAAATAGGTGCTTACTTAGAATCTAAAGCACTTCCAACTAGGACTCAAGTAAAAAACTTGGGAGACATCTTAGATGGGGACCTGACTATGAATGATCAAAAGCATTACTAAATAAGCATTCTGGCATCTTAGAAACATAGCTAAAATCAGAGATTTTGTTTCTAGACAGGATTTAGAAAAGCTTATTCATGCTTTCATATCCTGTAGGGTAAATTATTGTAATAGTCTGGGCCTCCCCAAGAAGTCCATTAGACATATTCAATTAATTCAAAACACTGCTGCTAGACTATTAACCAAGACTAAAAAGAGAGATCATTTTACACCCATTCTTAAATCTTTACATTGGCTCCCATTTAATTTCAGAATTGATTTCAAGGTTCCACTCCTAGTATATAAGTCACTGAATAGACTTGGCCCCAAATATTTTTCTGAATTGCTTCCAATATACACCTTATAGAGAGCTTAGATGTATTGGAACTTGTCAATTAATAGTCCCCAGCAACCAAGCAAGGAGAAATTGCATTTAGCTTTTATGCCACACAGCGCTGGAATCAGCTTCCAATGATTCACTTTTGAGTGGCTTGTAATTGATTCTCAGTGGTTTGTATCTAAAAAATTTTTTTTAAGTTAACTTTTACACCTGCATTGAATTATATTGTGTTCCATAGCTAAAAAAAAGAAGACGCCGCAGTGTCACTGCTAAATGGAGGGAGAGGACACAAACTGGTGACATTGTGGCGAAAACAAGCAAGTCCCCCTCATCAGGCTCATCTGGTTAGTAGTTACTGAGAACTCCCTTGCACATTGCTTTCCCTCTCATGTTGATGTGCATGGGAATATACATTGCCGTCATAATGACACTGCACAGAAATTATGATTCCCCTCTTCACTTTGACTTTGACTTTGACTTTTCAGCTCCACGGGCCAGATCAGAAAACTTTCTGGATGTGATGCTGGATGGGCAGGAGGCAAGGAATTGTAAGTGTTAAATTAGTTTGACTGATTTGTCTATAATATACAGTATGTGTTTAAATAGACATTATGAATCACAATGAATGACTCATTCATACATGGGCAAATTTAATTGGATGCCTGGCTCAACCGGAATGAAAATTTCTCATACAACCAACTTCAGTCAAATTGAAAGGGCTGGTGTAATCCTTTTAGAATCAAATTGAACAGCCATGTAAACACAGCAAAGTTTTGCAGTTACATCACTGTTTTGATTATCTACCATAACATTACACAGCCTGATAAATTTAACCACTTCTATGACCGCTTTGACAGTGACAACAACGAGATGGCTGTCAAGGTTGTGGTATCTGCAGAGAACACCAGCCCCTCACAGTCTCCCCCACCGATGTGTGTACGGTACTGAGCCGGACTAATTCATGTAAGGCTGCTGGTCCTGATGGCATCCCCGGATGTGTCCTCAGGCCTTGTGCTGTGCAGCTAATGGACATATTTAACCTGTCACTAGCCAAGGCAGCTGTCCCCACATGCTGTTAAACCGCCATCATGGTGTTGGTGCCAAAACACTCCACTGCAACAAGCCTTAATGACTTCCGTCCAGTTGCACTCACCCCCATCATGAAATGCTTCAAGAGGCTGGTACTGGCCCACTTCAAGACCTGCTTACCACCCTCTCTGGTTCCAATTCGCCTACCATCAAAACAGGAGCAAAGAGGACGCTATTTCTACGGTACTTCACACTGCCCTGTTCCTCCTTGACAATAGCAACATCTTTGTGAGAATACTGTTCATTGAATTCAGTTCAGTATTCAACACCATCCCCTTCAAACTGATCACCAAACTCAGTGTACTGGGCATCAATACCTCCCTCTGTAACTGGATTCTGGAATGCCTGTTAGGTTAGATAACCACACCTCCACACATCAACCCTCACCCTGAACACTGGCGTACCACAGGGCTATGTACTGAACCTTCTCCTTTAGTCTTCACCTACGACTGCATATATGGCTCTAACACCATCAGGTTTGCAGGTGACACTACGGTGATTGGTCTCATCAGCAAAAACGATGAGACTGCCTACAGAGAGGGGGTCCAGCACCTTACATCCTGGTGCACTGACAACAACCAAGAAGACCAAAGAGCTCATTGGAAGTCAAAATCTAGCACACATACCACCCCGTCCTTATCAACAGGATTGAGATGGATCGTGTCACCAGCTTCAAGTTTCGGGGTGTCTACATCTCTGAGGACCTCTCATGGACTCTCTACACCTCTACCCTGATTGAGGAGGCTCACCAGCACCTATTCTTCCCGAGGAGACTTAAGAAACTGCATCTGTCTCCTCAGATCATGGTGAACTTCTACCGCTGCACCATCGAGAGCATCCTCATCAACTGTCACAGTAGTTGCGCTTTGGACAAAAGCGTCTGCTAAATACTATTACCATAACAGTATAGTATGGAAACTGCTTTGCCTTCGACTGGAAAGCGCTGCAGAGGGTGGTGAAAACTGGCCAACGCATCACTGGTTCCTCACTCCCATCCATCAAGGCCATCCAGGACAAGCTCTGATTGCCTCAGGCGCTCAGCATCATCAGACACTTTTCAGCCCACTCCCCTCTGGGATGCGTCTCCGCACCACAGCAGGTTCATTGAGCCGGCACCCCCCCCCCCCCCAAGCAGGTTCAGAGGACGCTTCCTCCCTGTGGTAGACACCCAACTGAACTCCAGCTCTGCACCCTGGTGACCACCAACCAACTATGCCCACCCCCCCCCACCCACACACTCATCCAAACACACAACATATGCTCCCATGCCACCCCACACACGCAAGTACTCGCCCTCCACCTAACTCCCATACACCCATACACACCTTTTCACCCACAGGTTTCAGGTCTTTCCGCACCAGCAGGTTCAGAGGACGCTTCCTCCCTGCGGCAGACACCCAACCGAACTCCAGCTCTGCACCCTGGTGACCACCAACCAACTATTCCCCCCACCCCCCCCAAACACACAACATATGCCGCCATGCCCCCCCCCTCCCCTCACACACACAAGTACCTTCCCTCCACCTAACTCCGATACAACCACACACACCTTTTCACCACCCTACCCCCATTCAAACACACAACATACCCCCCCCCCCCCCCCCCCACAACAAGCACACAATAATACCCCCGCCCCCCCTCAAAAAAAAACATACACTCACATAGGTACACCCCCTCTACCACACACACACACACATACTCACGCCCACCCCCCACCTAAACCCCATACACACACACACACACACACAGCTTTTCATCATCTCCAACACCCCCACCCACCCAAACACACTACATACCCCCACAATACCCACACACCCCATCACCCCCCCCCCACACACACACACACACACACACACACATACACACTATATACCCTTTTTACACAACAATAAAGTACTTGAATGAAACAACTGGTTATCCATGTTCTGTCTGTTTTTAGAATATTACTGTTAACTCATTGAATGCCAAGCTGTTTTCGGGAACTTTGTCCTAGAGTGCCAGCAATCTAGACCATTGTTGATGATTTTTGTACAGCCACAGCATATTCTGTGTTATAGCTATGAACACATACAATAGCTCGATTAAAAGGTGAGACTTTAAGCTCTCGGTGGGTGCAAACCGTGTATTTCTACACGCCTCTGTTCCTGAGAAATCCCAAGCTAAACTGGCTAGTTTTCATCAAAATCGCTGTTTTTTTCTAAATGGAGATATAACGTCTTTCATGAAATATGAAGTGTTGCCTGTTACTTACTTGTGTAAACTTTCCAGGAAGTGATCAGCGAGACCTGGCGAGACTGCCACCTAGTGATAGAGCCACGAAAATGGCCTGGTTTTGACCTGACGTGCATGCGCCACTGATTCGACCCAAAGCGGCAACCTAGTTATGATAAAATGTCCAGATTGTGCGTTTTCATGAGTTTCACGATCGTCATATATTTCATTTCCATTCATCAAAGAGTTCCCAAAATCACATATAAGGTGTGTTAGAGTGTCTAGTTTCGTAATTTAAAAAAAAAGCTAAAAACGTAATATTACGTTTTTGGCACTCAACGCATGGCACTCAATGAGTTAATACACTGCATACAGTTAGGAACAACATGTTTCATACCCCCTGGCAAATATTAATTTAATATTGAAACATTAAATGAACATAGCAAAAGGTTGTAAGACAGTGTGGCAGAATGTAAGCATGTTTATTTGATGTCAAAGCACTCAAAATGATTCTTAGATAGATAGATGAATATTTTAATGATCCCTAGGGGAAATTCAAGAATCTTGGAGATTTATCTTACCTACCAAAATTATTCTTACCTACCAAGCTTCTCCATGTCTCCACAATGATTCTAGACCACACCTTTTTAGCAGCAGTCCAGGTTTTGAGGCAGGTATGATTATTTGCCATCACTTTTAGCCTTGTGCTCACTTTTATATGGATTAAAAATGTTAAAAGACATGAAAAGGCTTCTTTTTTTGGATTCCATGTTCCTACCACAGTATATCTAGTACTTTCCAGAATTATTGCCACCTTATGTTCTTCCTTAAAATACAGGGGTCATACGTATTGGCACCCCTATGTTAAAATCCCATAGAGGCAGGTAGAGTTTTATTTCATGGATCTAGGATACTATACATCCTGATAAAGTTCCCTTGGCCTTTGGAATTAAAATAGCCCCACATCATCACATACCCTTCACTATACCTAGAGATTGGCATGGTTTTATTTCAGTTAGCTGGTTTGATTTGCATTGAGCTCAATGAGCATAAAAATAAAACAATGCCAATCTCTAGCTATGGTGAAGGGTATGTGATGTGTGATGATATTTTAATTGACAGTCCATGTCATTTTCAAGTCATCAACCGTTAGAGTATAATTTGAATTTTATTGAACAAACCTCCCAATGATAACAGTATTTTTTCCCCCAATAATTAAAAACTCAAAATGCACTGTTCCAAATGATTATGCACAAGAGAGTTTCAAGGCATTTTATAGGTTGTAAAGAACTAAAAATGGTCATTTGTTGAATTTGCAGTATTAGGAGGTGATATAAATTCAATCAAAAGTTATTTCAATCAAAAACATAACAGGCCAAGTTACATGACCCTAAAGTGACCTACCAGCTCTCTTCCCATGATTCCGGCCCAAAACATGACTCCACCACCTCCTTGCTGATGTCTCAGCCTTGTTGGGACTTGGTGGCCATTCACCAACCATCCATTACTCCATCCATCTTCATGTATTCCTGAGCCCACTGCAACTGTTTCTGCTTGTGAGCATTGTTTAGGGGTGACCGAATAGTTGGTTTATGCACACTTGCAAACTTCTTGAAGATCTTACACCTTGTGGTTCGCGGGACTCCAGAGGCAGTTTTCTTTCCCATATTTCTTGAAACCTGTGGCATGCTTAATAATGGGAACATTCTTCTTAAGTATTTTTCCTTTGATTGGCAAACTAATTATCACAGGTGTCTGAGGTTTACCTCAGTGATCCAAAAAACCCTGAGACACAATACTATCCATGAGTTTAATTGAAAAACAAAAAAATAAACGTTTATGACACTTAAATCCAAGTTGTATACATAGTTGTATACATCCACAGTGTATATACCATACCAGTGCACTACTACACTATATGTCTTATACTGCACCACCTGTCTATGTATATCACATTGCACTTTTCTTTTTTTGCCGTACTTGAACTATGCACGATGATAATAAAGTTGTCCTGACACTATGCTCATCAGAACAAACCAAACCTGCTTGACACTACCCTGTATGGAGACTTATTTCATGTTAATAATGGAGATCAACCCCCCTCATTAATTTATTTGCGCAACAGCCCACATTCCACATTCTGTGAGACGAGTTGTTGTAAATGTTCCTTGACATAGGCTTTATTTACCTCTGATAGGCCTACATATCATGAGTTCCATTTTTGGTGCAAAGGATGAGGTTATGCAATCGCTATGTTATTTTCAAGGAGTTAGGCTACAGGAATTCCCTTCATTCGTTGTTTTAAATATTGTTGCTTCTAGCCTGCCCATATCTCCAGACAGGTTCAGGCTTTTTTTACCGGTGTTGTAAAAGATGTGAACAGATAAGACAAAATATGACCCGTTGTTTTCGTGTGGACATAATGTTGGCCTAAATGTAATTTTTAGGTTGGCACTTGGTGTTTCAAGTATTCAAATATTGACTTGAATATTTTGGCCTCCTTTGATGTCCTCCTTTGTTATGACCAAACCCCTTCCTCTTCCACACACACAGATGATGCCTGTCTAAGGGATCTGGAGAGGGTTCTACAATCCACTAGCGCCTCTGACTCTGACGTTAGTGCTGAGCTGCACACCAGCACGCGAACAGCAGCCTCAGACTGGGGCATTAGGAGCAGCAACACATCAGAGAGATGGCTAGAAGCCCGACCCCAGCTGGTGGAGAATATGCTGAAAGCCACCATCATAAGGGCAGAGTTCTGCCAGATGTGCAAAACAGAGAGGGCAGTAATCCGGTGTGCAGACTGCATGCCACTGTCACACCTCTGCTGTGGCTGTGACCAGAAGCACCATCATGTATATTCTCTGCACAACCGGTCATCCCTTACAAACAACTGTCACATCCCTCTGCCACCAACGGTTATGGTGACAAATGAGGGGAGACATGACACATGTGGTACTAACCATGATTTTTATATTTCATTTTATAAATCCATATCTTACATTATCAACAAAATCCACTAACTTAGTTTCTCCCTTTTCTTTTGCAGCCAGAATCTTGCCAATGGAACTGCCACAACACATTTGTGACTGCCCTAATAGTGTGTCAGTCATTGTTGGGAGGCCTGTGGTTTTTGTCAATATAAATGGTGAACTCCACAGCATAAAAATGCATCATAGGCATCATAATGCATCATAATGTCTAACCATTCCAAGTAGTTTAGATTCCAGAAACACCTCACACCTTTCAAGTTTAGACTCAAGTGACATTTCTCTTTGAATTTTCTTGTCAATATAACAAACATATTTTTTCCCCCTCAATAGGACGATATGATTTGAATCTCCCTGAGCTACGCTGCGGAGGCTGTTGTGCCAGCTGGACCCCCGAGTTAGCAGACCTGCAACAAAGTGGCTACTGGCCGGCCACAATCCAATTCTGCACAGTATATGATACTGACATATTTCAACGCTTCAGGGAAATGAAGTTGGTGGCCCCAGGGAGTTCCCGGCTATCGTTTATAAGGATGCTGGAAGCCCAAACAAAGCAGCATGGCAGGGTGAGTTTTAGCTCATGGTATAATTATACAATCACCTTTCTTTAATACTGAATGTAACTGTAACTAAGAGTTCAATGAATCTTTCAACAGACTGGTAAAGTGTGTTCCGACACATTCTACAAAGCTTTCATGGAGTGGGTCATCAGCTCCTACAAGGTTGACAGGCTGTGCAATGAACAGCCTTTTACCTGCCCTGCCTGTACTCCACAAATGTTGGCAGTGTCGGTAGATGGAAACAGGAAGCACTACCGTTTTAAAAAAGACAGAGGGTCTGTTTATATTTTATGTTGTGTCCTGAACATGTGTGAAAGCATGTTTACTGTATGTATCAGTTATCAATCTCAATTCTATTTGTACTCATTTGTTACACCACAGTCCAAGTCTTAATTCATAAGCAATGTGTTTTTTCTAGAGCTGTCAAAATAACTGATTCATTTCGATTAATTAATTTGAGAAAAAATAACTGATTAAAAAAATTAGTGCAGGTTAATCGATTCCGTATGACCTTTGACCCCGAGCCGTTCTAGTCAGTAAAAATTAGACTGTAAAATGAAGGAGAGAGAAGAAAACGTGCTGCCTGGATCATTGATTGGAACATTCACTTTAAAAAAATGGCCTGATGGTGTTGATAAAAATAAAGTGTTGAAAATAAAGTCCTCTGCAATGTCTGCAGCAAGGAATTGGCATACCATTATTTGAACAGTGAAAATAATAATAAAAGAGTTTTTGAACTTTAATGTCAATGCTGATTATTCAATGATTCATTTTAATTTAAATATTTAAAATACTTTCACAGCAAAAATTATGCGATTCATTTAATTAATTAATCACAGAGTATGTAATTAATTAGATTAAATGTTTTAATCGATTGACAGCCCTAGTTTTTTCTAACAATTGCAATGGTCCTAATTCAAATTGCCATTGTTCTCTAGGTCTCAAGAGAGTGGATTTTTTAAGGGAGTACTTATCTGTGATGATAATGAGGTCACAGCATTTGTGGAGGATGTCCAGAAGAGGTCAAAGCATGTAAGTGTCTCTACCTTTTTACCATTGGCAAGCATATTCAAGTATCAAAATCTGACTGTGAACTTGTACTCATCATTTTATAGGTGCCAGGAAAGGGGGTTTGTGGCAGGTCTCTTCTAAATGCAGCAAAGGAGACGACACAGAAGAGCAGAAGCACCACTGTTGATGAGCAGGTAATAATGTCATTTTCTGGCAGTGTATTGGATTGTCATCCTCTCCTTGAATTGTAACATATATGGTGATAAACATAATTTGCCACACAGTTTTACTTATTATGGTAATGGCTATGTGTAAGACAGATGCAGATCACTAGTGAAAACATTCTATTATGCAGAATTTGACTACAGAAGATTGTATTGTTTTTGTCAATTATGTGTCATAACTGTCTCTCAGGGTCTAGAAGTAGCAGTTTGCCGTCATGGCATTATCCTTCGTGCACTGAATATGTACAGGCAAGTATTTCCATTTCAGTACATTGCCACTTGCTCATTTATTTATTTATTTTTTTTATTTTGATACAGTTCAATTTATTTCAAACAATGTCATCTTATCAGGTTAGCACTTACAGTAGGGCTAAGGTATTATATCGGCATTGTTCAAAATGTCAGCATCTACAATGGCGGAGATGACCATAACAGTTAACATAACAGTTAACATCTCCTTCCTTTGGTGAAAAGTATATGAATTTATCTTGCCCCTCATTTCTTAATGTGAATTGTATCAGTATACCAATCAATGTTTAAATCAGCATACTAATCCAATGTTAAAATACAATCTTATAGGGGAGAGATATTCGCGTATCCGATGTTTCTCCAGAAGGAAGTTGCTGCCATTTGTAAACCACAGTTCTTTTGCATGGATGTTGTCTGCAAGTACTGGCCATATATCAACAGAATTGTTGAAGCTTGGCCAGATTACAATCATATTTTAGCCATGAAGCCCTTGCTTTCAGCGCTCCATGCAAAAGCACACGGGATCAAGTGTGAGGTATGTGTTCATCTGTTTGTTTGTGTATCCTATGTCCTATACTTTACAGGGTAGATGACAAGATAATAGTCTATTGAAACATGTTATCAATTGAGACTAATGTACTGCACTGCATTTACCTACAATTACAGATAAAATGGGCAGCAGGCAACCAGGATGGTGCTGGTTCCACTTTGGGAGAAGAAGTGGAAATGGTAAACTCCTTCCTTTCCAGAACAGCAATGAACACCAAATTCATGAGCAAAGGAGGTTGGTTTTATGAAAATGTTTGGACAGGTTATAATTTAAATATTCACAGAATCCAGAGAAACCTTTTGAACAAGGGACTGGGCTGAGCAAAATATTGTATTTAGTGCTATAATGCTATACTGCATTAAGTCCTTTTCCTGTAAAAAAATAGTTATTATGGGCTAAAAAACTATGTCTATTAGTACAGTTTAAAGAAACGCCAACTATTATTTATCCTGTAGCATAGCAGCTATTTTTGGCAAAAAAAAAACGAAATAAATTTTCTTCTTTCATTTTTAACAGCCCGCACAGACATGTTGACAGTGCAGGCAATTGATTGGAATAGGAGAAAGGTGGAAAATTTGTGCAACACCTTGTGCACAAGATTTCGTAAGGTAGGTCATGAACTTGAATTTGAACCAAATTGCAACCCAAGGGAGAATTGGATAATGTTTACATGACATCTTTCCCCCTTTTTCCCCACAGACACAATTGAGTCTTCAGAGGGAGAGGCAGAGCCCACATCCACAGCTAAAGTCCCCTTGAGCAAGGCACCAAACCCCTCACTGCTCCCGGAGAGCCGCTGTAGCAGGCATCTCACTACTCCAGGTTAGTGTGTGCTTCACCTCACTCTGCTGTTTCACTAATTCACAGATTGGAATAAATGCAGCGACCGAATTTCCCCAAAGGGATCAAAAGAGTATATATACTTATACTTAATCTACAATACTGTATTCGATGTGAACGGCTACTAACTTGTGGAGTTTGAGTATGACTGCTATATGTAGTTAGTGTGATAGAAAAGGACTAAAGCTTACCAGAATCCGGGCAGCATCAACAAGTTTGCCGCTATTGCCCCCAGCCTTTAATTTGATGGCCCATTGTCCATTAGCCTTTTGTTTTGCTTTGGCTAGGTTTTTCTTCATGGGCTGTTGGGCCCCACATAGTTTGCACATCTTGCAGGCAACACGTATGTGTTGTCTGCAAGGTTTTGCGTCAGGCCTAATGAAAGAGGTATACACAGGGGAAAAGCCTTGGCACTGGGCTTGGCCCAGGAACTCCATAGCGCCCCCTTATGTCACTGTGACTTGTGGTTGGCATATAGTTTTAGATACACACACCAAATTTGGTGGGTGTGTGTAACTACCAAAAACAATCTACTTTTGTATTAACATGCCATTAGCCACGCCCACAGGAAGTGAGGTAATTGAGATTTTGTGTGTTGTGGACATGATCAATTTTAACATACTCCTCCTAGACGGTTGCTCTGATTCATGTGAAAGTTGGTATACATGATGCCAATATGCTTCTGATTCTAAATGGAGAAGCTTTTTTTGATATGTTGTAATTTGACGAAATGGCGAAACTATGAATTTTAATACCCTTCCACAAAAACAATAAATATGTCTTAATTCACCATGCATGGCTTGCAATATTTTAAATGTAACAGGTTATTGAATACCATGGTAATGACAAATTTGACAAGCCCATAATCCATATTTGGCATAGTGCCACCCACTGGCAACAGAAAGAATGACAAGAACACTGATGTCACGTGATAGATTTGAACATACTCCTCCTAGACGGTTTGTCAGATTCATGTGATATTTGGCAAATATGATGGCAAGATGACGCTGATGTTAAATCGCGAAGGGATTTTTGATATGTTGTAATATATTATGATTTTAATATCTTACACATAAACAGGAAATGTGCCATAAAGTCAAAGTGCATTGAATGAACAGTCTGAAACTTCTCAGGTTAATAGATATTATGATTAAGAGAATATCCAGAAACCCTATTGGCCTGCCTGGCATAGCGCCACCACCTGGCCAAAACAGGAAATGTGTCAGAAATGGGCAATGCCTTAACTGATTTATTTGAATCTTGGTAGGTAGGAAATATTGGAAATCATTATTGTGATGATATTCACATGTGTAATTCAGATACCTAGCATAGCGCCACCATCTGGCCAACCAAAAAGTGTATCAGAAATGTGCTTTGCTTAAATTGAATGATCTGAAATTTCTCAGGTTAATATATATGATTATGATGACACCCAAAGGGCCTGCCTTGCATTGCATCCCCACCTGGCCAAGCAAGTAAATGTGGCAGAAAATAAAATAAAATACACAAATAGCACTTGCATCAAATATGTACATTTCACAAACGCACCACATCGGTGCTTTGTTGGATTCCGACATGTCACGGTTTGTGGCCCGCAGGTGCTCGGGCCCGCCATTGCCGCTTGCGGCTATATTTCCAAGTTATAACACTAAAACATATCATGGAGAAAAAATGGAGTCAAATGTAACGTCAGTAATGAAAATGCTATTAACATAACAAGCACCAGCTGTGCAACAATCTTCAATGACACTTTGAAAAAATAATGAAACATTATAAAAAGGTAACTAGGTGAATTACCACTTACTCTTAGTTAACTTACCCAGGTTTGCCACTAAACCACGTACTTGGAATACCCCCCAGGAACCTCCTGGTCTAAAGTCAGTGGCGCAAATCCAGATGCTATTTTAAGGGCGCATGCATGGCCACAGGCCTGCAGAAATGAATGCTATTCACACCGATCTACAGACACCCTGTGCACAGATGGAAACATTCAAAGCCTTGATAATATTTGTCCGTTTCCCGGCTTTGTTCGTGCATTGGTCAACTAAAAATTTAGTAGCCTATATATCTACATGCAATATCTTTACAACAACGCCTTAATACGACCTATTAATTTGGACAACCCTATAAAGGCTAAAGTTACCTTTAGTTTTGTTCAAATTTACCATTGTGTATGGCTTTAAACATCGTGTGCACTTTAACATCTAGCCTATAAACATTATTCCAGCTGTGCTAAGGTTTTGACAAGCACCACAATTTTGCCTACCTTGTTGTAGCCCATCTGAAATAACTCCAAAACTTTGCTATGTTCCCTCCATCCTTTAGTTGTTTTCAAAAAATGTTTTATATCCATGATGGCCTTGAAGTCTTGAGTTTGTGAATTCGCTTAAATAAGCTTATTATGTGCTGTTAACCAGCAACCATAGACAGTAAAAGAAAGCAGCAAGTAGCCTTCGCTACAATTTCTGTAGTTGCTGCGTCCATTCATTGTTATTCTCTCTCCTGCTCAAACAAAAGTTGTGCGTGCATTAAGTTGATGATAACATGTTTACAAACTCTACTTTACATAAAATAAATATTGTAAATAGCCCACTGTCATGCAGTTAATGGGATACTGTGCAGAGTTGGAAAGTTAGGTCAACTTGGAAAGTGTTTCTCGTTGCCTGTTGGCAAACTGTTCACAACTGACTATAGCACTGTGAACCGTTCCTGGTTGCACCTGGCAAATCCGCCATCATAATAACAATCCGCTATGGAACAAGCGTGCCTGTTGTTAAAGGGAATGTGAGATGATGCTCTGATTGGTTTATTGCACGTTACGCCCAAACCACACCCATCAATAATGTACCAGCTACAGACCACCCCATTTTAGATTTGCGTCGGGCGCAACAGTCAATTTTCCACCGGTAAAATAGAAACAGCGCCCATCCGCCCACAAAGCGATTTGCGCGAAGTCAATTGCGTTAAAGTGCAAGATATAGCCCGTAGTGTCTTAAAAGGAGCATGCTTATTGATAACAGTGACAAAATTGTTTATAAAGAAATCAAGTGTCAGTTCAACATCCATCATTTCTGAAGTAAGATATAAATAAAAAAAATACTATAAAAAACATCAGATAAAAAAGCTTGGCTATTAAAAGATTTAAAATTTCTCATTGTGACCATGTGAGATCTGGTCCCATCAGGACTGCCTAGGGGCCCATCAGGACTGCCTTTGCAGGGGCCCAGGATCTTGTGCTACGCTATCTTGTGCTTGTGGTCTGACAGGTTTAGCCTAATGGTTTCTGTTATGGGACAAATTTAGATCGCTAGTGACCCGTTTGAGGTAGCTGGAAGAGTTGTTAAGCCAGTTGATATTAAAGTCACCGAAGACCAGAAGCTCCCCATTACAATGCTTTGCAAGCAGATTTGCAAAGGCATCTAATGAGTTTGAGACAGCAGAGGGGGTCGATAGACCCCTGCTACAGTAATAGAGGTAGAGCCTAAAATAATGTTAACAGCAACAAATTTAAAGCTATGTTGAACCGATAAAGCATTTAAAATCATTACAGAGAGAGTTGATTTGGCGTAGATTGCCACATCACCCCCTCTCACTCCTATCGACTCTGAACAAGTTATAATCATTAAAAACATACATGTAAAACTAAGCAAACAATACAATGAAGACATACACAACAGTCTGCTCTGTTAAATACATGGTCCCATTCCTGGTGGCGAGCCCCTGTTCCAGAGACCTAAATGCTGGGCACCTCACCTCTCTGGGCACCGCACCTGAGATGTTTTTGCATTTGACAACTGATATGCATTTATAACGGATGATAAATATTTTTTAATTAAGTGTAGG
The DNA here is from genome assembly GCF_046254945.1 of Alosa pseudoharengus. Taxonomy (NCBI): domain Eukaryota; kingdom Metazoa; phylum Chordata; class Actinopteri; order Clupeiformes; family Clupeidae; genus Alosa; species Alosa pseudoharengus. The sequence continues at coordinate 25,708,822 of NW_027468650.1, read as the reverse complement.
AAAACCGAATATTGATCCTTCATTAAAAATTCTACTAGTATTGTCATTGTGTTATTTATCCACCATTTTGCTGCAAGACACATGCTTAATTTGGTTCTACTTCCTACACTGACAAAGAATTCCAGCTTGCTGTTTCATAGCTTTGTGGAATGGCTTGTGTATTCATGGTATAAGGATATTTTCACGTCAAATGTAATTATAATTTCTTCTGGAAGCCTAAATAAACCTGAGTGTTTATCGGACATGTTTCGTTTTTACTGTACTGCAATAGCATAATGTTGACCTTAGAGCCATTGGTCATCATCTTAATGTTACGTCAAAAGGTACCAAGTAACTTGATTGTCTCCTTGGATTGTCATCCCAGAATTAGCTAATGCCATGGTATGCCAGTTTAAAATAACAGCAGGGCATAGATGCCTGTCTACGATGCATCCTTCAAAAACAGTTTCAGTCTTCAATTTCTTGTATTTCAACAAGGTGTTTACACCAAGTAAGGAAGTGCATGTTTTTAAAAAGGCTAAAATTAAAAGTAACAGATCGTACATTACATGAAGGGATAGCGTCATTAGGCATGAACTGTGAATAGCCTGATTAGACCCGACTATTTATTTCATAATAATTATTTAATAGATTACTGTATAAGAGCCTTTCATTAAGATACCAGATAGGCCTTTTTAAACACATAATATCCCACCTTCATCAGAACTTTGCTATGGGAGAGAATTTGTATATTGTGTTGTTTAAAGATGTCTATCGACCGATATGTCGGTTATCAGTTTTTGAAACCTCAAATATCGAAATCTGTATCCTTCTTTAAAATCCCATTTTGGTCGGGCTCTAATGCATCATTCATTTTTTTAAGTTCTATATTGTTGGTGATTGATTTGCCACTTTCAGTTCTTACTTTTTTTCCACAAACCCCAAAGAATGTCAAAAACACTGGGATAAACACAAGGCCATGGACAGCCCCAAAGGAGATGACAAGAAACATGATCTTAAAGAAGGTTCTAAAGATGTAGCTCTTTGCTGCTGACAGGACAATAACCCCAGCAATTGTTGATAAAGCTCCCTGGATTATTGGATACCCAAGGTTATAGAGAGCATCTATGGCTTTTCCATTGGCTGTTCTCTTTTCACTTGAGACAAAGGCGTAAGAAATGTGTGCAGAAAAGTCAACAGAAAAGCCGATGCAGATTACCAGGTTGATCATGGAGATGGAGTCTAGATTAACGTTCCACAAAGCCATGAAACCGGTTACGCCTACTATTACAGAGGCAATGGCAAAGGTCACCCACAGAGAACAGAGAGGGTGTGGAATCAGCATAAGGGCAATGACAAGCATAGCGACAGTAGCTACTATGATGTTCTGGATGGTATTGCTGACAATGACGGCATACTGATCAAAGTAAATAAATGTTGGGTGGTACACCATTAAGTTTACCCCATTTGCAGATTCACCACATTTACTAGCGGTGTCTCTAAAAAAACTCAACATGTTCTTTTCGTCTACTGCAGTCCTGACATTAACTGTTGGTATAAAGATTCGGGAAGCTTGAATCACACCATCTTGAATATCAACATCATCATTGAAGCCTGACAGTTTAAGAAAGCTTGGTAAAAAACTCATGAATGTTTTCTGGTCTGAGAAATGATTACTAGTACCCTTTTCATATTCCACAAAGGCATCAAGCCATGAAATAGTCACATTTTTGGGCACCATGTCTGAATTTGCAAACTGTCTAACACAACCCATGAGATTGTCTTGTGCAGTCTTATTCCAATACTCAAATGTTTTGTCTTTTATAATTACCATAACAAACGGTCCAAAGTCTTCGAAATACTGATTCTCATTATCATAGTAATTAACTACGTATGAGTCATCTGTAGCTAAGTTTTTCAGATCTATACCCTCTTTCATCTGAAAACAACCATATATGCTCACACCCACATATACAAAATAGAGCAAAATAACAAAGACCTTGCTGTATCTTTTAGTTAAGAATGGACCATAATACTTCTTGAAGAAGACATTGATGGGCATTTCCTCCTCTGCACCTGTTTGGTGATCATAAGCTCCTCCAACTGAGCAGGCATTGCCCTTGTTGTCTGGATTTGGAGTTTCAACCTTCCTGAATGTAAGCCAGTGTCTGTTGCTTCCCTCTCGTCGTCCATTCAGGGCCAGAAAAGCACCGAAGAATGTGATGTTGTAGATGTAGCAGAAGAGGATGGCTGTGCCGGTGTACATGCAGAAGGACTGCACAGAGCGAAAAGGAGTCAGGAGGCCGATGTAAAAGGCCAAGGCATCAGTCAGAGTGGTGATGGTGATGGAGACTGCCGCCTCCTTGTACGTCTCTGCCATGCGATCTTCAACCTTGTCATGAACCCTCGTCTTCTGCCAGCAGGAGATCATGATGAACATGTCATCCACACCAATACCTATAGAAAGGGTTTTGTGCACGAACAAAGCAAAATTCCTCAGGAGTTTGATTTTATAATGTGTTTATAAAATAGATAACACTTTTCCTAAGATGTGCAGAACAAAGAATTTTGTTCAGTTAATTCTCCAAAGCAACGTCTGCATGACTTACAAAGAGACAACATTGTTTTTCCCCCAAACATGACGTACCACTGCTAATATACTGATCTTGACTGAAAAGTAGTACAGTACGTAGTACGCAGGGGTGCCATCACTTGTGTGAAAGTAGTATTGCCAAATATCTTGCCGAGTCCAATGTGTTGTATTTATTATATCAGAGACAATTCATTCGGAATGGGTCATGCAGGAAGCCTACCTATTTTCTTTGTAATTGCCTCTATTACATTGTAACACTACAGTCTTATATACCATATAGCAAGGGTCTCAAACTCCGGCCCGCGCCCGGCCTAATGTCAAAATAATAATGTAATTCGGCCCTTGAGGGTATTTTTTAATTGCGACAAACAACTACACTGATTAAAAGACGATAGATCCAAGTACGGTGACAAATCCCATTTGTACTCTCCTCCACCAGTTGCTAGACATCCATATATATATATATATATATATATATATATATATATATACTCTTTTGATCCCGTGAGAGAAATTTGGTCTCTGCATTTATCCCAATCCGTGAATTAGTGAAACACACACAGCACACAGTGTACACACAGTGAGGTGAAGCACACACTAATCCCGGCGCAGTGAGCTGCCTGCATCAACAGCGGCACTTAGGAAGCAGTGAGGGGTTAGGTGCCTTGCTCAAGGGCACTTCAGCCGTGCCTACTGGTCAGGGTTCGAACCGGCAACCCTCCGGTTACAGGTCCGAAGTGCTAACCAGTAGGCCACGGCTGCCCCTAAAGAGCTTCGATTCAAGAGCTTCGATTTCAGAGCTTCGATTCAAGCCCAAATCCGCTGCACAAAGTTTTCAGGAAATACTTACACGCGAGAAGCACAAAGAGCTGCGCATGTAGATGCAGCGACTCCTTGCTTCTCCTGAACGTGCAGTGTTTTTTTGTTGTTAAAATGTGTTTTTCGGAATGTTTATCGCATGAAACTACGTCGGAACGCATGTGCAGCCGACAGCAACTGTTGCAGATACGGAAGGAAAACAGCAGTATCGATGTTTTGGACATAAAAACAGAGACGCTGGCTGAACTGGGAATACTTCGCCTGCCTACCACAACATCGGACCCGTCTGCTTCACCTGGCCGGCGTCACCGCAAGCGGTGTGCCAGGACAAGGAAGAGAGGCAAGCGAGCTGGCGTCAGAACAAGGCTAGCAGCCAACCCAACTCGCCCAGCAATACCATCCATATTCCTGGCGAACGTAAGATCACTGGACAATAAGATGGACGACATTCGGTTGCTAAGATCAGCAAACAAGACAGTGAGTAACTGCTGCGTGACTGTTCTCACTGAATCATGGCTCAACGATAACATCCCCGACTCTGCTATACACCTGGAGCAGCTAACGTGCTATCGAGCTGACCAAGCCCTAGCAGACAAAAAACGTGGTGGAGGAGTTTGTGTTTACACACATGATGCTTGGTGCCGAGACGCTACGGTAGTACATAGACACTGCTCTCCACTGGCGGAGTTTATGATCATTAAGTGCCGACCCTTCTACCTCCCCAGGGAATTCACCGCAATTCTGCTGGTCGCGGTGTACAAGCAAAAAAAAAACAGTGACAGGAGCATGGCACTGAATGAGCTGTATCGGGCCGTCAGTGAACAACAAAGTGAACACCCGGATGCCTTCACAATCATCGCTGGAGACTTCAATCACGCCAATCTCAAAACTGTACTACCAAAATTTCACCAACATGTAAACTTCCCAACAAGAGGACAAAACACCCTGGACCTTGTTTACACCCCACAGAAAGAAGCCTACAAAGCCAAACCCCTCCCCCACATCGGACAGTCAGACCACATTAGCATCCTGCTGCTGCCCCGATACAGACAAAGAGCAAAAGTCACCAAACCAGTTCTGAAGGAGGTGAGAGTGTGGCCGGAGGGGGCCGTCTCACAACTTCAGGACTGCTTTGAAACAACAGACTGGGATATTTTCAAAACAGCTGCCACCCACAACAACCACATTGACATTGAGGAATACACAGACACTGTGACCTCCTACATCACCAAATGCATCGATGATGTTACAGAAATAAAACACATCACCACTCGGGCCAACCAGAAGCCATGGCTGACAGGAGACGTCCACAGACTGCTGAGGGCCAGAGACAAAGCCTTCAGAGCTGGAGATGTAGCTGGCCTAAGAACAGCGAGGGCTAACCTGTCCCAGGGCATCAGGAAGGCAAAAAAGGATTACACAGACAAAATAACAACACACTTCAAAGACAGCAGAGATGCACAGAGCCTGTGGCAGGGCATACAGGCCATAACTGACTACAAGCCTGCGCCACGGAGCTGTGAGAACAACACCTCTCTGCTAAATGACCTGAACAGTTTTTTCGCCCGTTTTGAAGCACAAAATGACACTCACCCACAGAAAACCCCACCTCCCCCCCACGACCAACCCCTGTACCTGTCCTCTGCCAGCGTGAAGAGGACACTAGCCACCATTAACCCACGCAAAGCAGCAGGCCCAGACAACATACCAGGACGAGTGTTGAAGGACTGTGCAGAAGAGCTGAAGGATGTTTTTACAGACATTTTCAACACCTCTCTGGAGCAAGCAGTCATCCCATCACTTTTCAAAACTGCCACCATCATACCCGTGCCAAAGAAATCATCACCATCATGCTTCAATGACTACCGTCCTGTAGCACTCACGCCCATAATCATGAAGTGCTTCGAACGGCTAGTCATGTCACACATCAAAGCCACCCTAGCTCCCACCCTGGACCCCTTCCAGTTTGCATACCGAGCCAAACGATCCACGGAGGATGCAATCTGCTCTGCCCTCCATCCAGCCCTCACCCACTTGGACAATAAAGACTCATATGTGAGAATGCTGTTCATAGACTTCAGTTCAGCATTCAATACCATAATACCACAACAACTCATCAACTCATCCCCTCCCTCTACAACTGGCTGCTAGACTTCCTGTTGCAGAGACCACAAGCAGTATGTGTCGGGAACAACACCTCAAGCACTCTGACCCTGAGCACGGGGGCCCCTCAAGGGTGTGTGCTCAGCCCCCTGCTCTTCACACTGCTAACACATGACTGTACAACCACTCACAGCTCCAACCATCTGGTGAAGTTTGCGGACGACACAACACTGGTGGGCCTCATCACTAAGGGCGATGAGGCTCACTACAGAGAAGAAGTAGACCTGCTGGCTAAATGGTGCAAAGACAACAACCTCCTGCTGAATGTCAGCAAGACCAAGGAGATTGTTGTCAACTTTCAGAGAGGCCACAAACAACTGCCACCACTGTCCATCGACGGAGATGCTGTAGAGAGAGTGAGCAGCACAAAATTTCTGGGGGTGCCCATCAGCGACGACCTCTCCTGGACCACCAACACAGCATCACTGGCAAAGAAAGCCCAGCAGCGCCTCTACTTCTTGCGCAAATTGAAGAAGGCAAGTGCCACGCCTCCCGTCATGACTACATTCTACAGAGGGACCATCGAGAGCATCGTGTCCAGCAGCATCACAGTGTGGGGCAGAAGCTGCACAGATCAGAACAGGAAGACCCTCCAGCGCATTGTTAACACAGCTAAGAGGATCATTGGAGCACCACTCCCCTCCCTGCAGGACATTTACACCACCCGCCTCACCCGCAAAGCACTAATGATTGTCAAGGACACAACCCACCCTGCACACGAACTCTTCAGCCTCCTGCCCTCTGGAAAGAGGTACAGGAGCCTCCGCTCACGCACCACCAGACTTGCAAGTAGCTTCATCCACCAAGCAATCAGGATGCTGAACACTACCCACTCTCCCATCACTGACAGCCCCCCCCACCCACCAGCCAGCCAGGAACCTAGGATCCTGTCTACCCTAACCCCCCCCCCCCCCAACACCGCCCTGTGGAACTGCACTGTGACTGCGCAGCCTAACGTGTTGCTGCTTCACATCAAGCCTGATATACTTAAAATTACTGCATATCAATGTAAATATACAGGTCACACAAGCACAAGTTTAAACTTCATGTAACTGTTAAGACTATGTAAATATACAACACAACTACCTCTATTTTTTTTTTATATATGTCCTATATTTCTATATTTTGATATATGTTCTATATTTCAGTCTCGCACTTTAATTTAATGTTTATTGTCTATGGCTATGTCTATGTCTAAAGTATGTCTATGTCTGTATTTAAAGTATGTCTATGTCTGCATGGGAAAGTAAGAAACGAAATTTCAATTCTTTGTATGACCAGTGCATGTAAAGAAATTGACAATAAAAGCCGACTTGACTTGACTTGACAAAGACATGCATTTGTTTGTAATGACGCGGAAGTGATGCAGGCCATAGTTTTGCACAAATTGAAGCAGAAATAGACCTACACCAAAAAACTTTCACGTGTGAAGTCTTGGGTAGGCTATGTTATTCACCTAGATTCTGATTCTGAAGGAGAATATCTGCCTTTTGGAGATTATGATCGATCGTCTATTGACGGTGATAGTAACGGTGCGTCTGTGAATAGAGGTGCGTCTTTGCGTGTATACAACGGTGTCCACTAAGCATAGGCCCTACCATGCTTATTTCGACCCTCTGCCCAACATAGCTGGAGGTGGCAGTGGTAATCGTGATGATAGTGTCCGTAATGGACATGGTACAGACAGCAGGGGTAATAAAAATAGGGCTCTAAAGAACAAAGTCACCCACGATAGGAACCGATTTGACCAGGCTACTTTATTGTAGGCCTATAATAACGGTTTGTGGATATAGGCTAGTAATAGTTTACTATTGTTGGTTTACATGTTAGGCCTACTGTTTTCCTGTTAATTTGTTATGTGGGTAATATGACAAAACCTGTAAACCTGCTCAAATATGTTCAACATCCAGTATTTACTGAAAGGTGCATAATTTGAGGTGCTTGCCATCCAGTGTCAAATTAGATACATTTACCCCCTTCATAAACTTTTTTTTATACTCAAAGATTCACAGTAGGACTTTCAAGCCTTACAAAGCCTTACAAAGACCACTTTCAAGCCTTTGGTCAAAATCCAATGGTGTTGTTTTCTTAACCCTGGTGCCTAAAGTTTGCCACGCAGGTTTAAATAAGTTATGAGAAAAAAATATTTTTTATTTGGAGTGAAACACACACATACCTGTTTTTATGCTTTTTGTTTTTTTATAATTTGTATTAATATTTATTTTATCATTATTTTATTTATAAACTAAGGTTGTTAGCACAGGTGTCTAAAAAGAGATAAAAGATTTGCACTCTCTCTTTGCAGTTTTGTGTAGTATTTGAAAAAATAGCCGTTCTTTTTTGTATTATTCTTTAACACTGATGTGGCCCTCCAATCAGATGACGTTGGCCGAAGTGGCCCTCAGCTCATTTGAGTTTGAGACCCCTGCCATATAGTATACTCATTATGCATGTCACTCAGCAACAGGCAACAGGAACAGGATAACATCAGAAAAATGTGCATGGATCTCTTATTTGTTTTCGCAGAGCTATGTATAATAGCCTAGGTGTAAAATATTATATATATATTATATTGTATATATATATTAGGGGTGTAACGGTACACAGAAGTCACGGTTCGGTTCATACCTCGGTTCGGACATCACGGTTCGGTACGAGTTCGGTACAATGGAGGGAAAAGCAAAACAAAAATGCAGAAAGCATTTTTTTTATTGTGCATGTCTCAGGCTGTACCACCTAGTGTCATACAGTCTCTTCCCTGAGCTATCTGCAACAGCCTGAAGTGTGTAAGATATAGGCTAAACAGTACAATAAGTACCCAGACTCCATCTGTAACTTGTAAACAAAATAAGACAATCAGCTATAAAACTGAAAATAGGCCTACAGCATCTCTTATTTCTGAAAGTGCAAATTACATAAAAATGATTTTTAAAAATCCACTTAAGCAAGACCTTCAACATCTGTGTTTAGTTGTATATGGAAGGGTCTACAATTTGCCTCAATATTTTTAATTGTGTGTAAAGTAATAATCTAGCCTACTAACTGTGAAAATATCACACTATTTTGCCTTTTTTTTAAAACGAAATTGCTCCTTTCATTTCATAAACAGACTACAACTAGAAGTCACGTGACTTTGCCCTTTGACGTTAACTCACCGTACTAGCATGGTTTGTTTATTAGCCTGGTTAGCGTTGTCACTTTATTTTACTGTCTATGCACTTAACACTACCAGCTCCTCATGTGAGAAGTTACAAGTTACCCCAACATAAAGGTAATTACCATGCGATTTACATAGCTTTCTGTCATTACGAAATCATTTAATTTAAGCCATAGGTTTTGGCCCTATTTGTATGTGTATCCAAAGGCTGCTGAAGCGCAGGGGAAGTTTTTTTCCCCTCGTTTCAGTGATTGGTAGCCTACATCATCTGGGTGATGGCTTCGAATATGTGTAGCATTTATTCCACTCACATACCCAATAACTGCTGAACAACGCTGACACACAGTTTCATCTTATCCACCACTCTTTCGCCTGTACTAACGTTACTGTAACTGAAGTTCTCAAACTTGCGATCTTAAATAGACCAGCGGATCCTCTAACTCTTGTGGGTCTAACCTTAGTGCTGCTAATGACTGACGGACTCGACTGACGACCTGACAAAAAAAAACATAGGCGCCAATCAGAGCTTCAGAGCTAAGGCGAGGCTACAGATTAGCGTTAGGTGTCGCTAAAGAACTCCCGTAACTCTCGCTACTTAACAGTAATTGCGCATGACATTAATTAATCCGCACACGAGTTTTATGTATTTTTATACCGTGTATTCTCCATGTAAATTCATGCACCGAACCGTGACGCCTGTACCGTTTCGGTTCAATACGAATACATGAACCGTTACACCCCTAATATATATTATATATTTCATTCATATATTTTGGAGTTCCTTAATAGCCTAAAATAATTTGACATTTAAACATTTCATATTTTAAACTTTTTTAACACCTACCTTTAAAGTCATGATTACATTGTATCGGTTGTGTGTAAATCTAATTAGGCGCCTTGTGCCTTTCACTTAGTAGAGTAACTTGTGTTTGTGTCTATAGGCTATAATTTGGAAATGAGATGTGCATATGAGGATGTAAGTCAGGATGTTTGCTATTGGATTAGTTGAAATAAATATTGAAAAACCAAACTCAAAGAGAACCTGTCTTGGATCGCAGAGGAGTGTTATGCAATGTTTATTTCTGGTGAGCAGTTGACAAGCAAACATGGCGTGAGCTAACTGATGGCTAGAAGGAGGGTATGTAAAAGTTTGCCAATAGTTGCGTAGCCTGTTACTCATTTGTCATTAAAAACCAACAGTGAACGTAATTTCATTGCCTAGGTTACAGACACAGATTTGAGAGATGCAAGTCAGCAGATCAGCTATTATTATTTGTTGACATCAAACCTGAAGAGGAACACAACAAGTTTACCCAACTGATGTTCCAGCAGTTCACTTGCATAGAGTTTTTTCTCTTCTCATCCTCTAATCAACAATATAACTCTTGATGCAAGGGGGAGGCGAGGGCCCTAGGTGTGTAGTGTGCGTAGAGGGCGGTCCGGCTCTGATTAAGTTACATTATGCTATTACTGACCACTTACAATTTAAGGTAGGCTATGCTCTGTAGGCAGTGTTGTGAACATTGCTACCTGCAGAAGGTTATCTCTTCACGGCTTGACACTACCTTGCATGGAGACATATTTCACGTTAACAATGGAGATGTTAGGAAGACTAGCTTTTAGTTAACAGAGATGCAGATCTCCCTAATTCATTCATATGCACAACAGCCCACATTCTGCATTCACTCCAGCGAGACAAAATAAATGTTTTTTTAAAGCTGTCATTGCCATAGGCCATTTGCTATGATATTTACCACTGTCAGACCTACAACTAGTTGCAATTTCCATTTTTTTTCGTGCAGTGGATTAGGCTAGCTCTTTTCGTGGACAGTTACAGGAATTTTTATTCGTTGTTTTAAATGCCGTTGCTTAATGGCCTACCCACGAGTGGTTCAGTTTCAATGGGCTCTCGTACACTACAGGCTACCCCATAAATGTATGCCTATTTGATGACACCAAATTAAAAAGTATATCTTGATCGGGGAAAGTTTTAGTTTCTTTTTCTGTCGACCCCCGGTTCCATAATACCATTCAATTGTGCCACAAATTAACAGAAGCATGGCAGGGCACGCCCCCAGTGAAAATGAATGAATGGAACACAGAAATGCTTCTCACGCGTCAGTCACTAATAGTAGAATGCGTCGGGGAAAACTGTTCACCAAGATGATAATGATGATAAGCTATTGGAGCAGCTTCTGATTTTTACTGAGTTTAATATTAATCTTAGGTGATGCCATGTATGAAAACTAGTATTGCCAGGCATTTCAGAAATGGCCTGAGACTGAGGTGTGCTCCCCTGTTGTCTGGAAAGGTAATATGTAACAAGAGAAGACGTCATGATCATCAATTAAAGATGACTGTCAGAGAATGCCCTTTTTCTCTTTTGGGTTAACCCAATGGAAGTACATTTGGTTAACCCAATGGGAGTACATTTGGATTTTAGATTAGCCTGTTAAAGTTAATGTGCGAAAAGAGAATCACTATCTTTAAAGTGCACGTTTGAATTGTATCATTGACTAAGATGTACATCTGAATAGGCAATCATGTGTGCAATGTCCCAACATGTGTCAAGTTTTACAAAATGAGCCTTACCAAGAATCAGGAAGGGAGAGGTTGTCACAGTTATTGCAAATGGCATCCCACAATACAGAAGCAGGCCGAAACTGGACAGCACAGACAGCCCTGCAGAAAACACCCCAAAGCAGGCCACAGATACCTTATTCCTCACACAGTCCAACCTGGGAATAGATGACAGGTAGTTACCACACAGACACTTAACCACCATCAGTTGATATCATCTGCCATACAATGGGAATCCATTTCTGGAATAATCTGAACAAATGCTCTAAACCGTGGTAGGCATACTGTATAAGAGATGACATACCTTAGGCAAGAAAGAATAGATATGTTGATGGCCAAAAAATATGTGATGGAAAACAAGGGGGTCACACTTTTGCTATTCTTTTTCAGCTCTTCTTCTCTTGACAATGATGTGAAAATGGATATAGAGCCCTGCAACAAACACATGGAACAGACACATACTCTATATCAAATGGATTCATTTACAGGAATTTATTCACATTCACAGGAAACTATATTTAAAAAGCAGAGCCTTCCATTTTTACAGAGCATTCCATCTCCACAAATGACCAATGAACTTACTTGCTATCATTTATTTTCTGACTACTTTGATATTACTAAATAGGAATGCTCCTTTTGAAATTCTAAATAATTTTCTTTTCTGTAGTTTGGGCCTTTTTCCCAGAAGAGTGATTCATGATTTAATTTGTGTGAATGATGCAACTTGACCACACCTGGAGACGCCAGAAAACCGTAAAATACCAAACAAATTAATTCTATGACTCCTCTAAGGCATTAGGCCTGACGCAAAACCTGGCAGACTATTATCCCAACGCAAAGTTTATTCCTATCTTACACTCGAGTTTTGCGCTATGTGCGTCTCTTTTATTAAACAATGCACTCAGGGGTGTGGCAATTAACGACCTAAGGTGTGGTCTGGCGCATTATCTAAAATCGCTATCATACACTACCTGAAACGCATTACGCCGCATTAAGAGAAACTTGATCAGAAATCCATGGCGAGTTGTTTACATGTTATTTTAAGAGCGCATTATCAACAGTGATATGGGCGGGTGCATAACGCACCCTGCTTCTCTCATCCACAGGAACGCGCACCAGCGCACATCCATGCAAAACATTACAAATGTGTGTGAAGCTATGGGCACAGTTTGTATACAGTTAATAATCTACTAACTGAAAAAAAATCGAAGGATATATCTTTAACAAATGGAAATTGCTCCTTTCATTTCATAAACTGACTACAACTCAAGTCACGTGACCCCTTCAAGTTAGCCCTTCCCCTTCATAAATAACTACATGTACCGCAAAGCGGTACAACATATGACCGCCGCTCAGTCCTGCACATTTTCTCCGCAAAAATAAATCACGCTTGTCAATTTGTCTCCTATTCCATCCCCTACTCTTGCAACTTTTGAGTATAAATGAGTGTGTGTATGTCTGTGTTTTCTTTTGTGTATATGTGTGCTTCACTGTGTGTGTGTGTTTTAGCTTGTGAGTGTGTGTGTGTGGGGGTAATGGTGTGTGTGTGTGTGTGTGTATCTGCTTGCTTGCATGTGTGTGTATGTGTGTTTTGTGTATGTGTGTGTGTGCGTGTCTGTGTTCACTTGTGAGTGGTTGTGTAGGGGTAATGGGGTGTGTGTGTGTGTGTTTATTACATTAAGTTACATTACATTTGGCTGACGCATTTTAAGCCAAAGCAACTTACAACATGGTAAACAGTTTAACGCTTTTTAAAACAATTCTCTCAACAATTCTAGAACCATTTAAGCCAATTTAAAAAGGTAGCGTACAATAAGAAAAAGTGCTTCAGTGAGTGCTGTTTTTATGCAGTCCAGGGTCAGTTCTAGTCAGGTGTAAGTGTTAGAAATAGCAAGGCTAGTTGTAAGTAGTGTTACGAGGAGATTCTCTGAAGAGCAGGGTCTTCAGGAGTTTTTTGAAGATGAAGAGGGATGTCCCTGCTATAGTAGGAATTGGTAGCGCATTCCAGCAACGAGGAACAACAGATGACAAAAGTTTGGATTGGCCTGAGTGTACCGGTGGCAGAGCCAGACGTCGTTCGTCTGAGGAGCACAACGGTCAGGAGGTAGCGTATGCCTGTATGAGGGCATTCAAGTAGGTGGGAGCAGAACCGGAAACTACTTTGCAGGCAAGCGTTAGAGACTTGAATTTGATGCGAGCGGCCAATCGGTAACCAGTGTAGCTGGATGAGCAGCGCGGTAACATGTGCCCTTTTGGGTTGGTCGTAGACCGCGTTCTGGATCATCTGAAGTAGTTTCACGTTGCAGGCTGGGAGACGTGTCAGGAGGGCGTTACAGTAGTCGAGTCGAGAGATAACTATGGCCTGTACCAGGATTTGGGTAGCACTGGGCCAGGTACTGTAAGTCCTGATTTTCCGTATGTTGTGCATGTGTGTAGTTGTGTAATGTTCATGTATGTTTATGTGCGTGTTCCTGCATGTGTGTGTGTTTGCGTGCGTGTGTGTGTGCATGCGTGCGTGTACGTGTATTTTGTGTGTGCGTACATGTGCTTGTGTGCGTGCGTGTGTGAGTCTGTGTGTGCGTGCCTGTGTGTGTGCATGTGCGTGTGTATGTGTGTTTATGCGTATGTGTGTTTATGTGTGTGGGTGTGTGTGTGTGTCTGTGCCTACAAGTGTGTGCATGTATATTTATGTGTGTGTTTGTGTGTGTTCATCGAGTGTGTGTGTGTGTGTGTGTTTGCATGCGTAGTGTACAGTCACTAAATGTACATATATTCATTTATTGTATGGTCCCCCATGAACGGAATTCCACGAAACTTGGCATGCATTCAGAGCAGGGCCGTAGTCACCATAGACATTGAGGGGGACGTGTCCCCCCCAATATTCAAATATGACCAAAATGTCCCCCCCAATATTCGGAAAAATAAAGAAAGAATAAAGCCTTATCCTAGGCCTACAGGAAACCAACACGTATCTGAAATGTAATCAAACGTAAATAACGCACAAACCTATGGTTCCAGAGTAGCCTACACCCCTGAGTGGTTTGTCCTGGTGATTTTCCGTTTTTCGTTAGTGGCGTGCGCTATCAAAAGCTTCCATTTACTGCACCCTACTGCGGTGAGGTAGTGCTGTCAACAATATCGCAAAAGCTACCGGAACACTTTTCACAAAACTTCTTGGAAAGGTGTAGCACAGGCTAAGGAAATCCCATACATGTTTGGAGCCGATCAGACTGAAAGAGAACATTTTCCATATCGAGCCTATTCTTGCAATAATAGCGAAAGTGAAACGTTTTATTTTAAATGGTGAATTTGTGCAAGCCTGTGTCATTTCTTTCACGTCTTTTAACATAAATAATGCATTCATATGCTAGTAGTAATGCCAGAAATTACCGTGTATAGGCCTCTTAGAAATGATTGTTGCATCTTGCATATTATATTTAGATGCGCACTCAATCGCGCATCCATGCAGGCAAAACGTGATCAAATGTGGCGATGTTTACAATACGTGATAGCCTAGTTAATGTGAATCGCGGACAATAACCAAAGAAAGGAATTTGCACTTCCATTCACCAATTAGGCTGTAGTAGCCCTAGTGTTTCTACATGTTGGCACAAAACGTCATTTCTGTCAAAAGCCAGTCGATAATACATACAGGGGTAACATGAGGTGAGTCAGACAGAGGGGCCTGTTTCTACATGTTGGCACAAAACGTCATTTCTGTCAAAAGCCAGTCGATAATACATACAGGGGTAACATGAGGTGAGTCAGACAGAGGGGCCTGTCTTAGTAGCCTATTCCTGAATCCTGTCAAACTACGTTAAAATTGTGTGATTAGCCGCCAGCATAATAAAATCTAAATTAAAAGACAAAATCTTATTAGGCTCCAACCTATGAGTCTAAGCCTTAGTTTAAAAAAATCTTCAGGTGTAAGTAATAAGTCAAAGAACCACATTCTGTGTAATATAGAGGTTATCAAAAGATACTCTAGTTTGTAATTTCTTTTAAAGTATAGGCCTACATTTTGAACACAAATGGAGTCACGGGTCCAGGGATGGACCAGTGAAGTTGCTTCTTCTCCACCCTTCTCTTTTCACGGGGGGGGGGCGCATTCTGTTTGGGGGTCCCTCAGACCCCACCACAGATTTGGTCCCCCCCAATGTTGACATCATGACTACGGCCTTGATTCAGAGGGTGTCTAAATGATCTTACACTGAAAATGCTGTCGGTTTTGAACCTGTCAGCCAAAGATACCTGCGACTACAATGGCTCGTTTTTGCTTTTTCATTTGTAACTAGGTGGCGCTTTACATCAAATGAGTGGATATGGGATGGGTTGACATGACCCCTGGAGGCCAACATACAAAAAAAAAAAAAAAATCCGGAAGACAAAAAACTCTGCCGCTTCGCAGCGCGCCAGTCATAATAAATATAATAAATAACGGACATAGGTGCGTGTCTCCCTTATAGTTTCATATTGCCACTATACACAAAGCCATCAACGTTTTTCTCCCACATGCAACAAGACTCAAATTTCACACATGATCTTCTTACCCATTCAGCATATTTTGTCTCCGATGAGAAAGTGTCAATAAACAAACTCAGCCAAGCATCAGTTTCATTTCCGAGGTCTTCTTCTAAGTAGTAGAACAATCGTATCGCATCGGCGCTCTGAATTTCCTTAGTTTCTGGTCTATATTTAACACCGCCAATAACTGTTCCAAAAAATGTTTTCCCATGAAATGGGTAATATATAGTCATATTGTCAATGTTGCTAGCCTTATACGTTACAATATCTAAAACGTCATTCGAGACACATTTGTTTTTCTTCTTAGCACACAGGTTTTCAAATGTCTTGTTTGTACTTGTCTTGAGACTTTTCACTCGCTCGTCTAATGTCATTATTTCTTGAAACGCCTTTACAGTGAGTATATTAGGCTTCTTCACTAGGATAAACGACGCATACACGCCCTCGGTATAGAGCTTCAATTGAGAGAAATCTTTGCCTGGAGGAAAATGTTGTTTGACAAACGCCCTCTCCTCTTTCGATGGGCCGTTTAGTGGCGTGAACTGGTCCTCGATGTTATGTACCTCTCTCTGATGGAGAAAGTAAAATCCTCCTCCGAGTCCGCACGATATCATCAGAGGAAGAATGAAAAACAACCACGGATATCTACCGATGCAACGCCCAAGTACCTTAAAGGCAGCGGCAACAGGCTTTTCAACGCAGTTTGTGTTACAGTAAGACATGTTTCGTTTCTAACTAGCCTTACAAAATGAGTGGTTATTTCTCCAGTGTCCATGCGCTGCAACTGTCCGAAAAAGTTTCAGTTTAGCGAGGGAAATATCGTATAAACGAAATGGTTGCCCGTTGCCAACATTTCCTGTAACTCGCTTTCGTTTTCAAGAATGACCAGAGGATGCAAATCAGATAGCCTCGTGACCTGATACCTAGGCTACTGGGATAATTCTTGCTAGTGTAGCAGGATTAATGGGTGGAGCGCCCCATAATGGCTGCCTAATTGGTTAGCCAATAGGTATACTTGGCTACTATATTAAATGGTAGGGTAGGTTGCGTTTGCCCAGGTGGACGCCTGGACCCCTGCCTCTGCCACATCACATCGCACACCCTCCTGCCTGGCCGCCGCACCATCCATTGTTTGCATCACTGGCATCCGTGCTGCATTTTCCTTCACCGCATCGTTTGCTTCCTGCTTCACTGTTCTCAGTTAACGTGGCTGTGGCACAAAAGGAAATGGCGGTGGCGGGCCCAGGCACCTGCTACTTGTTATTATTTGTCTGGTAATTCTTTCACACAAACTCTACAGACGTAACTACAGACGTAAGTCACAGACCACTTGAAGGTGCAAACAATTGGATATTTGGTTATTTGACCATCAGTTAACTTTTCTTTTCTTTATTAAAGACATAATACAAATACAAATGAAGATAATACAAAAGTGAAACAGTACGGTTACAATTATACAAAATAAAATTACAAGTTGCCCAAAACAAAGACAACGATTAATAAGTAAATAAATGAAAAGAAAAACAGGAAAAGAAAAAAGACAAATTAACAAGGGGAATTAACAAGCACATTATTGTAATGTTTAAGCAATGTTGTAGCTTTTTTGTTATCCAATCTTTTAACAATTTCAAGAAAGGACTCAAGTTCAGCGCTAAATTGTTGTACATTTGGGGTGGCTAAAGCAAATTTTGTGTATATAGTCATCAAAATAACAAGATTACAAATAAATTCTAAGCTAGTGTCTTCCTCATTTTCATAGTACATAAAGACATCTTTCAAAGAAAATTGAAGATTAGGGTTAAATTGAAGATTTCCCTGAGAACCAGTGGCTCACAATGTCTGCCCATAACTTAGTAGTTATTGGACAACTGTAAAACAAATGTGTCAAAGTTTCGCTATGACCCTTACAAAATGTACATATATCTTCAGTATCACAATATTTGGAAACAAGAAAATATACTGGATATATTGTGTGCAAGATTTTAAAGTGCACTTCTTTGACTTATGCAAAACCTAAAGGGAGTTAACCAGGACTTACGCCAGTTAATGGGCCCAATTATTGCACCCCAGAAGAACTTTCCCCTAGGAGAGATCTTATTTCTTTCCTGAAGCACAACTCGAATATGTTTGTTACTGCACTTCTTGTCAGTAATTGGAACGCCATTTAGAGAAAGTGTAGGGAGAGTAATATTAATTGCATAACAAAGAGGACTTTTAAGTAGCTGTAACAAGCCAGAAGGGATAGCCTTTGTTACCATCAGTTAACTTTGAAACAGGCATTTTACTTCGGATAGACAATAGCAATACATCATAGGAGTGATTAACGTCAAAAAATCTAGACTGGAGTAACTCAACATTTGACACCTCCAATTTATTTAGTGTTCTAAAGATGTCAAATAGCCTGTTATGGTTACCACATTGATAGCCAGCTCCTTATGTGATCTCAATGGCAATGCAGCGTTTGTTTGCTACGGTGGCCGACAGGTGCAAACGACATGCAATTTATGACAACAGATGCAAATCAACAAAACACATGCGAATAGACAAAACACAAAGAACTTCAGAAAACATCTTCATCTTCATTTGACAACACTTGCACATAATTTAGAAAACGCGCTGCAAATTCAGAAAACATTTACATTTCAGAAACGAGCTGCCAATTCACAACAGCAATTCAGAAACGCGCTGCAATATTCACAACACAACGGAGGGACACTTACAAGTGATGAACACCTTTGAATAGGTGGCGAACGGGTGTAAACCTACACACGTACAGACAGTAAAGGAGAGGTGTTCATCACTTTTAAATCATTGAGTGCCAAAAACATAACTCCTTCCCATGCGTTGAGTGCCAAAAACGTAATATTACGTTTTTAGCTTTTTTTTTTACGAAAAAACACTCTAACACTCTAACGAAACTAGACACTCTAACACACCTTATATGTGATTTTGGGAACTCTGTGATGAATGGAAATGAAATATATGACGATCGAAAACTCATGAAAATGCACAATCTGGACATTTTATCTGGACATTTTATCATAACTCGGTTGCCGCTTTGGGTCGAATCAGTGACGCATGCACGTCAACTCAAAACCAGGCCATTTTCGTGGGTCTATCACTAGGTGGCAGTCTCGCCAGGTCTCGCTGATCACTTCTCGGAAAGTTTACAGGCAACACTTCATATTTCATGAAAGACATTATATCTCCATTTCTAGAAAAAACAGCGATTTTGATGAAAACTAGCCACTGTTTAGCTTGGGATTTCTCAGGAACAGAGGCGTGTAGAAATACACGGTTTGCACCCACTGAGAGCTTAAAGTATCACCTTTTAAACAAGCCACCATCAACAATGGTCTAGATTGCTGGCACTCTAGGACAAAGCTTCCAAAAACAGCTTGGCATTCAATGAGTTAAAAGGGTTACACTTTACTTCACAGTATCAGCATAAGAGTAAAAATTATTTGTAAGAACATACTGTATACCAAGGCCGTAGTCATGATGTCAACATTGGGGGGGACCAAATCTGTGGTGTGGTCTGAGGGACCCCCAAACAGAATTTCAATACATTTCCTACCATGCAAAAATATTAAACAAACAAGTCGTTAGTTAGGTCAGTCAATTAGGTTATTCCAAACTTTTGACGGACACAGATGCCCCCCCCCCCCCAAGCAAGAAGAAGAAGCAACTTCACTGGTCCATCCCTGGACCTGTGACTCTATATTACACAGAATGTGGTTCTTTGACATATTACTTACACCTGAAGATTTTTTTAAACTAAGGCTTAGACTCATAGGTTTGGAGCCTAATAAGATTTTGTCTTTTAATTTAGATTTTATTATGCTGGCGGCTAATCACACAATTTTAACATAGTTTGAAAGGGACAGGATTCAGGAATAAGCTACTAAGACCCTCTTCTGTCTGACTCACCTCGTGTTACCCCTGTATGCATTATAGACTGGCTTCTGACAGAAATTACGTTTTGTGCCAACATGTAGAAACACTAGGCCTACTTCAGCCTTTAATTGGTGAATGGAGGTGCAAATTCCTTTCTTTGGTTATTGTCCGCGATTCACATTAACTGTAGGCTATCACGTAGCCTATTGTAAACGTCGCCACATTTGATCACGTTTTGCCTGCATGGATGCGCGATTGAGTGCGCATCTAAATAATATGCAAGATGCAACAATCATTTCTAAGAGGCCTATACACTGTAATTTCTGGCATTACTACTAGCATATGAATGCATTATTTATGTTGAAAGAAATGACACAGGCTTGCACAAATTCATCATTTAAAATAAAACGTTTCAGTTTCGCTATCATTGCGAGAATAGGCTACAATATGGAAAATGTTCCCTTTCAGTCTGATCAGCTCCAAACATGTATGGGATTTCTTTAGCCTGTGCTACACCTTTCCAAGAAGTTTTGTGAAAATTGTACCGGTAGCTTTTGCGATATTGTTGACAGCCCTACCTCACCGCAGTAGGGTGCAGTAAATGGAAGATTTTGATAGCGCACGCCACTAACGAAAACGGAAAATCACCAGGACAAACCACTCAGGGGTGTCGGCTACTCTGGAACCATAGCCATAGGTCACTAATTTGTGCGTTATTTACGTTTGATTACATTTCATATACGTGTTGGTTTCCTGTAGGCCTAGTATAGCGCTTTATTCTTTCTTTATTTTTCTATGTCCGAATATTGGGGGGGACATTTTGGTCATATTTGAATATTGGGGGGGACACGTCCCCCTCAATGTCTATGGTGACTACGGCCCTGCTGTATACAAATGTAATTTTAACATCATCAGCCTGTCTCCCTCATAAGACATCAGCCTGTCTCCCTCATTAACTGCTGTGCCTGGTCAAGACACGCCTCGACCATTTGCAAATCAAGTCTTTTGTCATGTACAACGGCCCAGCTTTTGTCTTATGCCAGACTTCACCATAGGTGATCGGCACCAATTAAGCATGCATATGTCCGGGGCGTGTCTGAACTTTTCCACTGCAGCAGACAAAGAACCTACTAACAGATATAAGGCTGTGACGGACAATGTTCGGGAGGTGACTTGAGGCAACTTGTTTCATGTTTCTCCTCCGAGCCGGCTTGTAATAAACCTGGGAACGTTTCCCTTTCTTAACACATCTCAGCACGTTTTTGCTTCCACGTCATTTGTAATTCTCACCACAACATGACATTGTCATGAATGTGTCATAAACATGTCATAAACATTTATGACATAACGCTTCTGTTATTAAGTGACATTCGGTTTTTGTCATAACAAATTAGGATTAGGGTTAGGGTTAGGATTAGAGTTAGAGGTTAGGATTAGGGCTAGGGTTCATGTGTCATGACAGTGTCATATGTTCATGACAGTGTCATGTCACTCTTATGTCGATACTGTCAAGTAAAGTGTACCTTATAAAGTGTTACCTAATTTTCTGTTTAAGCCCATTCTAGCTTCCATACTGCCTATACACACACTGTAACATCAGGAGAGGTTGTTCCTTATAATATAATAATGAAAAATAATTCATTATTATATTTTAAGGAACAACATCTCCTGATGTTACAGTGTGTGTATAGCTGACAAACCTGCCTACTAGGTTTGGTGGCCAACTATATGACAGAGAAATAAACAACTGTAAATATAATTTGTGATTAACGGAGTCCAAAGAGCATTGTAGCAGTGGCAACTACAGAGCAGCAGTCACAGCCAATGTCAGGTTTAAAAGTGGCAGTTACAGAATATAACAATTTGGTGGTTGCAGGCGTATTTCATTCAGCAATTTATGTACAATCTGAGGAAGTAAGAAATGTTATTCTGACCCATGCAGTTGCTGAGTTGTGAGTTACATCATTAAACACTGTCCCCTTGTGGCTGATTTGTTACTTAGCAATGGTAAAATGGTAGCTTGTAAAGAAGTGATGAAATATAGAATTAACTAGATGTACCGCATAGCGGTACAAAATATGACCGCCGCTCAGTCCTGTACATCCGTTCCGCGAAAATAAATCACACTTCAATTTGTCTCCATCTTTTACTCCATCCCCCACTCTTGAAACTTTTGTTTATGCTTGTTTGGCATGCCTGAGTGTGTGTGTGCGGCTGCACAGAAAGTAGCCTACTGGTGCTGAAAAGGTATATAGATTGTAGAATAGCCAAAGAAGATGTAGCATTGTTATAAAACCTTTAAAATCTCTAAACAATCACAAGTAGGGCAGTTCATCACAGTTCATCCATTGCAACTGGATTGATGAAAGGTCACTTACACCTGTAGGCTACATTGTATTTGGGAAAAGCAAAAGGTATCAGCATAATGTTATTTATTTATTTATTTATAAACAAAAATGGATTTTTTGTAAATGTTTCTTCTTCTATATAAGATTTTAGTCATCTTTAGTTCATGTGATACTTTATTGTCAATGCAGAAATTAAGTAACAGTAGTCTGAAACGTTATTGTTAATGCACAAATTAAGTAACAGTAGTCTGAAACGAAATGCTGTCTTACATCTAACCAGTGGTGCAAATAACTGACATGTCCAAATGGGCCTTGATGAAATGCGTCGCTAGACTGTTCATACACATTTTAACGGGCCAAAGTTGAAGAGCTGTTGTCCGTTATTGTTCGTGCAAATATAGGCTGATTCATGTTCCCTTGCATTGTGTAACTGAGGTCCATGGCTAGTCTAGCTTTCACCAGACCAAGCTCAATCTTTTAAGAAATCAAAAAATAAATAGCGGGCAGATCAGGCTGGGTTCACCCAGGCTAGTCCAGGCACCCGATATTGTTTAATTTTCCGATTGAGATATCCACGCTCTGGCTATTCTAAATGCAAAAATGCATCAGGGAGTTATGAAAAAACTGTAACTAACAAACTAGATCCTAATAGAAAGCTGTTAGCTTCCCTAAGCTACAGGTAGGCTTATAAGGTAGGCCTATTTACAACATAAACTGTCAATAGGCTATGCTGGCGACACAAATAAAATCTCCTTTGGAAACCAATGGCTTACGCCTTACAGTATCAAGCGGACTTAAATTGCCATATCGTGGCGAAAAGTTGTAATAAAATTAACGCAGCTCCATGAGTCAAGGAAAGCGCGAATGAAGTAGCCACTTCTAAATGGGACCCACTACACAGTAGCTTAAGCTGTGTTGCTAAAGCAGCCATAATGAAATGAAGGTGTCATTGTTTGGATACTTCACACACACGTGCTTTTTAATTTCACAGACTACAACTACCAAGCTGGAATCAAAGCACATCGATTCCCCTCTCACACCCTGCACGCACTTAAAACAAATAAACAGGCGTCTCAGTCTCACGCATGTATAGGCAAAACTGTATCAGACCGGTGTAACGTTGGTAAATCTTCCATTGCACAGAATGATTTTTGTAGCACGTGCAACAAATGACAGTCGAAAGATACAATTACAGTGCTGCTATCAATTTGCTTGGTATAACCGCATTTATAGTTTTCTACAAATGCAATCAATCAAATTGCCCTCCATCACTCAACCAACGCTAACGGTAACATTACCTAGGTCCTTATTGATATTATAAGATTAACGTACCTGCAGTAAAAACCAAGCATGTCCGATAAACATCCTCAGATTTATTTCGGCTTCAAGAAGAAATGGGAATTACATTTCATGTGAAAATCATCCTATCCTTATTAGACGTTCTCTGCGGTAAACTACAGTCCTTGTAGGAAGCGTCCATTGTTTTTCCAACCCACTTTTAACTTCCAACAAAATTACGTCTCACTGCAACGATGCACCATCTAGTGGACAAACGACTACTTATCGCCAATACTGGAAATGCAGCCATGATGATGATGAATATTTGGCTTTCTTTTAATCCTACTGAATTTGTAATTATGTATCGGCCGTTCTAATACCGATAGTATGTGGGTGCCTGAGTGTGTGTGGATGTGTATATGTGTGCACCGCCATCTACAGGCCAATGAGTGTACAGTCACTAAATGTACACATAACCTAATTTTTTTTAGACCCCCCCCCCCCCCATGGACGAAACTTGGCATACCCCCAACGAATGCCAGGTCAATCATACACATAAAATTTGGTGCAGTTCTGAACATCTTAACTGAAGATAGGGGCGATTAAAGCAGAATAATATAGCATTTTCATTTTTTACCGGGGGGGGTGCAAATCACAAATGAGTGATTATGGGCCAGGTTGATGTGGGCCCTTGAGACCAACATACCATAAAAGATTCTTCATCCTCAGTGCCACGGTTCAGGTAGTTATTTAGGAAAAACTGCTTTTTTTGCGGTTCGGGGGGCCCAGCACGGGGGGGGAGTAGCCCCCGGGGACGAAACGAAATTTTTCCGTAAAATTCTAGTGGGGCTACATACCCACCAAATTTCATGTGCACCGGTGTTTCGGTGTCCCGGGTATCGTTGACCAAAAATTCAGGAAGTAGATGACGGGGAAAAAAAAAAAAAAAACTTTGACAATCATTATATGACCGCTTCGCTAGCTTCGCTAGCGGCGGTCATAAATATTCAGTCAGTCAGTAACATTGGCCACACAGTATGCAAAGATATTCAAAAGTTTATTGTAGATGTAAGGCAGTGTATTTGTAGCGTCACTAGGTGTCACTGCAGGACCATGTATTATTTATATTTTCCTTAGTTTAACTGTAATTGTTCCTTTTGATACACCGTAGGGTTGATGCGTGTTTAGCCTAGAACGCCATCTTTTCTTTAGTATATGCCATCAACCTTAAAGGTAAGTCACATTATTTTCATGAGTTTATAAAATAGAAATTATCTTGGGTAATACTACTTAGAAAGTTCGTTTTGTTGAGCTATTGTTTTTACCTAGTTATTGAAGACTTAAATGCTGAGTCATTCTGAGAATAAGAGTTTTTATTTTTGTTATAAGAGCGAGTGTAAGGTGGCCACTAATACAGTGCTAAGCTATGTGTTACTGTGCTAGTTAGTGTTTTGGTATGCGTTAGCACTTGAATGTAATATGGGGATTAACATGTGAATGTAAAACTGAAGTGCATTAGGATTTTTTCATACTGGTTATAAATGGAGTACATGCCATCAACCTTATAGATGCTGTTTATGAAGCCCAGTAAACTACGGTCTGCCACAATCCCGAACCCTTCTGTGTCCGTGTCTCCCTTCATACCGGATGCTAGAGGTGGGTCGGTCGCGAACAAACTAGTTCCTTTGAACGGGTCTTTAAAATGAACGACCTGAACTGGTTCGCCTTTCCAGTTCTTGTTCGTTCTTTCGTTCGTCGCTGAATCACACTGACCTAGTGCTACTTTGAATGCCAAGGCGAGAGCCAAACCAATCGTATGCTGTTGTCTGTATTGTTTCTAAAACGTTCTCATCGAATTAGCCAATGAGAGGCATGAAAGCATAGCAACCGTTTCCATGAAAAAAAACAAATGGGCTAGTGAGACTAGTGGGAGAGCATACGATAAAAAATAACGATAGGCTAATGGTTTACATTAACAACTCCATTTTGCATTTCAATATTGGCATTTACATTTAAATATCTGTCTGATGGTAAATGCATACTGTCTTTGTATTTTCTGTGTCATGCCAGGTTAATAAATGTCTCTTCAGTCTCGTTCGTTCGTTCGTTCTCACGCCAAGACCCCCCCACCTGTTTCACTTCGGTCTGTCGTTCTCGTTAAGTCAGTCACTCGTTCTTGGCAGAGTGAAGCAGAAGCAGAGTGATTATGGCTCTGTAGCCAAGGCAAAATGGGGACTTGAAACCTTTTCATCAATATAATCTTTCTGCCAAGCCTTTAAACATGTTTGTCGGCATAGCCTACTGGATCTTTGTTCCTTTATGAATGAACACATTTTAAAAAAAGAAATCTGATCTAGCCGTAGTCTACTTTATTTACCTTCAATATGTAATGTCAAGGTGAATGAACACATTAGCTACTGCTGTTTTGTCTAAAAGTACACATCATGAAGTTGCAGCTATATTTGCCGCTACAATTACAGTGTTGTGTTGACCGTTTTCACAAACGAGGAGCTGAGAACCTGCATTCCATGATTCACTGCTGAACTACGTTGTAGGCTACCGGAAATGCGAATGAACGAAAGAACGAACGATTCAGAACGAATCATCTTGGTGAACTGAACGACGCGAACTGTGTCATGAGAACGAACGACAAAATCCACCTCTACCGGATGCACCCTCACGTTCACAATAATAACACAACGCAGAGTAGCAGTGGAGGTGCTGGAAGCCGGCGTGCGCGGATGGAGAGCTAGAGGGCTACATAAACATTATAAAATCTGCATACAAATAAAGTAATTTAGCTAAATGTTTCTATGTACCATTTACACACATATTGCAACTATATAATTACACACTACAAGCATATTGTCAAGTTTTAATAATTACACATTTCACATGTAAAATATATTATACAAATGTTGACCAAAAATCTCAACAGATAAATCCTTTCCTTAACTCATTGAGTGGCAAAAACGTAATATTACGTTTTTCCTTTCCATGTGTTGAGTGCCAAAAACGTAATATTACGTTTTTAGCTTTTTTTTAAAATTACGAAACTAGACACTCTATGTGATTATGTGTCCTTATATGTGATTTTGGGAACTCTGTGATGAATGGAAATGAAATATATGACGATCGAAAACTCATGAAAACGCACAATCTGGACATTTTATCTGGTCATATTATCATAACTCGGTTGCCGCTTTGGGTCGCATGCACGTCAGCTCAAAACCAGGGGCTGGTTCCCCAAAACGTTCTTATCGCTAAGTAGTTCTTAACCTATTCCTTAGCCTCTCTCTTAACGTTATGGCACGATTCCCGACACGTTCGTACGCTAAGTATATCTTCTGTAAGTCACACTTTCGTAAGGTTGGTCTGGACCATTCGTAAGCTCTCTCTTAGCGTTGTTTGAGCTCTCAAGGCGCTAGTCGCCGCCACTGTGCAGCAGTCTTTAGACATCAGCGCAGCGCAGTACAAGTCACTATGGTACAGTATGTTGATGATGTTGTGGCTCAACGATGATTTTATGTTATGGACATTTTAAGACTAATAATAAAATATGTTCGCAATGGTTGCAGGCCTATTTATGAAGTTTACTTTATTTGGTATCAGAACTAATATGGTGGTAAGCCTAGGCTATTTCGTAATGTCATTAAAGCGTTAAAATTGGCAATCACATTTGATAATTAAAAGCTGGCAAAGAATTTGCCTCTAAATGGCTAAGATCTATAAATGGGTAAGCATGGTGGTGTCCAGTAAGCGACCAACTAGGCCTATGGCAGCGATCCAACGTGTCCTTGTATTGAATCAAAAACGGCGCCGGCCGCGGAGCCGTGTAGTCCATGTCGCTCCATTGCTGTTGCACAAATTACTCCGAAAGCTGGAACAGTGTCACCTTGTGCAAGCTAACCTCGTCCAGCAAAATTTCAAGTTCCTCTGATGAGAAGCTTGGTGCCCTTTTTTTTACGTTGCTTCCCCACCATACTGTAGGCTATCTAACTCTCTCTGTTCATTGTAGATAGGTTGCTTTTTATTGAAAACATTAACCAATGGCCAGTGTTGTGCGTGAACGAGTTCAAAAGAACGCGTTCATTGAACACGCTCATTTTTTCATGAACGTTGAACTGAACGCAACACATTTTTTAATAAAGAACTTGAACGCGAATTAGTTCACATTATGTGTCATGAACGGCAGACATCACTGTAAATGAACGTTGGAATTTGTTTTCCATTGAAAACTGAGTGACATCTGTTTTCTCTTTTGAAACGCAACAAGAGAAAGTTCCTCCCTCCTGTATTCTCGCTGGTGCCGCTTAAATCATGTATCACCAGACAGAAATGGTTTTGACATTGTGTGCGCAATGCATTGCGGGCAACGTAGTGTCCGGCTGAGAATAGTTGAATAGCATAGGCCTACTGGCTTCCGCACAACGTTACCCGTGATGAATTGCAGCAGAGCGGGGCAGGCATAGCAACGCCGCGTAGCAGGCAACGACGAGAGCGCGGAGGGCTGGATTTCATTGCACTAATAGAACTGGTCTACCTTGTCTGTACTGCTGCAAGTTTCATCACCTGGTAAGAAACCCACAATTGCAGTGTCATGAGCAAATGTCTACAATGAGCAGCTTCAAAGAACGTATAGTGATTTCTAGCTCGTAGTGTGAAAAAACGTATTTATTTGAATATCTCATGAAAAAAGTAAAATGAACTGAACTTTGAACTAGTTCAGAATTAAAATTGTGAACTTTGAACGTGAACTGTTCACTTTGAGCATGTATGAACTGAACTTGAACTAGTTCAGAAAAGCTGTGAACTGGCACAACACTGCCAATGACAATCAATACCGCATTAAACAGAAGTAACTGCAGCTGCTTGCCAATCAATTCTAATTGTAAGGTACCTTACCATTAATATAAGTTTATTACATAATTTTTAGAAGTCGTTAAACCCATCAAGAAGCGGCACAAGTGGCACAACGGGATAAGGATGGTGGATGATTAGCGAGGGATACCAGTCACAACATATCGTGTGAACATATTACTGCCAATTTTATAATTTAGTTAATAGTTTATATTTTACTGATAACTTAAACTATGTTAAAATAAATGTTACTGGAATAATTTGAGGAATGTTTTATTTGCAGAATGTGTTGTCTTTCTTAACACCGTCATGCACCTTCGCGTGAAGTAGAAAATCGATTCCTGAGCAATCGATGGCACCTAATTCAGCACCTTCACTTGGGACAGCACCTTTGTAACGTCGAACGTAAGAGGCAGCGTGTTAAGAAGCTTCCTAAGGGACACTTCGGGGAACACACTTAGGAACATAAACAACTTTGGAAAGATATATCTTTTGAGTCTTCTTAGCGCGCTAAGAGTGAGCGTTATCGGGGAACCGGCCCCAGGCCATTTTCGTGGGTCTATCACTAGGTGGCAGTCTCGCCAGGTCACTTCCCGGAAACTTTACAGGCAACACTTCATATTTCATGAAAGACGTTATATCTCCATTTCTAGAAAAAAAACAGTGATTTTGATGAAAACTAGCCACTGTTTAGCTTGCAATTTCTCAGGAATAGAAGCCTGTAGAAATACACGGTTTGCACCCACTGAGAGCTTAAAGTCTCACCTTTCAAACGAGCCATTGTATGTGTTCATAGCTACTGTATAACACAGAATATGCTGTGGTTGTACAAAAATCATCAACAATGGTCTAGATTGCTGGCACTCTAGGACAAAGCTTCTGAAAACAGCTTGGCATTCAATGAGTTAAAGGACCAGAGTATGTAGGAAATAATGGAAAATAAATTGTAACCATCCCAAAAATTATCACCATATGTCGTCAGAGAATAAGGAAACACAATGAATTGAAGTAATGGCTTATTTGACAATATTACTATAGCCCGTAAAACCCCGTAAAACCCGTGAAAAAAAAATAGTTACGGGGCGGAATCTCTTGGAATTTTCGTTTATGTTGAATGATTAATTCTAGAATAGCATATTAATAATGGGCTGGCGCATCCTCCTATTTGGGTTGCCAAATTAGCAAAGGTCAACTGTCAACAGCTGTCAATTGTAGTCATGAACGCCTACGAGAGGCAGGCAAATTTGCAAAATTAAAACAAGAAACAAATTAAGTGGACATCGGAGGTGCTTCTTGAGATGGCGAAGTCTTCGTCAAACGAAGAATAAGTCTGACACAGAGCTGGCCATATTCGCTATCTTCAGCTAACTTCAGCTAAATAGACATTGGTTAGAGAGGTATTTTTTGTTTTCACTGTTTCTGTAATGTGTAGCTGGGTCATGGTTGGAGAAACGTTAAAGCTGGCAACCCAGAAGAGGCTTGCGTCTCGTAGTCTTGAGAACGTTCACCAGTGTTTTGATTTTGGCCTACAGAACGTTCGGTAACAATCCTAAAAAATCACTCCTTTAACCAATTTTACTACACTTATGCTGCCAATATTGATATCATGGGTGTCACTTCACTTCACTTATGTCAATGATATACAGTATTTGATAACCCATCCCCATTCACTCTTTGAAGGGAGGGAGTGTCTGCAAATAAATTGTGTGTCCCAAAAGCATTGCAAATATCTCAATTGTTACTGATCGCCTTAACTTGCCACTGCATATTTCCTGAATGGTGTATCAAATAGGATAATCATTTTGATAAAGAAGACTTTAAGCTTTGTCAGCAAGCTGGTTCAGAATTGTCACCAAAGTGCCCATTGTGCTGTTTGGGTCCAAGAATTTGACCAGTGGAATGTTCACACCTCTACCCTTGGAGAATAGATTCTGAAGTCATGGCCAGCATAGAATCAATGCCTAGAGCTGAGGAGTGTGTCCTCAGATATCTCTTCAGGTTTAACATCAAGTGTCTCGGACAAAACAGTCCTGACATATTCGCTTGGGGACTGATGGGCATGCTCAAAAACTGGGTCTGGTCCCTTACTGTTCCCAAGTTTCTCCTTCACCAGTGGGGCTAAACGCAACCCTAGAGATGCATTTTGTGAATAAAAATGACTTCCAATATTTTTGAAATTAAACTTACAAATAAGCTGCTGTGGTTTGTTCAGTAACCAGCAATCCTGAAGGCTTTGCTGTATTTCATTCAACTCCAGGAGCATAATTCCTCTTGTCTCTAAGATTTTCTGCAGATGATCTTTGTTTAGCAACAGTCCGAGGTTTAGGGCACCCCAGTTGATGGACTGTGCAGCAAGCCCAAGACGCCTTCGGTAATGACAGAATTTGTCCAGGAATGAGTTGGCTGCAGCATAGTTAGACTGAGAAGGACTCCCAGTAAAAGAAGCAACTGAGGAATAGCAAACAAAATAGTCTAGGTTGCAGTTAGAGATGTCCGATAATATCGGCCCACCGATATTATCGGCCCGATATTAGCATAAAAATGTAATATCTGTTAATATCGTTATCGGATTTTTTTTGCCTTAAAACCGATAAAATAATGCTTGCGTTAGTGCCTATGCGCTCCTGAAGTGTTTACCGGCGCACAGATGATGACCTCATCAAGCTGCGTCTTGAAGCATACAAACAAGCGTGGATGGCTGCAGTAACAAACTTGCTCGCTCTGTTTCAACATTATGTCTGTGGTTTAGAATTATTTTCAAGTGTCTCCTTCTGACGTTAAACTTGCGATTTGCAATAGGCTTGTTTGAGATGGACTGAGTCTGGCTTACTACGTAAACGCTATGCGTAAACGTGATCTTCAGAGGCTAGCCGGGAGGAGCTACAACAGAGGGCAGCTCATCCCAGACAGACAAGCTACAGTCTGCCTGACGTGACTCGCGGGAGATATCGCGGAATTTTGTTGGCAATAAATACAGCAGAACTTTCATTCTTACTCATTAAAATGAGCATGATGACTGACGAAATAAATCCTTATGATGTAGTTTAAATAAACCACTGTTGTCATACCGTTAACAGGCCAGGGCCCACTTCCCCGATAACGAATGAGACACGCTCTTAAGAGGGTTTTCTACGATTCATCTTACGATCGTTCGTTTGATTTTTCCGACTGTTTCCCGAACATGCTCGTAGCGAACGCGCGTGCACTGCTCTTAAGATGCTCTTAAGGGGAGCTGTCCACGTTAATAGTTCTAAAATATCCTCTGATTTGACCAGGGGGTCAAGAGCGTGCAGATTAGCTTCGGCATGTTAGCATACGCCATTTTCAAATATGGCGCTGCATGGAGCATTTGGAACCAGCTCCATGCACGAAAATCCGTGTTGGGCACGAGCTCTCATGCGCGTACATGTTGGTGGGCGGGTACCTATCCGGCGGCTACAGCCAAACGTTATTCAGTGCGTATTTCTTGAGGATCCTATGAGAAGACGCGCATATTATGGTTGTTTATCCATCATATGACAAATAAACAAATAAATTAAATTATATTGATCTTGTTTCGTTGTTGTTTGTCCCGAACAAACATAGCCTAAACATGATTAAAGACAATAAATTACACAACAGCGGCATAAAGACCTTGTCTCGTTACACCATGGGTCTCCAACACGTTGCTCTCAACCTATTGCCGCCCCCTTTGGAGCTTGCCAGAGGCTAAAGCACTAGGCTACTACACAATTATTGCTGCGAGGCATTCCAGCCTACGAATTTAATAAAAAGTAAACCATGCATAATTTAAAAAAAAGCTCAATTTAGGCTACTTCGCTATGCAATAAGGTTTCCATTAGATCACAGTGCACGTTCAATGAATGAAGGAAAGGCCTTGTCTCGCAATAAACAGCTGGAAATTCCAACACTTTTTCCACTACACGAAACTTTACAGTGATCATCAAATACCCTCTAGATTTAAATGCCCATCGGTCTCAACATTTAACTATATAATAAAAGTCAATAAGTAAATTAAATCCCATACCAAAACCGAAAATCGTCTGCGTTTGATAGCCTGGTATGCCGCTCCAAACAAAACGCATGTCTCACAATAACGTACAATGTAAGAAATAAAGGTCTGCCTCGAATAAGTCTACCTCAAATAAATACCTGTGCTTTGCAGCCAAAGTAAATAGCAGACCCTGGACATAATTTAGGATATACGGAAAGTATGCAATCATACGATGTTGGACGCCTGGCGATGCTCTGGCCGTCTACTGTGCCTCTGACACCGCTGCCTCATTTGGATGGTAACTCCACAGGTGAGCGCGAAGATTGGATGTCGTGGATGCGTAAGTAAACTGTTTTTTGCTGAGTCCGCAGACAACATTCTTTTTAACCGTTACTTTACCATCTGCGGTGTACAACTCAAAGTAAAGACACCACATTTTAGATGAGTTGGGGACGTAATTGTCCGCTCAGGCTGACCGTTCTGTGCGTTATCTTCAATACTATCTTTAATATTATTTTTGAAAACAGGGTGGCTATTGAGGGCTCTGGCTCCAGTCATTATTGTGGCTACTGGCTATTATTGGCTTGATTTGGTCATGGGCCAACGCTAAAATACGTTTAGAGCACCCGCTGAGATGGCAAACAATAAAATAAAAAACAAACTAATCATAGACTGTAAAAATGCGCTACACTTGGCACTAAAAACCGAATCGTTTATTTATAGTTCAACTACGGATATTTCACGTCATGTTCGAATGCATATTTGCAGCAGGACAGCAGGCAGACCCACTGATCTATAATAGATCAGTGAGGCAGACCGCTTTTAGTTAGAGCCGCTGTGTTATCCAATGAAATTAAGTTGCGCTTCATGCCGACTCCACTCGGACTCCATGCGCGTTCCCGATCAACTTTTTCTTCTTCTTGTTATGAGGCAAGGACTTTATGTGCATTATCGCCACCCTGTTACTGGAGGACGACTCTCTTTTTACAGAATATCCAATAAAAATCGACGTTGGTCCATGCGTCATTTCCAGCTTTGTAACTTGGCGCATGGTCAGAGCCGACTGGCGCTGGATCCGAACCCCAGTGTTCAAGATGGCGTTGACTATGAATTGGCCGGATTTACTAGCCTAGCCTCCGCCATTCATTTGTATGGAGGGCGGGACTTAGTCACTCTCTCCAGTTATATATAATACCTCCATGGATTTGACGGTGATGTCAGGTGACTGCACGTCACAGCTATAGGCCTACCATTTAAACTTCGGATCTACACATTAATTCACATCAATACGAAAATAGAAACACTTTGACATCTGCATGTAAGCATCCCAAGTAGGTTATATACCACACAGAGACATAAATAATTGTAATTATTTTAAGATTAGATTGTTGCACCATGCAATAATTTTTCGCGGTGCCACTTATGAAAACGTTTGAAGATAAGAAAGAAGTCGAGTAAGAAAGAGAGGAAATGTGTAGGCTTAGATTTTGATGCAATAGGCTACAGACTAAACCACATGTTGCTTTTTCTGCTTTTTACCTCATAGGCCTAATAAAATATTCACTTAGCAAAGATAATGTCAAACTATTCTGGCAACGTCTCGTTTCATAACTTGATTGCATTTTTGTCTGCTTTTCATCACATTATTATGACCATTAAATGTAGGCTATTTTGCACGCTAAAATCTGATTTATCACAGGTAAACACAATAAAGAATGGGAACGTAAATTGGATTATGTATTCTAA
This sequence comes from Alosa pseudoharengus, assembly GCF_046254945.1. Taxonomy (NCBI): domain Eukaryota; kingdom Metazoa; phylum Chordata; class Actinopteri; order Clupeiformes; family Clupeidae; genus Alosa; species Alosa pseudoharengus. The sequence continues at coordinate 25,674,884 of NW_027468650.1, read as the reverse complement.
GTTGTAATTCCTCTGTCCTGTTGGTGACCTCAGTGAGAAGTACTGTTAAGACGCTCTTAGCCGGTAACAAGTACTCTGGAGCACTCGTAGATCTACGAGTGTTTTCACGATGCTCTTAAGCTACAATGGTTTCGGGAAACAGTCGGCAAATCTTAAGAGGGACTTTACGACGCTCTTAGGCTTAAGATGCTTTCGGGGAAGTGGGCCCTGCATTGTAGCACATAAATTCAATATCTAGTGTTTTCCCTATATGTGTGTCTATCTATTTAACCAACAGCAGAAAACAACAGAATATCCAAACGTTTTCAGTAGGCTAGCCTACCATTGTTGCAGAAATCACGTATAAGAAGGTATCCCTTGTTGCATTCAAGAATGCATCCAGTGGGGCATCACAATAACATTAAGAATGATGTGTGATGTATGTGATGTTACCTAAATTAGTTTTGAGGAAAAATAACCCACATATCGACATCGGTATCGGCTGATATCGGAATCGAAAATTGAGAGTTGGACAATATCGGCATATCGGATATCGGCAAAAAAGCCAATATCGGACATCCCTAGTTGCAGTGTTCGGTGGCATGATGCAAATTTAGTACTCCGTTCATTTTTGGCTTCATGACTTTTTCATAAAGAGACCTGTTGAGATATTCAAGGGTGCCGTCATGAAGTACAACAGCACTGTGAAAGACCCCTTTAATAGGTCTGAAAGGAAAATTCTGTCTAATGATACCCATAATCTCTTCTACTTCTTCTGTTACAGAGACATCACACTGCAAAGCTTCAATAGAAGCCCCACACTGCTGCTTCACAGCATCAATCTCCTGTTGCATCTCAGAGCTGGGGCTCCTCCTGGAGAGAATGACAATGTACCCTCCACCTCTCTCAGCAATGAACCTCACTGTCTCAAACTCCAGCCCAGTGAGACCACCAGTTACAATGTACACATAGTTTTTGTTGAAGAGCCTGTACTCTTTTGGTAGCAGTGGAATCTCGGTAAGTTTACACTTGTCATCACCCTCTTTATTCAGCTTCACCACAGATATGGTCCTGGTGCTGAAATAGGATTCACCTTCTTGTGCATGTCGATTGCCATTACTGTCAGGGGTCACACTTTCAAAGCAAATGCTTGAGAGGTTCAACACATGTCTGTCAATGTGTAATGCCTTAAGCCAATTCTCAATGTGACTACAATGTTCTGTGAGTTGTCCCTTCACCAGAATTTGAGGCAAGTGAAGTATGTGGATGTAAATGCTGTCATAACCAGCTCTAAGAATACGCTCAGAGAGAAAAAATAAAGCCTGGCTGTCACAAAGAATCACAACGTGCCTCACACCAGGAGCTCTGAAAGCACTCTGCAACAATGATTTATCAAATGGATGTAACAAAACACAGGCATCAAATTTCATCTCAGCACCACAACCATTGATTTCTGTAACTATTGTGCAATTCCATCCTGATTTGTTACCAGTCTGGACAAGGACTTTACTCAAGCTTGAATCTGTAACAGTTGAGAGAATGCCAAGCCTCCCCTCCCCCTCCTTTTTAGGTAATGTACAATGTAATATGTTCCATGCAATTGCAAAATAGGACATACATGGAATATCCTTCAAAAATGACACCTCATTGGTTGAGTAGCACAGTTTTTCCGAGAAAACAACCTTGGAGGTAGCTGCCACAGGACAACAGGATGTGATGATGTCACCCACTTTTGCACCCTTCCCTCTTGATGGTCCATACTAATTGCAGGGTGTGTGTGGACTATATTTGGTGCATAAACCACCATCTTTTATACATAACTCTGGATATTTGCTGCAGGGATATGATCTTAAGACCCGAGCCAGAGCTTTTATATTCTCAGATGAGACTGAGCTGATGTCAATTAGCTGAAACAAGAGATCTGGTACCTCAGCGGCACATGCTCTCGTCATTCCTGAGAGCACAAATCCAAGACTGACGTGATCGATTGTGCTGTCTGCACATCCATGAGTCACTGTCCTAATGGATTTCATGGTATTCATTGCTTTCAGGTCTACAATGATTTTACGAAAAATCTCACAGCAGGTAACTCCACTCTCCACCACTGCATCCACTGAGTACGTGGTAATATTTGTGACATCCCACATAAACAAAATGTCCTCAAAGTCATCCATATTATCTGAGAGACTCAACTTCTGCATCAGTGCCTGCAACCCATTGTTCAGCACTTCCGTGCCATAAACAAATGGCACATATACACATTTACAGCTCAAATGGGACTGCAGGGAATGGGCAATTCCCAAATCATTCGCAAACACCAAGGTCATTTTTGCAGAGGTTCAAAAATGGTCAGACTGCCAATGCTTCCTGGAAATCCAGGTCTTGCTATATATCTAGGACTAACTGCAACAGGTAGAAGTTGCATGAAATAGGGCATCACTACCTTCCAAACTGCCCAGGGTCTGTTGTAGTTTGTCTATAGCATCTCCATCGCCTGACAGTGTACAAGACTGCGGGCTATTGAAAGCAGCCAAACAAACCCTCCCTGAGTATGGAGGTAAGAGTTTTAAGACCTCTGAGACACCCATATTCCCAACAACCAGCATCTTCCCACCTTGTTCTGCAGTGCACAACGGTAATGGATGACCTTGACAGCATCCTCAAGAGACAACAAACCAGAGCAATGAGCTGCTGCAACCTCTCCTACAGAATGCCCAAGAACAGCGTCTAGTTTTACACCCCAGTGTTGGAAAAGACAGAAAATGGCAACCTGAATTGCAAAGAGGAGTGGCTGAACCATGTCTGGTCTTGAGAAATCATTGCCTTCATCAGTATCATTTTCCAGCTTGTCGACAATGGTAATATCTCTGTAGCTTTGTAAAAGAGTCTCTATTTCTTTTACTTTTTGTCTAAAAATAGGCTCTTGCTTGAGAAGCTGTTTGCACATGCCTCTGTAGGTAACACCATTACCACAGAACACAAACACCAAAGTGGCATCTAGCTTGGATGGCTTCATATGTTTGGTCAGAACAGACAGGAACTGTTCTTTCAGATTTGCCAATGATGATGCAAGAAAAGCTTTCCTATATTTGTGTTTTGAATGACTTCTCCTGCATTCCGAGAGCTTTTGAAAGCTCTCAGTACTTTCCTTTTCGATCTCATCAATCATATCCGCGATCATCATTGTAAGTGAAATTTCAGAAGCTGCAGAGAGCACAAAATACTGCTGACTCTGAAATGTCCTATCTTCATCTACTGCAACTTGTGAGTTTTTGTACTGCTTGATAACTGCATGGGCATTTGTGCCACCAAAACCAAAGTTATTTATTCCTGCCACCCTTCCAGCTGGGTTAGAGCTTGGCCAGTTCTCTACCTTAGTGGGTATTCTGACATTGAGAGCATTTGCATCTATACTAGCACTGTCATCTGAGTAGAAAACTGAGGGCACAATTGTCTCATGTTTCATCATTAGTAGAACCTTTATCAGTCCTGCTACACCTGCAGCTGATTCAGTGTGTCCAATGTTACCTTTAACAGAACCTATAATGAGAGTCTCTGATCCTGCTGGTCTTGCTTTGGCAATGACCTTTGAGATGCTACCTGCCTCTATGGGGTCACCTACTGGTGTTCCAGTCCCATGAGCCTCTATGTACTGGACACTGGTCAGGTCACTCTCTGTAGAGTAGATTTTACTCAGAAGCTTCTTCTGCTGAATCATGGATGGCTTGGTCATCGGAGAAGCAGTGTGACCATCCTGATTGACTGCAGTTTTGCTGATAATACCCCAGATATGATCAGAGTCCTGAAGGGCCTGTATTAAAAAGAAGTTGTAAACCAGTTATGGGTTGTAAAGTATACAGTATATTTATCATGTTAGGTATGTTTGGTACAGGATATAGATGTTTCCATTTACATCACATTTCTAGTTGAGTTGACACGCACGCGTGCGCACACAAAATGGTTATAAGTGTGTACCTTTTTTGAAAGGCTTCAGAAGAACAATTCCACAACCTTCCCCCCTGCTATAGCCATCTGCTCTGCTGGAAAAAGGCTTGCTAGTGCCATCAGGTGAGATCATCTTGGCATTGCTGAGAGACAAAAAAACCCTTGGTTCTATGATACAGCTTACTCCACACACAGCCATATCACAATCACCTGTGGAATAAAAAAAGTGGGTGTTATAATAAAACACATATTTGTATAGGACTGCTTTTACATTATGTAAAAGGGGAAACATCTACTGGTATAACAAAAATACATTGAGAGCTTGGAATATATTAAAGGAAAGGTTAATTTTGTGATATCATTTATTATCTTTAAGGGTGTAAACATGATGGCCCAGAAATAATGAATTGAGAAATACAGGGTATGAAATGTCTTATGCAAAAAATGATAACGTTTAAAAAGATTGCACAAAAGTCAATACAAAACTAGGTACTGGGTATCATGATACATGGACATGTTAAACTTTATTTTGCTGAAAGCAGTATTGTTCTTCTAAAGTTTTCTTATTCCCGTCTCCCTAATTTTTGGCCAGCTCCTGCGACTACGCCCTTTGAGACAGACAGGAACACCGTTCCAACCCGTGTAAGTTGCTCGCGGAGATGACATCACGGATCCACATCGGTCTTCCGCCATATTGGATTGAACAGAAAGCTAAATTAAATTTTCACAGGTCACAAATGTGGTCTTAACTTCACAAAACTTGGCGTACATGATCCTTGGACCAAGCCTCACAAAAGTTACTAGAAGGATTTTTGATTTTCGGAAGTGTTTGCCGAAATCAACGGCGTAGCCGCGAAACAGGAAGTTAGGTATTATCTCAGGAACGCTTTCACGTATTGAAACAAAACTTTGTACATTAACTCGAGGCTCCAATGTGAGGATGCACAAGATAAAAAAAGAAAAACATTCCAAAATTTCATATCATTTGGCAACACCCCCCCCCCCCCCAGCTATTTGGTATCATCATCATCTTCACCTTTGCTGCTGTAATTCTGCCACAATGCCACAGAGTCTGTCCACACTCATCAACAGGGCCGGAGTGGGGCCACTTTTCAGCCCGGGAGTTTCAGGCCCAAGACCGGCCCACTTTATTTGTGGTGGTGGAAATTGGATAAATAAGGCAACATTTCAGCTCTTACTATCCTGTAGTTTTTATTATAGGCTAATATTCCACTATTCCACAAGGATAGGTTGATAAGTTAACAAAAACAGGAAGGAAGAAATAAAGCATTTGAAATGTATCCCACAATTCCACTAAGTCATATTGAACTACTGTATTGTTTACATGTTTTTTTCTGCATGGGTCAGCTATCATGTTGTTGTTTGGTGATTTGCTCCTTTACTACACCCACTTCTGAGCAAACAAGCCATATAGGTTGATCATGTAGCCTACTGCTGTCATAGCCTACTGTTCTTGCTTCCATAAAATAACTTTAATTCATAAGGTTAACTCTATTATTCTTTCTACTTGTCCCTATAGTCATAGTTAATTTCGGGCTCATCATTTTCAGCGGGGGACTGGCTGATCTGCTGCTCAGGCTACTTTTGTTTTTAGGCCTATAGGCTACTGCATACACAGATCAAGCTTGAGTTTTGTTATCAATATTTGCATAATATTTGCAAAGTCTATGAATAGCCATATTGGATGATACCAAAATGCTAATATTTTAATTCATTTAATATGTTACTTGCGAATAGGTTGACAACGCTACAACGTCCAGTAGGTTATTAGCCCAATTACGCCGTTATAATCATGGCTATCTCTTTACCAGTTGCCACTTATGTCTGTCCTCTTCAAAAAAAATTGGAAGTATGGCACATTTGGCAGCATTTCCCTCCAATACTTTTCGTCTTTTTTACCTGGCCTTTTCAGTCCCTCATGGCATCGTTCTACCATCCATCCTCCCTGACGCTTATCACTACGGTAGGGCCGGCCCAGCTGGTATCTGAGAAAACTTTTTAGGAAAGACGGGCTATATGGACCCAACCAATTAACTCTTCTTAGGAGGGGAGAACAACCCATGCAGAGGCTGCAGTGTTAGGCATAGAATGCGAACGTGTGTAGCCAACTTTAAGAGAAGATAGATTAACGTGACAAATGCCAATATTTTTCCCTCGACCGGCCCAAAAGTGAAGCGGCCCACCGGGAATTCTCCCGATTACCCACTCCGGCCCTGCTCATCAATTCAGTGCTCTGCCATGGGTGTTTATGGACTTACAAACTGAAGTTGCAAGGAGAACATTAGCTATATGGGCCATTCTACCGAATTCGTGCAAATTCAGAGGTTGTAACATTTTGAAAAAAGTGTCTTTTTTCCCCAAAACTTTTAATTCACATGCATTGTATAACATCTAAGGTACACATTTCTAATAATTGGACATTTTAATTTCATATTGTCTTTTTATACAGTTTTGGAATGTTTTCCTTCTCCCAAAATGTGTCACTACCGAAACACAATATGAATTAACAAAATAAGAAGTTTTATGATAACCTATCAGGAATTTCTTTACATATACCTTCTACATATATTTTTTAGAATTTTCTTAAAGCATTTCCATGATTCAACTGATAACAATAATATTTTTTTACACAAAATAAAGGTCATTTATGAGATTAATTGCATTTTAAAAACAATATTTCTTTGTAAAACGCATAAAGTTGATCATACCATTTTCAAATTTCAGGATGTATTACTATAAATACATATTTAACCAAACACCACCATATTATCTTGTCAAATGATTACATATAATCTTTTTTTAACAAAACATCCCATGTTTTGGTTGTGACAGCACAAGTTCGGTAGTGACGGTAGTGTTTCGGTAGTGACTACATCAGACTGCCAGTATTTTGTGTTGATAAAAATGACAAATAAGTCACAAATGTTGCACATAATGCAGCTAGCACATTTGACATATATATATATATATATATATATATTTTTTTTTTTTAAAGAAATCTGTTTAATATTTCAGCTGATGGATAGTTTGGGTGTTATGGGATGCAAGATAGAAAATGTATGTTTGGTTTTATAATCCTTCAAGAAAGATTTATTAAGTGTTCAAAAATGGTCACATTTAAAAGTATTAGTATCTAACATGTTGACAATTGCTCAAAAAACACATATAACCTCCAGATCTCATTTTAGTGTTCAATTTGTTACCTTCAGGGCCCTATATTGACAACCTAAGACGCATGATCTGAAGCATATGGTTCAGATCTATGTAGGGAGTGTCTAGTTCACTTTTCCTAGTTTGACAGCGGAATAAGTGATCAGACACCAGGTGCATTGTTCAAAAGGATTGTTCTAATGTCCCTCGCCCCTTAATTAAAGGCCTACTTCAAAGTAAAAACGACCTAGGGTTTAAGTTTACAATACTTCGGTTTATCTGTAGGATGCCCATGGACACTACCGCCGAAGTGTAAGGCTATTTTGTTTTGGTTGTTTTTACGCTTGAGTATCCCTTTAAGCATGAATGTTTGTTAGGTATAACGCATAACCCATAACTGCCAACACTCCCATTTTCCCGGGTTTCTCTCGTATTTCAAGGTCATCTCCCGGCGCCCATCCGTTTTGTTATTTCTCCTGGGGAAACTCACAGAATATTGCATGACCATCAAACTTAATTTTAAAATCACGGATCTATTCATTTTTTCTGTTAGTCTGACATTTCCCAGGTTGCCAAATTGGGTATGATATACACCCTACACATAGCCAACACAATGACTTACTTTCAATTTCAACCCTGTTGTCATAAAACCTGGCAACCCAAAACCCGTTTTTTTTTTAAAAGCTAAATGTCGGCAGGTATGCCATAACCAATCCGAAGAAAAACAATAAGAGTGCCATCTCCCGTTCCCTAAAAGCAAGTAGGCCTACTGCATGTACCATGGCACAGTACCACCATACGGATGAGCAAACACATTTCCGCAGAAGGGATCTGCTGAAGGCTTACACTTTTTTTACTCTTTAAATCAACAATTACCCCTACTAGGTACTCACACAAATGTGAAAGTGTGCAAAACAAAATGTGAAAGTATGTATGGAACTATTGTTGGAATGCTTGAAACCAGGCGACACCGGTTTGCCTCGTCCATAGCCAGCCTAAACTCTGACCCACTCGGTCAGACAGGCCAAGTAGTTAAGCAAATACGCAGTTCAGTTTTTGTTTTTTAAATGTAAGACAAGGTTCTCTCCCAAATTTCAACAATGAAAACAAAACGAGGGTGGAGGGGTGGTCCACTGTGTTGGAATCCTTGACCATGACCCGGATCAGGAGTGAGGTTTAGGTAGGGGGCTTTAGGAGTGTAACGGTAGGTGTGAAGTATGTTGGTAAACCTCCCTGCAGACGCCTATTGTAGTGTTTAGTGCTGCCACTAACGACTAATTTTTTCGATTAGTCGACTAATCTAAACGACTACTTTTTTTTTAAAAAAGTGTTTGTTATTTTGTTGTGTCTGTTTTATTTTGAACTCAACTAAAGGGAAAACATAAAATATATATCACCCTACTTTTGTTAGAAGCTGTATTACTGTAAGTAAACTGTTCAAAAACATTATGTATTAAAAAAACATTTAAAATGCTTTACACATTTAAAATGCTACCTTCAGATCTAATGTCAGACCTTTGATAGACTTTATTTGTATGCCAGTGTTGCCATGGACATAGACAACTTCTTTGACCTGAGGCCCGGTCATGGCATACTTTGGGGTCATAGGGCCCACCTACATGAACCCATCCCCCATCAAATTATCCTTATATCACATCACAATCATTATTGTTATGCTATATTGTTATACATGCACTTCAAAGCAGCCAGTGTTTAAAGTGCTAACATTGTTTACAAAAACTTTGTGAAAACATGCACATCAGAGCACTGCTTTACTAATGTAAAATATAATTACAATAGTTCCATTGCTTGCATGGTTGCATGATAAATACTTACCAAACCAACAGCAATTATATGGGTGTCATCGTTTTGGGATGTTTCCCTCATGCAAGCATCATACACTGGTAGGCAAATGGAAAGAATATTGACATATTTAATTATGCCACAAGCTTTTGGCCACGTTATTCAAATTTGACTATACAATACTCTAGATAGTGTATTATAGTATGTGCTCTGTTTTTATGGAAGTTGCATAAATCCACATTGTTCTATTAAATGTAGTTTCATAATAGCCTTCCAATAGGCTGAATTGGAGCTTTGCTACCAACGTTATCAAGTGGTTTCAGTTTCTCTCGCGCATTGAATGATGAAATGCTGGGACAGCAATTTGCACGAATTCGGTAGAATCGCCCATATATAGCTGACATAGTACAGTTATTTTCCCATTCATGGTGTAAATTTTAATTATTGTCAAATATCATGATGGGAGAGAAATGTAATGTTAAAAAAAGTATGCAAATTCATATGTTTACGGGAAATTATGTATTGTGTTGTTTTGTTGTAAAGACATGCAAGGCATTCTGGGCCATGTAATAGACAAGCAGTGGTAGGCAGCATTTAACTTGATTTCTATATTTAGGTGTTTCTGTAAACCTGGGGACAATAAACAACCATCTCTGTTACAAGAACGAGCTAGTAATCGCTCACTGAAGAGGGAACTAACGATAAAATGGTTGTTTTCCTCAAAGCATAGTATTTTCCGCCTGGAGTTCACAACAGAACAAGCAGGAAATGTCATGTTAGCTGCTAACTGAAATATGCAGGAGAGTTCAGAACAGCTATCAGAGCAGCTAAACTGGTAGGGAAACTCCCACATACCGCTGTTAATACTGTTATTTCTGCATGGAGTCTAAATCTAAAGATTAAATATGCTTTAGATTTGTTATCATATAAATCGCGATTAGCATCATGTTACTAAGAAAATCTACGGAGAGCCTGGCCACTCCGTATTAAGTCCCATTGTACCGAATTTTGGTTGCAGTTCCACCAGATTTCCACTGGGGGCGATCGCCATGAGTGCAGAATGAATAGGAGTCAATGGAGCTTGACAGCTAAATTTGTCTCTTTCACCTGATTGTCGTTGACAAATCTCAGATTTGATTGTAGTTTGTATAACTTCAACATGGGTTATAGGTCAAAAGTTGAATGAACGAGTACTTATGTCCTTTTGTTTTCTTACAGGTTGGGTCGTTGTTGCCCATAATACGCTAGCATTGTGCTAATGAGTGACGTCATTGACACGTTTGAAAGGCTTTTAAGAACAATTAAGTGACTTTAAAAAATTTAATACTCAACCAAGTGTATTTTCTTTGCCTCCCCTTTCGAATACAATATTCAAATGACTTGGAAAAAAATTATATCCCGAGAAAAGTGGATTTTGAGGGGTACAGCTCCATAGACCTCCATGCATTCTGCACTCGTGGACGAGCGCCCTCATGTGGAACCACAGAAGGAACTGCAACCAATTCAGAAACCGGAAGTTTTCCGAGAGTGGCAGTTCTCCCCTTATTGGACATTCTCTGGTAGTAGGGAGACGGCAGCCTATAGAGCTGCACAGTCACACAGCCAAAATGCGGTTAGGTGCCAGATGTAAGATTCCCATTCATTTGTCCCATTGACGTTTGGAAAAATCAGTATCTAAAGAGTTTTACAGCATGTCTTAGGCTAACCAGCTACGGCATAACTCATAAGCATACAACATATAATTTCGAGTGAAAAAACAAAGAGAAAATCCAAAAAAAGTCAAAGGTACAAGACTGTGTACATATTTTCATTTCCGAGCGAAGGAACTACTCATCCCATAAACCACCGCGCCTCACTGAATAATATATAAGCAATGCACGAACCAGCGCAAAATCATTTCAAAACCGGCGATCATTTCGAACCCTTTCCTCCAAACAGTGATTTTTATATAGTGAATGTGCAGTTAATAGCAGTTATTTCAGGAGTAATCGTGTAAATAATAGTGTTTTGATATTGAATTTTATATTTATCATCGTGTATTTTATATCGTGTGTGTGAAAGCGGTTAACGTTAACGGCAGTGCTTCGTAATGTTACCTGACTCATCCTATGCTGTCATCACTGCTCAGTCGGGCTGATGCATGGTCTGCTCTTGGACCACCATATTCAGTTTATTAATTTGCCGTGAATTATTACACAAAATGTTCATTAAATGCACGAAGTATTCCTAGGTTAATGATTGATATGAATCATACAGTATGAAGGCTACAGTAGCCTAGCTAATGTTAACTAGCACTGCTAGCAGCATTTACGTTACCAACCTCCCTGCTTAACTCACCACAACTTTGTAGGTCTTGTCCCTCATGCTGCTGACCCTTACAAAACCCACAAACTGACTCTCGGACACACAACAGTCAATAATGTGACCCGATTTAAAGTGGCTTTCACCCCTTTGGACACTCACTAAAACATAATATTCATACCTGTGTTGCAGCATGTAGGCTAATGTTAGCTGCATTATGTAATGACATACAATGTCGGAAATGCTAAAGGTTAGCCTGTCGGCTAGTGCTAGCCTACCTGAAAAGTTTGAGTGTTTAAACTAACATTTACAGTGGTCTATTTGATAGTGTATTGGCCCTGACTAAGTTCGTGTGATGTATAAACCCCAATCCTTGTTGATACAAGTACCAATATTGGTCAAGAAAGTTTTTAATCACATTAAGATTTTCGCCATAGGCAGTAAAAAACTCCGCCATCTTTGTCAATATTTTTCCGCTGAGAAAGTTTCAAACTATGACCATAACGGCCTTTCCACCAATCAGAGGCATCACTGTGGGATTGTTCAGGATTGTGGGTAATGAAGTTGTGGTGGAATTTCACTTGCGGACAAGTCAAAAATGCTCTTCAAAAGATTTATTGATTAACTATATACAAAAAAGAGAAAACAAGAAAAAGGCTAAATATTTCATTGTCCATTTTCAAATCCGGCGCTGCGGTCACATGTTTGAGTTACTGCGCAGCCTCTCACACTGGCAAGCACTTCGGCATAGCGCACCCAACCACACCTCCGACGCACAGGTCCAGGTCGCTTTTATCTGTTGACTGACAGCTCGGATTGGAACTCCAGCATGACGTCATGATGGCCAATTAACGCACCTGCGTTCACACAAAGACCGGGGAAAAAGGCACAACACACTCCGGCCCGATGAACTTGGTCGGAGAACAATGTTCATTAATCACAATTCTAAGTTATATAATAACTGAACTGGTCTTCTCAGGAAATTATTTTGATGTTTTTACTAGGCAAGATCTTACTTTACCATCTCTTCCTATGAACAATTCTTCAACTCGTCCTAGCTTCCACATGTGCCTTGGTACTCTATCTTCTTGAATCAACACAATATCTCCAACCTTAACTGTAAGATTAGTACCTTTCTTCACTGTGTGGGCTGACCTCAGCTGAAGAAGATATTCGTTCCTCCAACGGGTCCAGAAGGATTCCATAATCCGTTGATGGTATTTCAGTCGCTTCGTCAGGGAATGCGCGTCCGCTCCTCGAACATCTGTAAGACTTCTCTGTGGGGGTAAAGCGGTGAGTCTCTTGCCTACTAAAAAATGAGCAGGGGTTAGCGGTGACACATCTTCACTATCTGGATAGAGATACGTTAGTGGTCGTGAATTGATTACCGCTTCCACTTCTGTAATGACCGTTTGTAGTTCTTCAAATGTCAGGCTTTACCTAATATCTTACGGATACAGGTTTTTACAGATCTCACCAGACGCTCCCAAAATCCTCCCCACCATGCGGCTCGCTCCACAATGTATTTCCAGGTGATTTGTTTTCCTGCGAAAAGACTTTGCCACTACTTTCCTTTCATAAGTTGCCACATTAATTTCAGATCGTTATCAGCCTTCTTAAAAGTCTTGGCATTGTCTGAATAGATGGTTTTACATATTCCTCTTCTCGCAATGAATCTCTTAAATGCCATAATAAAGGATTCTGTGCTTAAGTCTGACACCAATTCCAAATGTATAGCTCTTGTAACTGCACATGTGAATAAAGCTATATACACTTTGTGATGATTTGGCTTGACTAGTAATGGACCGGCAAAATCAACACCGGTTACCTCAAATGGTTGGGCCTCTGTGATGCGCTCTCTTGGTAGCGGCGCTTCGCTCTGCTGGCTGGGCTTCACTTTGGATTTACGGCACATCAAACACTTCAGTACTACTTTCTTGGACAGCTGCCTTCCTCTCAAAATCCAACATGACTCTCTAACTTGGGTCAAGGTGTCCCTTACTCCCGAATGTAGAACTTCTGCGTGTGCTCTTCTCACAAGCAGTTCCGAAAACCTGTGATGCGCTGGAAGAATCCATGGATGTTTCACTTCATGCGGTAACGCACTTTTCTGTAAGCGACCTCCAACTCGCAAGATTCTGAATTCATCAATAAATGGATTGAGTGTTAGTAGTTTTGAGTGTTTGTGTAGATCTTTTCCAGCATGCAAATTCTCAATATCTGCAGAGAAACTTTCATTCTGTGTGTTTGAGATCCAATATCTTTCCGCATTTCTTAGCTCATCTGCGCTCAATTCTCCTTTTAGCTGTTCTGCACTTCGCACATTATGAATAAACCTATACACCCATGCAGTAATTCGTAGAACTCTTTGCAAGTTACTGTATTTGCTTAAGTCAAGAATCGGGCTGGTATTTTCTGTTACCTTGGTTGCAGCTATTTGATTTTGCACAATGCATTCAACAATCTCAGTGCGGGTTTCCGAAAACTCTTCGTTCTCCTGTGTATCAATATGATTGATACACTGTGGCCCGCTCCACCACAGTTCTGCTGCAATCATTGAATCCACAGACAATCCTCTTGTGCCTAAATCAGCTGGATTTTCTTGCCCTCGACAATGATTCCAGTTTTCTGGTAAAGTTAAGCTTTGAATTTCCGACACTCGATTTGATACGAATGGTTTCCATTGTTTGGCATCGCTCTTAATCCAATGAATTGTTATCATCGAGTCTGTCCAGAGTTTCAATTGACTTCTGTCTAATTTCAAATGAGTCAAGACATAATTTCCAAGTCTAGCTCCTATTACTGCTCCTAGAAGCTCTAATCTGGGTAATGTTGTTGGTTTTAAAGGAGCAACTCTGGTTTTAGCAGTAATTAAACTACTTGTGCAATTTCCATCAGATTTTACGGTTCTTAAATATGCTGCTGCACAATAAGCAGTTTGACTGGCATCACAGAATACATGAACTTCCTTGCCTTCAACACTGTGCTCACCTTGTGGCAGAGTCGCGTCATACCGGCGTTGAATTGACAGCTGATTTAATGTCTGAATTTCTGCACACCACCGTTCCCATTTCTCACACAGATCTGTTGGTAATTCTTCATCCCAATCAAGTCCTTTTTGCCACAGCTCTTGAAATAGGCATTTGATTCTGATTGTGAATGGGGATAGGAATCCAATAGGGTCAAACAGTCTGGCGGCCGATTGCAGCACTCCGCGCTTTGTGTTAACTTTATTTTTCAGAAATTGTATCAATTCATCTACTTCAAAGGTGAAGTCGTCTTTATCCGTTCTCCAAGCAATTCCAAGTACCTTTAATGTGGATGGACTCTTGATTACTGCTCTCTCTGTGAAATCCGTGTCCATCCATTCCCTTTGCAATTCACTGGAGTTGGTTTTCCACTTACAGAGCACCATTCCTGCTGTAGACAGAATTTCTTTAGCTTTCATTGCCGTGTTCTCAGCAGATTTTACGTCTGTTGCTCCTGTAATCAGATCATCCACATAGAGACAGTCTCTCATAATTTTCACAATATCCGGGTAGATGGTTTCATACCTGTCGAGATGGTGTCTTATCGTGGCTGCTAGCAGGAAAGGGCTTGATGACACTCCAAATGGTACTCTAGTCATTCTCAGCGTGATCAGATTGGCTTCCTCATCGCTAAACGTCTTATCTTTGGTCCACAAAAATCTCAGAACATCTCGATCTGCTTTGTTCAATGAAATTTGCAGGAATGCTTTTGTAATGTCTGCCATAAGTGCAACTTTGTGCTCACGGAATTTCAAGAGGATGCTTAGGAGTTCTGGGTTCAAGTTTGGGCCTGCAAGTAGACACTGATTTAAAAAGGGACTGTTACTCTCATGGGACGATGCATCAAACACAATTCGAACCTTAGTTGTAGTTCTCTCTTCTTTAACTACAGCATGATGCGGCATGTAATAGATGGGACATCTCTTCTGTCACTTCTTCTATCATTCCTTCATTCAAGTAATCTTGAATCACTGCATCATATCGCTGGTAAAGTGACTGATCTTTGCTAAATTTCTTTGTCAAACTTTTAAATCTGCGTTTAGCAACATTCAAATTTGATGCCAATTCAATAGAATTCTTTTTCCATGGCAAACTGACTTCATACCTTCCTTCTTTGTGAGTCACCGTTTGACGAAACCTTTTCATTGCCTCATCATCCATGGAAAGCGATTCTTTATCTGGGTAGATTCCAATCGACTCCGTTTCCCAAAAACAGCGCAGCTGATCCGAAAGGGAAATATCTTCTGCCACACTGACGTGCATCACTCCGATGTCCAAGGTTTCTACAGTGGTGTTCAGCACCGTCGCCGTCCCCTGTAACAGCCATCCGAACATACTCTCTATTGCCACCAACGTGTCACTCATGCGCTCCATTTGGCCCGTCACTATCTTCCAGTAGTAATCTCCACCGATCAGGATTCCGAGCTCTTCAATGTCCATTCCTCGTATCGGGATATCTGCCACCTGTCGTCCTTTTGTCTCCAAAGCTTTTCTCATCTTCGGATCTGCAACTTGTAGCTTGGAAGCACAGACATGCGGCGTCTCCAATAACTCCAATTTCACACTCTGCTCTGTTTTAATATTTCTCAAGCGCACTCGCACTTTTCTGCATTTTACTCTTTTAGGAGTGGCTGATCCGAATGTATGCAGGTTTAGTGTTTCTTCTCCTATGACTGGCAGATTAAGTGATCTGGATAGGCTTTCTCGAATGAAGCTTCGTTGACTCCCTCCATCCAACAAACATCTCACTAACTGATCTTGAATGGGAGTTTCAATCCAGGCTACTGCCGTTTGCAGAAATATGGTGTTATGGTGAGTGGATTGCACAGGGGAGACTGACACTAATGTATCTGGTGCGTCTGCGCTTCTATGGGATTCGTAGTCTCCGCTTAATGCAGATTGTGGGCATACAACTTTATAATGTCTTCGACCGCAATTTCCACAAGTGATACCTTGCGCTCTACAGTTGCGTGCAATATGCCTACCGCCTAAGCACACATAACACCGGCCTAGTCTTCGCAGCTTTTCTCTCCTGGCTTCTACACTCTGATAACTGCATTCTCGAGACTTGTGCGTCGTTTCGTTGCAGAATAAGAAGTGTGGATCTTCTCGAGCACCAACATGAAAGGTAGCTGAGGTTGGGCCGTAACTTTTTCTTCGTTCTGACATTTTTTCTCGGCCTTTGAATGAGTCCTTTTCTGAAGCATAGCTTGGCTGTCGCTGCGATAAATTTGCTGTTCTTTCTCTACTTTCTACTTCCTTTTGCAAAAAGTCCATTAACTCTCTCACACTCAAAACTTCGTCTTCTTTTAACTGACGTGTGAATTCTAATGTAATTTCTTCCGGCATCATCTTCATCAGGATCGGACAAAGTAAACTGCCATATGCATCTGAAACTACTCCCATCGCATCTAAACTACGGACTTGAACCTCACATTCGTCATATAAATTGCGCAGCGCTACAATATCTGTGACCCTTTTAACAGGACTCAGATTGAGTAGTTTATTCATGTGAGCATTAATTATAAGGTCTTTTCGTCCAAATCGACTGGTAAGCATTTGAATTGCATGATCATAATTTTCCTCCGTTAGAGAAAGGCCTGCTACGACTCTTGCAGCGTTGCCTGAGAGAAATGATTTTAAGTAATTAAACTTATCGGACTTACTCAGATGGGGATTTTTGTGTATTGTTCCTGATAATTGACTCCAAAAGTTTTGCCATTTACTAATATCTCCAGAGAAGTTTTCAATTGAGAGCTTTGGCAACTTCATCATGGGAATCCGATTTAGGCCTTCTTGGACTGAAGATTGTGAAGCAGAACTCGCGTCTTCCTTCAATTTCTCCAAAAACCTTCGTGTGCGCACGTAAGCTGCTTTTATTTCATCCATGTATTGTATGGCTCCGTTTACCTCTTCGTCTAATTCATCCAATGGCGTGATTGCTTCAACTTCTCGATCCAGTTCCGTAAGCGAACTTTCTCTGTTGCTTAATTGTTCATTCCATTCTTCTAAAGAATTCACATTAGGTTCCTCTTTCCGAAGTTCTTCGGTAATCTTTATGGTGAGCTTCGTTACCGCTGTTCTAATCGTGCCCCATATCCTCTTCCACCTTGCAATCTTCTCCATTATTCTGTCTTCACCTGTCCGCACCTGTACTCAGGTAATCCACTTCCTCGTCAAGCAGGGAGACTTCCAATCTTCGGAGCTTCGCTGACGTCTCTTTTCCTCCCTCTTTCCGGGTTTTCGGCACCAAAATGTGGTGGAATTTCACTTGCGGACAAGTCAAAAATGCTCTTCAAAAGATTTATTGATTAACTATATACAAAAAAGAGAAAACAAGAAAAAGGCTAAATATTTCATTGTCCATTTTCAAATCCGGCGCTGCGGTCACATGTTTGAGTTACTGCGCAGCCTCTCACACTGGCAAGCACTTCGGCATAGCGCACCCAACCACACCTCCGACGCACAGGTCCAGGTCGCTTTTATCTGTTGACTGACAGCTCGGATTGGAACTCCAGCATGACGTCATGATGGCCAATTAACGCACCTGCGTTCACACAAAGACCGGGGAAAAAGGCACAACAGAAGTACTTATCCAAGAGATCACGAATAAAAGGCATTTATCTCAAAACAAGGTTAGTGCCCCACGAACTCTTGGTGTCTATAGGAGCATATACAATCGCTTAGTACAACCGTAGC
Source organism: Alosa pseudoharengus (assembly GCF_046254945.1). Taxonomy (NCBI): domain Eukaryota; kingdom Metazoa; phylum Chordata; class Actinopteri; order Clupeiformes; family Clupeidae; genus Alosa; species Alosa pseudoharengus. The sequence goes on along the minus strand of NW_027468650.1, from coordinate 25,656,957 downwards.
TGGTTTTAAGTCTACCACGTGCAGTTAAGTTTTTATGGCTTACACCGCAATTGTCAATGGAGAAATTGCATTGACTTTTTACATCCGGCATCGGCTGTGGGCGGGACTGTGCAGCTCTATTTAAGCCTAAATAAGCAAAATGATGTTTCTGCTTTACTTTTGGCTTTTGGCAATGGCGGCCAAAAAGTAGTACAAAGCTTATCAAAATAATAGTCTGCTTACGATTTCGCTGTTGTGACTTCAGGGCTCTCAAAAGCCTACCTTTTAGCGCGAGTATTGTTGATATCAATGTCAAGAGATCATCATGCTATTTTGTGCTTTCACATCGTGAGTAGCGATTTATTTTTCTAAGCTTAAGCCTAGCAAAGATTCGATAGTTAACTAAGACGATTCACCAATGGAACGAAATGGCATAGACACTGGACCTCCCGCTCTATCTTCTATCTATGTTTATTTACAAAGGTAAATTAGTAATTTATTTACTCAAGGTTCCTCATATCCACTCTGAGTTGGGAAAGTCGGCCTTTTCTTATAGTGCCCCTACTTCCTGGAATAATCTTCAGTGTAATATAAATATGAACTCTATACTTTCCTATAATCAATTCAGATCTGTTATCACAAACCTTCCTATGTCAATTTGTACCTGCTTTAAGTAAATGTCTTTATTATTATTATTATTTTATTATTAAGATTTTATGTATTTTTTCCCTTCCTCCTCTATAATGTAATGTATGTTATCTTATTATTTATTTATTTATTTTACTTTGTTTTATTTTATTTATAGGCCTAGACCTATACCTATACTTTTTTTTTCTCTCTTTTTACATCTTGTTACTTCATTGTTTCTGTAATCTCGGCTTCATTGAAAATGAGGGCTTCCCTCAATGACCCTCCGAGAATAAATAAAGGTTGAATGAATGAATGAATCTTTTACTGTCTATGCTCCCGCTAGACTCCTAAATGGGCGTGGCAGCTTCGAACCCCACGTCACAACGTGCCACAACCCTCTTATGAATCGTCTCGCTTTATCAACTAGAACGCTCTTGAATCTGTTATCAACCGTCTTTATCAACCGTCTCTGAGCCCTAGCGTCTACCTTTATTCACCCTCAGAGGAAACCACTGGAGCTTCGAGGATCACTTTGAGCACAAAGTAAGTAATCTTTTAATAATACAACAAATTCACAACTTGTTTGACACTCGTAAATCATCGTACGCCCACCCGTAAAAACATGTACGAATAAACCTCTGAAGTTCGCCTACAAAAAAGATCCAAAACGGCCATCTTTGCCCATATAAGGAGATCCGGTTGTTAATTGAAGCTAACTACCTATGGCAAATTGCATTGCAAGTTAGCTCTGGAGTAGCAAAAATCTAAGTGTGCCGCCTTCACTTACCGGAGATCACAGTATCCACTCGAAGGCAGAGGACAAAAGTGTGTTCAGGAAAACGTCTGCATTTCAGACTTTTTCATCCCCATGAGACTTTAACAGGTGTGATTATTCAAAATCCCCATGTTATTTTCCCATAGGAAAAATCGCCAGATACCGGATGTCAAAGATGGCAGCTTTTTGTAGGCGAACTTCAGAGGTCTATGAGTTGCTAGCGTGAACGCTGGGGTTTGTAGTCTTTTTGGGAAGAACATGGATGCCATTGCTGGTATCACCTGAAGACCAGGGTCTGCTGGTATCACCTGAAGAGCAGGGTGTAGGCTACTGGTCTCGCCAGCAGTCTCGTTAGTAACCTGTTCACCGACAACACCAACCATAACTTACACATTTGGGGGGGACATGCTCATAACGGTCTAGACCTAGTCATATTTTTGTTATCCGTTTCGTAAACCTAACATATGTGCCAGTGTCTTTTTATTTGGCTATGCACCTTGTAACTATATCCAGAATGATCATACACTGAATGACACAAAAATATTTAATTTGTTATACATTATAATAGCACATGCTTTTTCCACATACTTTTATTAAATAGCACAACATAACTTCATTACATGAAACACCTTCACTCAATTTTTTAATTCAGAAATTATAGCTGACAGATATCCTCTTACAGGACTTAGGTTACGTAGTCCCTAATAACAACCAAATGGGATGATGTTGAGTTTATATTATATTCAGATTAAATTGCTACACAAAAGTAACATTACAACATGGTTGGAATTCCACTAGAAATACGTGCACCTCAAACATGATCCTGGAAAACATTTTGAAACACTTTCTAAATTTACAATATTACACATACAATACACACTGTTGTTATGAAGCTCTAACTTGGTCTAGAGCTTACTAAAGTAAAGCTAAAGTAAAGCTTCCCGCTATGCAAATTTAAGCAAACACTCTACCCCTACTGTGGTGCACAGACTTAAAGGTCTCATTCACTGAGAAACCGTTTAATAATTGTTACTTTCAAAATACTATAGCTCACTCCAAGTTGCACATGCATGCTGCACGTGAAAATGATCTTCTACCCCCATTGCCCGCATTAGCCAATGAAAGAAAATACACTGAAAAACAAGCGAATCAGAAAGAGCCCTTCCCAATGACGCCGAAGGGAAACTGATTATTCATGGCCTCGCCCACCTTGGCTTGTGACCGCCTACAGGAAGACTGGAAGATTTTGCGGCTAGGGGATTGTCTCTCTGCAGCTAGTAGGAGCTAACAGCAAGTTGCTAACATGGCGGAAAAAAATTGTGCCTGTGTTATTTGTGGCAATAACACATCAATGTTGCATGTCTTGCCTTAGAAACATGTGTTGAGGAAGAAATGGTTCGGATTTATCGTTGGAACACCACCACCGAAGTAGTGCAACATTAGTTCTGTGTTCCAATCATTTCGACCACACTCACTGCCTACAGTTAGAAAGTGGTTTTACATCGATGTTCTGAAAACCTGGTTCTGTACCGTCATGATGATCGACCACCAGCTCACAGGCTGTAAGTACAAAAAAACTTTTCCACCTAACGTCTGTTACAAAATAGCATGTTCATATTCTTCACGTTAGCATGCATGAAAAGGGTACAAGCTAGGCTTAGGCTAGCCTATATTACAAGAAGCTACACCAGGCACGTAACTGAAGTGTTCTGTTCGCGACGTGTAAAATCAAAGAATGTCTAATAGGAAGGGCTCTGGTAAAATCCATTAGAGGAATGGTCTATTTTCCCGAACGTAGCCTACAGGCCACTAACACGCCAGTTGTAGCTACTTCCATTGATTAGGCCTATTGGAAGCTAATTGTTGCAGTACATAACGCGAACAGAATGCTTCAGTTACGTGCCTGGTGTAGCTACACTCATATGAAACTGACCACACTACCCAGAGATTTAGCTTGTTGAACCTATAATCTTCTAACCTAAGTGTTAAACCACAAATAATAATATTAGCAACAATATCTTATGCTCAACTAAGTACGGATATTGTTCTAGTCTAAACAGGGAAAATCAAAAACACAATACCCATGCACAATACCCATACCCATGCAGTTGCTATCACTAGAGCTCAGGTATTTACACTTCAGTCTAATTTATGTCTTCTTGCCATTATTACATTGACCTTTGTAGGCCTACAATGATGTTTTGTTTGATTACTTGCTGTTTACTTAGTGTTTTGTATGTCTTCCAGAGCACATCCTCATGTCAGGCTACACAGCTTTCTAGCCTACATTAGGTCATCACGTTAGAAGCAAAGGTTTGTGATCTAACTTTTCTTGTTGTGCTAGTTAGTTTCTAGAAGTCTTTTTCTAGTAGGCTAATACAGGTTCTTATGTGCTCGTCAATGTTTGGGAAAGTCAATTCATGGGTTTCTTCAGGTCACTTTCCACAGGTGTATAAAATCAAGCACCTCGATTATGAATGCAGACTGTATGGTGCTTGATTAATACACCTGTGTAAATGGACCTGATGAAACCCATGAATTGCATAACAGATAGAATTGATATTACCGAATGTCTTCTTGTGGGTGTGCTACTTAGTACATCATACACCTTACCACAGTCACTAAAATATTTTTGTTTCCATTGTGCCAGTACAGTTTTGTGTGAGATAGTGAATGTCCTGTGTACTATTAGTATCTTGTAACTTGACAGTAATACACATTTATTTACTTTAGGTACCCAAACGGAATACTTCATGAAAAGTATGAGTATTGATACAAGCACTTTGGATACACCATGGGCATGGGGGCCTGCTACCTCTACTGCCATCAAGCCTGTTCATCCAAGGCCAGCTAGAAGACCTCGGGTTGATCAAGAGGAGGGGGAGGAGGATGAAAGCAACATCTCCACAATAACACCTGATGGCTCAACCTATGGCCCAGCGCAATCAAAGAGCAATGTAATAGAATCATCACAGCCAACGAATGTGTTTTGTGTGTTGTCCCTTCGGATCCCCAGGACAATACAAGCCGAAACAACAACTCAGACCTTTTTCCCTAAATAATCCCAGCACCATCTTACAAAGGATCTGTAGGCCAGATGTCTGCATCGTCTGGCAAAAAGAGGACATTGTTAATTCTGTGCATAGTTTGGATGTTCTTGTTTTGTGTTTGCATTATTTTAATAGACTGCAATATTACTATTTTGTCAGTGTTTCACGGACCACCTAGCAAAAAAAAAAACAGTAGACCTACTTCAACAGTATATTGGACAATAGGCCTTCTCACTGAACCACCTTGCTTATTGTCTTTGCACCTTCCTTATGGTGCCAGAGGATTCATATGATTTAAACTGGCATAGGTTACATCAGTGTTGCAGAACTGTTTCGATTTACAAGTTGGTTCAATATTGCAAACAACTCATCTATTATATTTTACCACATCTACTTTTGGAACACTTGAGATAGCTTGCGGACCACACTTTAAGTACCACTGCTGTATGTAAATATAATAAAGTTATTTATTGAAAATGTATCTGTTTTGTATATTTGTTTTAGGAATTTCATCAGTTTTTGTCCCTTTTAAGCTAAAGGTTTATCTTACCTTTCATATCTTCTGTCTCACAGAGGGCCATAGTCGTCATAGTCGAATGTTTAGTGCATTTTGAAGGGAGTACATTATGCTAAGGCAGACTGGTTCTAATCCTGGGTACAGGGTCATACAGACAACAGGGGTACTGGTGTTGCCCATTTTTCTAACCACATGAGCAATCCCCTTACGAAAAAGTAGTATAGGAATCTTATAGTATTTGGGACAAAATATTATAGTAATCTTATAGGAATAATTATTATAGGAATAATTGGAACATACTGTAGAAGTACTACTAATAACTCTATAACATCCTGTAACCACTATAGTTTTTCTATAGTAGTCTTATAGTACCTATAGTATGTCCAAATACTATAGTATTCCTATAAGATTACTGTAATATTTAGTCCCAAAATACTATAAGATTCCATTAGTAGGCTACTTTTTCTGTCATACGTGACAGAAAACAACTTGAGTAGGCTAACCTCTGCCAATGTCAGGCTATCAAAGCCATAGTTCTCATTACCGGAGAAGTCTTGCAGCACACATTCTCTGCTTCTGTAGGCATTCTGGCACAATTCCAGCAAAATATAGCTAGGTAGGTGTGTTTGCATTTAGATCTATATATATATATTGGGCTATGACCAAGTGGTCTTTCAGTGATAGTATCATGGAATTCAAACCATAACTATCTATTCCGATAGCATTAGCAGGCTAGGTCAGTGGCTGAACTGCATTTAGGGTGCTTACCTGTGTTGTGAAGTAAAATATCTACTAGGAAGATTGCAAAGACTTTTGACTGTGTAAAGAAAGCAAGATGACGATTGTCACAACTCGTTTACCTCTTTTAGGAGAAATTTTAAGCTGACAGGCAATTGTTACCATTCTATTAAACCAACGTTCACCGACAAACGATCAGGAAGCGGTTCTTCTTCCTACTCGGATACTAGGATCAAACACATGAAGTTGTATCTCCGAAGACATTTTGTGCAACAGTTTTTGTAGGCCTACATTTTTATATTTTTGATGGACCTTTAAAGGGATACAAAAGTATCCTTTACGCCCATTTGCTTTTCTCCTCCTCTGTAAGCTAATCATAAATATATATATATATATTTTAAAAGCCCAATTCAAATATATTTTATTTAATATACTTTGTCATAGCCAGAATAAGCATTAGGCTACGTGGCTATGGATTGAAAAGCAGTCTTCCAATACATTGCAGCTGATCTTCTGCTTTGCATTGCTAGAAGTCTGGTTATAACTTCCATACAGACAATGTAACCTAAAAACAATGGCTATTTTATGAGTAGACCTATATTTAGGCTATAGCCTAGGTATATCCACTCGGGCAGGGCAGAGCGACAGAGCAGGCTATCTGTTTTCTCAGCCGACCGTCTCATGTCATGTCCTGCAACATTGAGCCTACATAAATTAATGCTAGGCTTTTTCTAACTTGTATGCTCGATTTCCAGTGCATTTGCTTTGCTTGTAAATTAAGTTGTAGGCCTACTTTCCTTGTCCAATGTGATTGTTGAACGATGCTGGCCAGAAATTAATATATGTGTAAGTTTCCGTGTCATGTCATACCTCTAGTCTCGTTGGCACTCTGGCAGGACGTCATTGCGTTAACTGAGTTGTTAGCTATATAGAACATATTTACTTCTGTATAGTAGGCTACATAGGCCAGCCATTACTTTTATAATCGCGGGGAAACGTAGCAATGCATTCTGAAGCCCTGTTTCTTTTCTCCCACGCTGTTGTGTACCGGGGGAGAGGTGCTCTTTTCTCCCTTGAGATACTTTCTCCAATAATAAACTTGTTCTCGTAACGAAAGGCAATTGAAAATGTAGCGGAGTAAAGAGTAGATTATTGGCTCAAAAATTGGCAATCCCGACAGTGCATCCCCTTGCTCAGTGTTGTGTTGTCTTATTGGCTACCCGCCAACGTGGCAGGTAGATTGACAGTTTCACCCGCCAATCACAAAAGTTACCCGCATTTGGCGTGTGGGCGGGTGCCAATTTCATGCCCTGGTCGTTTACCTCTTTTAGTAGAAATTTTAAGCTGACAGGCAATTGTTACCATTCTATTAAACCAACGTTCACCGACAAACGATCAGGAAGCGGTTCTTCTTCCTACTCGGATACTAGGATCAAACACATGAAGTTGTATCTCCGAAGACATTTTGTGCAACAGAATCGAGTTTTAGCCAGGTTTTAGCACTGTAAAGTTGAATATGGAGCATAGCACAGGCAGAATCGGATGAGGACGCACTGGAGGAAGCGTCACAGTACTGTTAGCCAATCAGAGGTGAATTCATTAGCATGTCATTAATATTCATGACTAGAGGCGATATCCAGTCGTTCCTCCCCGCCCACCTTCCCCACCAAACTAGAACAGCATGAAACAGACGCAGGACAGCATTTTTTTCACCAAAACCGGCTCACAGGGCATTCATCAATACTACAGACCACTGCAAAATTAATGAAAAAACGATGAGATGAGACCTTTAATAGGTTCTCGAAGTTAAAAGTATGCCTACTTTAAAAGGTGCTTCAACAAAGTTACAACTACAAAACAAATAGCTCTTCTTCCTCCTCAAGCAGTTACTAGGCCTACTACATTTAAACAGAAGTTTTGCCTATTCTATTCGGTTGTGCCGTCCATCCTTTCATACACAACGCAGAGTGATCGAGGGAGAGATGATGTTGTTGATATGATCTGACCTCTGTTGATCTGCAGCTCTGTAGGTTGCAGATTCACTCACAGACACACACACACATTGAGCTCTACCAACTATGTAATGTGTCCAAAAGTGACGAAGACAGTGATCAGGTCAAATCCAAAGTGCTGCAGAGATCTCCATGTCCTGGAAGAGACAGAAAACACACACGATTATCTGTGTGTGTGTGTGAGTGTGTGCTCATACTCTCCATCATCGTCAGGGTGATGCAGAATTTTTCTGCCAAATGGGAAAAAAGTGTCGTACTGGGCTTGTTCCTGCATTCTCCGGCCATGCTGCTGCGTCTCCAGGTGCCATGGAACTCTGGAATGCGTCTCCAGGTGTCGTGGGACTTGATGGTGTTCCAGAAGCTGCTGTCATCACTCAGAGTGTCCGCTGTCATATTACAGATCTCCAGCCACGACAACTGACGCTTGAACTCATCAAACAACATGAAATGGAGGAGAGGAGAGGATAGAAGGAGGGAGAGGAGGAAGAGGAAGGAGAAGAATAGAGTAGGATAGAAGAGGGGGATAAGAGAGGAGAGGGAGAGATTTACTACATTAGCTGGTTTTTGTCTATTATCATAATAGTAATCCCCTGTAATCCCCCATTTCTTATAGTCATACTGTATATATGTTTGTGTGTGCAGGTTAGATTCTTACCAGAACTCTCGCTCAGCAGGGTCGATAGAGTTCCACTCCGAGGAGCTGGCATGAAGGTGCACACACACACTCTCGTGAAGTTGTCAACTGCAAATAAGACTTGCATAAATTAGTACCAAATATATATATTTTTAGGCAAAGAATTTGCATTTTGAAAACAATGAGCTTCTTGAGGGTGGTATTAAAGGACAAATGTCCAACAGCACAAAGTACAAGGAGGTCCGACAGTACAAGTCGGACCAGCAGCAAGTTCCCTTCCATTTTTCGCTTCCATCAAGAATACAAGACTTACAACCAGGGTTGGGTCAGATTACTTTGAAATGTAATCCATTACTGACTACAAATTACATGCCAATTTTTGTAATCAGTAACATAATCAGTTGGATTACCAAAAACATGTAACGTAATCTGATTACTTTAGGATTACTTTTAGATTACTTCAATAAATATGTCCGTTAAGTAAAAGATACCACCACTGAATTGATGAAAGAATTCTCATTCTATTTTTCTCTTTCTTATTTCATTACATCTACGAAATCTCTTTGCTCTGAGTAAAGCATTCCTGTGTGAATTAACTGATCTTTTCCTCCAAAAATCTTAATGTAGCCCCTTGTTTTAGTGTTACTTTGAGGTCACCAGGTCCCACTGTCTGAAAAACACCCCAAACTAATACATTTCTATAGCTATTCTCCACTTTGGGGGTGGTGTTTTGGTTTAAATTTTCACCCCATCCCAAAATTGATCACTTAGTCATCATGGATGTGATCATGGATCACTATTCTCCAAACATGCACAACTCAGCTTAACCTTTATAAGGGCACACCTGGACAATGAATTTAGCTTTCGCTGGATTTTTTTGACCCAGGGACATGGCCTGAGATTGAATGACACCATATCCATTTCAATTGTGAGAAAATTATTCCTTTGGGATGTTTTTTAACCAGGGGGATCTGGTGACTTTCTCAAACTAAACGGTAACACTAAAACAAGAGGCTACATTAAGATTAGGAGGAAAAGATCAGGCAGTGTGCCGAGAGACCTGTCCCAATAGTAAATAAGTTAGTAAGTAAGTACTCTTTTTTGATCCCGTGAGGGAAATTTGGTTTCCCAATCCGTGAATTAGTGAAGCACACAGAGCACACAGTGAGGTGAAGCACACACCAATCCGGAGCAGTGAGCTGTCTGCTACAGCGGCGCTCTGGGATCAGTGAGGGGTTAGGTGCCTATACTCAAGGGCACTTTAGCCGTGGATGTGGGCATGGGAGAGCAGTGTTCAACCACTTCCCCCACCCACATTTTTTCTACTGGTCGTGGATCGAACCGGCAAGCCCGAAGCTTGTCAAATTAAAAGATAGCTAGGCTATCATAAAAAAGTTGCATTGTTTGCATGATAAAATGTAATCAGGTAATCCCCAACAACGTAACTGTAATCTGATTACACAATTTTTTTATTGTAATCTGGGCTGATTATAGTTACTTGATTTTTGTAATCTGATTACGTAATCCAGATTACATGTAATCCGTTACTACCCAACCCTGCTTACAACAGTATATTCTGAGCATGTGCAGAGATGCACTGACTTACGTAGTTTGTTGTTCACTCTCAGATATGGATCAAATCTAACAAATGGATGCATGGGAAATCTATCCACATCCATTCCAGAAGTTGGGATGTGCACACGCCAAGATCATCAACATAACAAGAAAACAAGAAGTCATACTTGGAAAGTGTTGCTAACACCACTGGACGGACAGAAGCAGACATTAAAAGCCAGATAAGCAAGGCAAGGGTGCTGTTCAACACTCTCTGGAGCAGAAAAAGCATCTTAATCAACACAAAAAAACTATGGCATTTACAATTACTATCAGAAACATGGCTGCAAACATCCATAAAGCAACGCCTGTTTAGTGGAATGCCCACTCACCACGTCAAGGTACAGGCCATGAGTGGGATGTTAGTAAGACGAGACAAGACGGAAGACCGTGTTAATGGGAAAATGAACATTCCCTTGTTTGTTAAGACAATTACTGACAATAACAAACACATTTTCAAGGACAAGATGGAAGACTGTGTTAATGGGAATATTAACATTCCCTTGTTTGTTAAGACAATTACTGACAACAAACACATTTTCAAGGACAAATTGGACATTCTCAGCAAATGGTGCCATTTGAGGGTGGTAAACTCGGCAAAAACAATTATCGCTCAGACCCAGTGTTTGGGGTGACGCGTTAGAAAGTAACGCATTACTGTCATTTCGTTACTTTATTGGGTAGCCATTACTTTGAGAGAGAGAGAGATACGGCGAGCCATCGATTCTGGAGTGTGACAGCAGTGTAACCAGTGGCCATCAACCTGCCAAGCCGGTGGATTGCATGCTTTTGGATACATCATACAGATAAGATTTATGAGATCTCCAATGTTCTTACACACTGCCCGGGTAGTGATTTAAACAAGGCCTTTTATTCAACAATTTCATTTTTGAGTTCAACAACCCCACAGGAACTGAACTGAAACTCAATTGAGTTGAACACTGAACTAATTGACTGGACTAATTTTTCTTTTTTTTACTGACTGACTGCTTTGGGGGAAATTCTAATTTCTAATTCTGTTTTCTATGTGCGATTCACCTTGTGGAATGTAAATAAATGTTTTGATAAGGTTTTCTATTCAAACAGTGGTCGTAGCCCATTCACTCTAAGAGCCAAACCTTAACCGATTTCTGTTGTTTAAATATAATCAATATAGGTTATTGCTATATCTTAATTGATGCTTTAAGTTACGTTAGTTACATGTAGTGGTGCAATTGCAACGGTAAAAAACGGTAATCGGTAGATAAGCAAACAAAATATATCAAATATCTCCGACTGTTTTTTTAAATTGTCAAGGACATAACAGAAATAGCAAAGTAACATAAAATGCACATAGTATTGAATCATTAGGATAGCTTATCTTTTTGTTTTAAATCAACTAACATGGCAGGCTAGCAAGCAATTTCCCTCCTGTTGTACTCACCGGAGATTCTTAAACTTATCCAAAAGAAAACAAAAGTGGGAATATAGGGGAATGGAGAATTGCAGCAATTACAATACTTTGGCCCTGTGCATTTTAGGTGGGCTACATCCTCCCCCCCTAAATGTGCATGCGTCCTGCATGTACCTATACATACTTAAATAGTAGTCATTTGATCTGTTCCTAAAGGTGTAAACTTCAGTGTGGGATGTAAGTCCAAAGCTTTTGTAAAAGCCCTATGTCTTTTCTAGTTCAGCGTGGGATATACAAAGATCTTATTCTGCTGTTACAAAAGGACAACTACTTGGCTGCATCGCAACTAAAGACTATGGGCCCTATCATGACATTCTAAAGTGCATCGTCACTCGTCAAAAGTCTATTCAAATTTAGTAGGATGTCCAGTTCACATTGGGAGGGTTTTCGTCCTCAAAAGTGGAGCGCATGGCGTAACAAGGTGTTCCTAGGTCTTTTAATCAGTCATATGGGTGTGTTTGGGGCGTAACATCATTTTAAACCAATGAGAATGACATCTGTCATTCCCTTTAACGGCGCAACGCGCGATATGTCAGATAAATGCATCGGTATTTTGGCATTCAACGGCGCATTTGAAGGAGGCTGCTTGCGAGACCGTATGGAATAGTCATTCTTAAACCATGCTTTACTAAAACTTAGCATAGCCTTCACGCATTTGCACTCGTCTATTATTTGAACTCATTGGCAAAGTGAAACTAACTTCACCAAGGAAGTCAGTCAACGACAAGACAGTTATATGCAGTTACTTTCACTATTGACTGACAATGGGTTACCATCGAAAACATAGGCTGGAAAAAGCAACACTTACCCTAATGTTGCTCAAATGACTGAATAAAACAACATTTATCCTGCAGAGGAGTTCAGCTTATATCTCGTGACATTGCGTCTTCAGCTGTGCTCCATACGTGTCTCTCGCCTCTCCCCTAATCACTTTTAACCGTCATTACCAATTTGCAAATGATGGTGAATAACTACTCATCATGAGATGTACAGTATTTCGTAATATCTTTATTCTAATTATGTTTAACATTGTAATCGTGCAATTTGTAATGCTTTGCATGGACGTGCGCTGGTGTGCGTTCATGAATGATAGAAGGATGGTGCGTGCACCTGCCAATATGACTGTTGACATGCGCTCTTAAAATAGCATATGAACAACTCGCCATTGACTTCTGACCAGGTTTAGGTGGTGTATGATAGCGATTTTTAGACAACGCGCCAGGGCCCGCCCTAGGTTGTTAATTGCCACACCCCTGGGCGCAATGCTTAAAAAATAAAGGTGCAAAATACCGAATTCAACTTCGCGCGACTGAAAAACGAACTGTACGCCATGCGCTGGTGCCCTAAAATATAGCCCTAAGGCTGCGGAGAAATGGCTGAGCAGGAAGCCAGGGGGAGAGAGGGAGCAAGGGCTGCCCGAGGGCTGATCAAGACCCTTCAACAAGGAGTGCATAACTAAAGTCAAGGGGTTTCCTAACGTCTGGTAAGTCAGCCGGTCAGGCTCTACCCTATGTCTAACTGATCTTCGCATTTCTGCATCTTCCTGTTGTTGGACATCATTCACACTTAAATCCTCAGGTTCATGTCGCTCTGATTGTACCATCATGGTTTTCTTTCCCTACAGGTTCCTCTTGGTCTCCATGTTCTTTTTCAGGTCATTAGGCAAGTCATCACCCTCATCCACTTCCTGAAGCTCTTCTTGCCAGTTCTCTGTTGGCAGAAATACCTCAGCTTCGGGTCTCAGACTTGATTCCCCAGGGCTTGCGTTGAGATTTTCCTCTCCTGAAGAAGGCCTGTCTGTCTGAGGGATTTCATGGACAACAGTGACAGGTGGGTAAGTTCACACCAGCATTTCCCCTGGGTATTCATAATCGACTTCCTCCTCACTCTCGTATGATTCCAGCTGTAGAATATACAAAGACTTGGTAATGCTTTTGCAAAAGGACAACCACTTGACTCAGTCTCAGACAATTTTGTAATACGGAACAAGTACACCTGCCGTGCCAAGGCCATACTGAGACCCTTCTGCATGAAAACTACAATTGTGCCCAAATCCGCACATGGGATACAGATACCGATTATGGGATACAGAACAGAACAATTGCTGGGCTAACGTTAGAGGTTCTTCAGAGTTGAAGAACCACATGTAACAAACAAACAAGCCAGCCAGCTTCTCCTCTTTTCTAGTTCAGCGTGGGATATACAAAGATATTATTCTGCTGTTACAAAAGGACGACTACTTGGCTGCATCGCAACTAAAGACTAAGGCTGCGGAGACATGGCTGAGCAGGAAGCCAGGGAGAGAGAGGGAGCGAGGGCTGCCCGACAATACAGTTCAGACCACCTCCAAGTTCGCTTTTATTTTATCACTCGCATATATTCTGAATATGTACAGAGAATTTTGGAGGACTCTGAAAAAGGTCCCCCCCATATGAACTATGTCATACTATAACAATGTTGCAACACAGGAAGTCTACTAATGTGACCTCACCTGTTGTGCACCAGTGTAGTCAAGTCACTATGCCTCGAGTCCGAGTCCAGGTTCGAGTCCCCAGTGTTCAAGTCCGAGTCAAGTCCAAGTCATTAAAAAAAAATTCCAAGTCAAGTCCGAGTCGAGTCCACTACTCATCCGAGTCAAGTCCGAGTCGAGTCACTATTGATCCAAGTCGAGTCCGAGTCGAGTCCCTATTGATCAAGTCGAGTCCAAGTCCAGCACTAAAGTAAGCATAGCCTACATGTTGTTCCATTTTTTTCCATTGCAGATGAAATCCTTAAAAGCAAAACGGACAATCTTCTGTCTCCAAGCAGGGGTGCCATCACTTGTGTGAAAGTAGTATTGTCAAATTTCTTGCCAAACCCAATGTGTTGTATTTATTATATTGGAGAGAATACCATACCATAGACATCCCATAGCCTATAGGCCTACTCATAATAAATGAGCAATCCACATCCCAATCACACAGGCCACACATTATGCTGTTACTTACTGCTGACAATTGTATCTATAGGCAGTGTTGTAGAAGTTCATACTTCACAAGAGCTAGATGGACGTTGGAGTAGGCCTATTTTGTAAGAGGTAAGTGTGGATCATAAAAGGGCCTCCCCCGGCATTTTTTTAAATTCTGGCTGTTAAATAGCCTACACAATTTTAGCGCAGTTTGGGAGGGACAGAAACAGAGCAGGGCCCGTCTTGGTAGCTTCTTTCTGACTCCCGTGACGTGAACACTGGCTACCGGCAACTGTATAATTATGTTATCACTTCACTGACACTATGGAGACACATTTCACGTCAACAATAGAGATGAAAACTAGCTTTCGGTTAACGGAGATGTAGATCATCTGCCTAATTAATTTCTTTGCGCAACAGGCCACATTCTACGTTCATTTCAGCGAGATGAGTGAAATAAATGTTTTTTTAAGCTGCCATCACCATAGGCTACTATTTTCTACGATATTCACCTGTTAAAAATAGAACGCGTTGCTATTTCCTTTTTTCGTGCAGTGGATTAGGCTATCAAATCGCTCATTTGAACAGTAGGGCTAACGGTAATCCAGTTCATTCATGGTTTTAAATATAGTTGTTTCTGGCCTACCCACGAGAGGTTCAGTTTGTCAGTTTCACTTGCGCAGACACGTAGGCCTACATTGACACTACATGGACACTCTACTAGGCAATTTAATGTTATGCTTCTATATTTTATGACACCAAAATTAAGAAGTATGCTATATCTGGTTCGGGAAAACTTTTAGTTTATTTTTCTTTCATCCGATAATAGCCTGCTGCAAATTAACAGACAGAAGCACGGCAGGGCACGCCCCGAATGAAAATGAATGAATGGAACCTCGCTTCTCACGTCAGTCAGGGAAAACACTGTTCACGATGATCAGCCATCCAGCAGCAGTGTGTGTTGTTTAGCCTAGGCTGAGTGTAATCTTAGGTAATGTTATGTAATGTATGAGAACTAATATTGCCTGGCAATAGCCTACTACATTGAAATAGCGGCGGCCATATCTCCAGGCATTTTGGTGTTAAAGTTAACGTTAGTTTGATTTGCATGTGAACATGATGTGACTTCGATGTAGGCTACGACACGAAGCAGTAGCCTAACATTCCCTTGAACTGAAATTAGTATTACGAATAATTTAGATATCAAATCATATAGCAAATTATAGCGTAATGACATACTACAATTATAGCCTTATAATATATATATAAAAAAAGTTGAGTCCTTGACGAGTCATCGCGAGTGCGAATGCATGAGTCCGAGTCCAAGTTCAAAGTCAAAGTCAAAGTCAAAGTCAGCTTTATTGTCAATTTCTTCACATGTTCCAGACATACAAAGAGATCGAAATTACGTTTCTCACTATCCCACGGTGGAGACAAGACATATTTACCAATTTCGAGTCATTCAGTGCTCAAGTCCAAGTCAAGTCACGAGTCTCTAAATTTAGCTAATGACTCGGACTCGAGTTCGAGTCTCGGACTCGAGTACTACAACACTGTTGTGCACACAGTAGCCTAATCTGCAGAGACAGGTAGCTTGAAGGAGGGCATTTAAATGTATCTAGGCTAAGCTCGCATTCAGTGACTTATTCTTAAGGGGGCCTCTGTCTTGGGTTGTATAACTTTCACGGTCATACTTCGTCGGATTATATATAAAAAGTTTTCTGTTTAATGATTATAAACAACGGTTGGGTTGTTTATCTATCATGACTCAAGATATCTTTTTTTCATACTATTACAGTACAATACATATATTCTGAATATGTAGAGAATTTTGGAGGACTTTGGAAAAAGGTCCCAAACCGGATTTATTTTTAAGAGGATATCTCAAGATATCTTTTTTTCATATTACTTTATTCATATTATTTGTTTATTCAACTCCAGAACTCCAGAATTTTGGAGGACTTTCAAAAAGGTCCCAAACCGGATTTGCTGTACAAATTGTCTATGTACATGTGAATGCTAACATGAAAGAAATGTAAACATGAAATGTAACATAAAATAAATGTTAACATGAAAACAGAGTAAAGAGTGTGTGCTCTTTGATGTTAAAACATCCACATCATATGGTGGTTTTTCATATAAGGATTTTCATATAAGACCATGACTGGACTACCTTCACATCTGCTTTTTATAGATATTTGGACAAAGAAACGCTAAAAATATGGGGGAAAATGCTATATTTTAGAAACCAATGAAGCTAGAGATATCAGACTGGTACCAAAAGATGCGCAATAGCCACATTTATATTCAACTTTCATTGACACTGTAGGCCTAAATGCATTATTTTGGAAGTTATTTATGAAAAGCTGATTTTTCCAGAGCGGGGATACAGGCTCTGCTAAGAAGCAACTTTAGAGGCTTGGTGGACCCCTTAGATACTATTCAATCCAGCTATTATTCTACACATTTTCTTTTCATTAGTATTGTCACATTTTAAAATTGGGTACAAGTTGAATTTCCAAAATTGGGGCAAATGATGCACCCTAATATAGTTTTTCTTCGACATAAATTGTGTATATTGTATATATCCATTTTTGTAAATATTGTTTTAAAGTCTAGACTAAAACCAGAGTAGTTACTTTACATGATGAGCAGCAAAGGCGATGCACCTGATCCTGTCACAGGATGAGGCTATAAATCCTTCATACAGGATTTCCCCCAATAATGTCAACCCACCTCAAAGGCCAGAGGCAGACGCCTGATCTGTCAGTATATACTGTATATAGACAGAGAGAGAGAGAGAGAGAGAAGCAACATTTGGTGAGAATGACCCAGATATAAGGAATTAGTAATTCACATTAAATCAGACATAAAATGTAGTCTTAACCCTTAAAGGTGTACCGACGGAAATGTTTACAAATGAATGTCCTAAAGAATATCTGTGTTCTTACTGTAATGGATACTTGTTTATGCTGACTATCTTTGATAAAAAAAAAATCAGTTAAAAAAAAGGTTATCTGGGTTCATTGAATTCAAACACACTTGTTTATCCTTCAATTGTTGTGGAACAGAATGTTCAAAAACCCACACCTTTGAGGGTTAAAATACTGTAACAAACATGAATTAATATTTTTGGTGCGGGGTGTGAAAGACACATCAGAACATCACAACAGAGACAACCACCCAGTCTATGTACTTCGGCCAGAAGGTAAGGAAGCATCCACTTGCACAGTACATAGACATAACCTTCAACCATGCCCCTTGGAGGGCCGTGCGGAAGCCTATGCTGTGAGGAGTCGTCAATGAAGGTGGTTACTATGACACTTCAAGTCACACAAAATGCAAAACCTTGGAGTCTGAGTTCCTGAGTTCAACCTGGGAAACCTACAAATACTAACAAACTCTTCAAGTCATTCGTCAGTTAAAGTGGTTACTATGAAACTCTTCAAGTCAATGCTATTAGCTGCTGTGGCCGTTTATGATCCAATCAGCAGCAAATGCAAAACCCTTATGTAGCACCAACCAGCAAATTCCTTTGTCAATCCTCTCCTAACTTGCTGACGAGCAAAGGCGATCCAGCCGATCCTGTCAAAGAGATTGGACGCCTCAGCCCCATCCGTTTTCCGGCTGAGGGCTATAAATCCTTCACACAGGATTTCTCCCAAACCCCGAAAATGTCAACACCCCTCAAGGGCCAGAGGCAGATGCCTGATCTGTCAGTCGCTCTGGATGACTCTGGCCTCAGCAGGAGGCTATCCCTATGTTTGTGGAGGATAGCTAAAACACAAGCTAAAACACAGCTAAAACACAAGCCATGGTGGCTGAACAAGTTGCCGAATTTAGGAGTGAAATGGTGACCATGCGGACAGACACTTCGAAGTGTATGGAATACATGGAGGCAAGTGAAAAGCACCTGACTGAAGTCGACAACCGTCTATCTGCATCGCTGAGCAGGCTAAAGTCAATGTGTGCCAATCTGGAAGATAAGGTAATTGACATGGAAGACAGATCACATAGAGACAATATACGGGTGCATGGGATCCCTGAAAACACGGAAACGTTAAATCCGCTCAGCTATCTGTCTAGCGCTATCCCAAAGTGGTTTCCAGAGCTGGGTTCTGTTGAAATAATGCGTGCACATCGGGTAGGCTGCTTAGGGTTGTGCGATGTCGCCTGAATTGGCATTTGACGATGTGTACACTGTACAGTAAAACATTGTGATGGACGATGATATCGTCAGGGGGGGTTTAGTGTAGTAAACAGCCTATAGGTATGTCTGTACAGAAATACATTTATAATGCTCTACAAAAAAAATAAAAAATATATTATATAGGCTATACGGCCTGATGAAAGTGGACAGCTAAGAGAGACATACTGACTAGGCTACCGAAGTTGTGTGGAAGATCTAATCCAAGAAAATTGTTGTGAAAGACGGAGAGACAATTTGCAATTCTGCAATTTCACAAATACATATTATATTTTCAGAGGGGCTAAATATGCCATTTTCCACCATAGAATTTCACAAGTGGGGTGTCATTGGAAAGAGGAGGAAGTGTAGTTTCAGAATGTGGTGAAAGATCCCTTGCAAAATCCTTCATGGGATATCTGTCCCTGTTCAAGTGTTGAAATTCTGCAATTTCACAAAATATATACTATATTTTCAGAGGGGCTAAAAAGGCCATTTTCCACCATAGAATTTCACAAGTGGGGCGTCATTGGAAAGGGGAGATAGTGTAGTTTCAGAATGTGGTGAAAGATCCCTTGCAAAATCCTTCATGGGATATATGTCCCTGTTCAAGTGCTGAAATTCTGCAATTTCACAAATACATATTATATTTTCAGAGGGGCATTCTGTAGTTTTAGAATGTGTTGAAAAATCCGATGCAAAATTACATGTAGGCCGTAGGGAATACATTTACTGTAGAAAACCTTCAAAATCTGCTACCAACTACATACCCACCCACCCCCCCCCCCCCCCCCCCCCCCCCAGTGTAAAATGAACAAAAACATAACACAACATGTATCAAAAGATCCAGCACAGAAAATAAAGAAAAAACTACATAATCTGCCACCCTCTATATACCCCCCCTCTAAATTACCAAATTATTTAATAGAACACAAAAGGCAACATTTCTCAAAACATTCGGCAGTGGAGTCAACAGAAAAAAGATATACAGGCTTTTGAATGTCTGTGAACAATGCCTGTTCATCTGCAACAGGCACATGCCTGTGTTATCGCGGATTTGCGGTCAACACTGGCCCCTTGTGGACGAGGTAGAAAATTGCATTATTTAAGGTGGAACGGAAAATTAACTCCCCCGTGATCTGAAAGTGGTCTCCCCGCGGATCTGAAAGTGGTGCTAACTTCAGCCTCGTGCTACCTGCCTCAGCGGGTTATTTAGCATCGCAGGACTTCAGTCTTCAGTCCAAGAAGAGTAAGACTGAATCAGGCCTGGGGTGGGTAATTGGGACACAACACATTCTAAAACTACACTCTCTCCTCTTTCCAATGACACCCCACTTGTGAAATTCTATGGTGGAAAATGGCATATTTAGCCCCTCTGAAAATATAATATGTATTTGTGAAATTGCAGAATTTCAGCACTTGAACAGGGACAGATATCCCATGAAGGATTTTGCAAGGGATCTTTCACCACATTCTGAAAATACACTTCCTCCCCTTTCCAATGCCACCCCACTTGTGACATTCTATGGTATTCTATTTTGTGAAATTGCAGAATTTCAGCACTTGAACAGGGACAGATATCCCATGAAGGATTTTGCAAATCTTTTTGCTGAAATTCTGCAATTTCACAAATACATATTGTATTTTCAGAGGGGCTAAATATGCCATTTTCTACCATAGAATTTCACAAGTGGGGTGTCATTGGAAAGAGGAGGAAGTGTAGTTTAAGAATGTGGTGAAAGATCCCTTGCAAAATCCTTCATGGGATATCTGTCCCTGTTCAAGTGTTGAAATTCTGCAATTTCACAAAATATATACTATATTTTCAGAGGGGCTAAAAAGGCCATTTTCCACCATAGAATTTCACAAGTGGGGCGTCATTGGAAAGGGGAGATAGTGTAGTTTCAGAATGTGGTGAAAGATCCCTTGCAAAATCCTTCATGGGATATATGTCCCTGTTCAAGTGCTGAAATTCTGCAATTTCACAAATACATATTATATTTTCAGAGGGGCATTCTGTAGTTTTAGAATGTGTTGAAAAATCCGATGCAAAATTACATGTAGGCCGTAGGGAATACATTTACTGTAGAAAACCTTCAAAATCTGCTACCAACTACATACCCCCCCCCCCAGTGTAAAATGAACAAAAACATAACACAACATGTATCAAAAGATCCAGCACAGAAAATAAAGAAAAAACTACATAATCTGCCACCCTCTATATACCCCCCCTCTAAATTACCAAATTATTTAATAGAACACAAAAGGCAACATTTCTCAAAACATTCGGCAGTGGAGTCAACAGAAAAAAGATATACAGGCTTTTGAATGTCTGTGAACAATGCCTGTTCATCTGCAACAGGCACATGCCTGTGTTATCGCGGATTTGCGGTCAACACTGGCCCCTTGTGGACGAGGTAGAAAATTGCATTATTTAAGGTGGAACGGAAAATTAACTCCCCCGCGATCTGAAAGTGGTCTCCCCGCGGATCTAAAAGTGGTGCTAACTTCAGCCTCGTGCTACCTGCCTCAGCGGGTTATTTAGCATCGCAGGACTTCAGTCCAGGGGCGTCACTAGACCTTATTCACTGGGGCACGTGCCTTAGTAAAAGTCTCCAGTGCCCCAGTAAAGTTCTAGCGCTGCTCTCGCTGGAAACGGCATTCATGAGCGTATCTCCGTGCCTGCTTTAGTCATGACTCGAGCCTGTCACTTACCAGCCAATAAAAAACAAACAAGGAAAAAAAGAAAGGGGCCATAATAGCCAATCAGGAAATAGCACCTCTGTAGCTGGGTAAGATTGAACGCAACAACCAATGAAAATCATTCACATGATTCTTCCGAGTGTTTCGTTGTACTGCACACACATACACTGTGGATTGTGGAATCACTTTGAGCATAGAGTAAGTCGTCCCCTGTTTTAATGTTACAACAAATTCACAACTTGTTTGACAGAAAATATGACAAGTTGATCGATGTTAGAGAATGTTGCCCACATAATTAGCATCCGTGTTCTAATGCTTAGCGTCAAATTTGTAGCCTAAATTTAGCAACAGTTTACCAGCTTGTGCTCTCTCCCTGACACACACACTCACACCATGCGTAGGCTGCATGCACACATGCGGACAATTAATAATGATTTACGTATAGTGTAGAGAGTCCTGTAAAAGTAGCCTATACTGTTTGTGAAGCTGTCCTACTGTAAAACTAAACATAGCCTTCTGATAAACTATTCAGAGATGGACATCAGAAAATTCTTCCTGAACAGAGGCAGAGGGAGAGGAACAGTGAGGAGGGATGAGGAGGACGAGGGAGGTATGATAATTGCCTTCATTAACGGTAACATTAACATTTATGTTAAAGTGCTGTGATTTGATCAAGGGTTTAATGGCAAACTTAAATAAGTTTGCTGCATTTGCAAATGTAGCCTATAATAATCTACACAGACTCTGTGTAGATTATAGGATTTGGAAATTATCACCAAAAGTCAATATGAAGGCTTTAGTAGGCTAATTAAGATACAAAGAACTGCAGTATTGCCAGGATGACTATAGGACCCTTGCCTGGGAGGGAAGTATATCTCAATTTTGACTAAGCTTTCCCTTGTGTTAGTAGGAAAGCCTATTAAATTCATGTAGTGAGCATAGGCCTACTTATGCCTATGTGTTTGGATGTTGCTGGCTAGTGGTTCTTAGAACAATTGAGGGAGAGAGAGCTGGTCCTATAGTATGACAGTGACAATAATGATTTTGAAGCTTGTAGCCTACCCGTAGGCTAGCCATTTATTTCATATTGCGCGCACATTCTTTTTTTTAATGTATTGGGAGTTGGGGGCCTGTGCCCCAGCAAAGCTCTAGGTCTAGAATCACCCCTGCTTCAGTCTTCAGTCCAAGAAGAGTAAGACTGAATCAGGCCTGGGGTGGGTAATTGGGAGAATTCCCGGTGGCCGCTTCACTTTTGGGCCAGTCGAGGAAAGTCACGTTAGTCTATCTTTTCAGTAGGACACGCTCCGCATTCTGTGCATGACACCAATGCAATGCCTCTGCATGGGTTGTAGCCTACGCGAGGGAGTTCTCCCCTCCCAAAAAGAGTTGGTTGGGTCTTTTCCAAAAAGTTTTCTCAGATACGGATAGCCGAGTCGGCCCTACAGTAGACACAAGCGTCAGGATGGATGGATGGTAGAAAGAGGCCAGGAAAGACTGAGCAGCAGATCAAACCAGTCGACCACTGAAAATGATGAGCCCGAAATTAGTGATGAGAAGGCCATGACTACAGGGACAAGTGAGAGGATAAATTAAAGTTATTTAATGTAAGAAAGAGCAATTACCCTACATGATAAATATGCCTTGTTTGCTCAGAAGAGGGTGTAGTAAAGGAGTAGGCTAAATCACCAAACAACAATATAGCCTACCCATGCAAAAAACATGTAGCCTAAATATTAGTTCAATATGCCTGTTTGTGGAAGCGTGGGATAGGCTACATTTCAAAGGCTTTCTTTCTTTCTGTTTTTGTTAACTTGTGGAATATTTTTTGTTAACTTCTCAGTTGAAGTAAATTATTATAACCTTTACTGTACATATTTGTTGAACCATGGTACTAATAAAAACTACAGGATAGTAAGAGCTGAAATGTTGCTTCATTTATCCAATTTCCACCACTATGGAAAACGTTGGCCGGTCTTGGGCCTGAAACTCCCGGGCACTGAATTCTGTCAACTTTGAAAACCAGCTTCTTTTGAAGATGAACAGACACCTTTTTCAGTTTCAACTATGACTGGCATATTAGTAGCTGCTGGACATAGGTGGCCTGTGTGGGTGTGTGAGAGTGAGATGGTGACCTGGGGAGTAAGCCCTAGAAATGCTCATACCACATGACCAAAATGTTCTCCCTACCAGCAGGTCATTTTCTTTTTTGGAAGAAATAAGTTATTTATTTTTCATTTTTACCTGAAGTTCATACAAAAGTGGCATTTCTGTTTCTGTTTTTTTCCTTTGATGTCAGCTCTAAAAATATGCCGTTTGTTCTTTGAACTTAAGAGAATTGTGCCTGAAAAGTCCTAGAAAAGAATGTGATTTTGATTTGAGTGAGATTAAGAAGATATGGGAACCCTGAATATGCTTTATGCTTTACTATAAGTAAGAAAGCCAAAATAAAGTTCACAAAAGTTCAAAATAAAACCGCTTGCTTTTTACTTCAAATACTTAAGTACATTAAATATCAGAAAATTACTTTTGATACTTAAGTAAGGTATATATCAGATACTTTAAGACTTTTACTTAAGTAATATTCTAAAAGGTAACTTTCACTTCTACCAAAGTCTTTTTCTAGTACGATACTTGTACTTTTACTCAAGTATTGCTTTCTACTTTATACAACACTGCTGTTTTGTAAACATCAAACTGTCTATCCTGTCCACACAGAATAGCCCTTAGAGGCAATGGCAGCATTAAAGCTATCTTTATTCCCATGTTATATCGAGCATCTTGCTCTACTGTCCTTATTGCTTAGTTGTGTTTTTTATATTATATACTTTTTTCTGCTGTTAATGAATGTTGTGTGTGATGTCTGTATGCTACTGAGACCTTGAATTTCCCCTTGGGGATCAATAAAGTCTCTCTCTCTCTCTCTCTCTCTCTCTCTCTCACACACTCTCACACACACACACACACACACACACACACACAAACGTGGGCCTGTCTTTGGCCGGAAACTCCCGGGCTGAAAAGTGGCCCCATTTGATACACATCTGAACAATCCTGTTGGATCTCAAAATCCAGACATCTGTAGCTTTATTAAGATGTTAAATACTACATTTATCTTCAAAAAAATAATTATGAAAATTCCTCTTCGTTCTACTGTATGTTATTAAAAACATTAGTAAAAAATATTTGCAAATCAGAAACATTTGATAATTAGTACAAAATATATTCATGCACGGAATGGTTATGCTTACAGTAGTTGTCATTTCAACACATAAAAACATGTAGTCCTCAATAGGAAACTTCTTTATCATACTGCAATATAATTATAAAGACATTTATGATATTGGAGTGGTTACAGCCTGTGCTTTGATTTTGCTGTTTTGTAAACATCAAACTGTCTATCCTGTCCACACAGAATAGCCCTTAGAGGCAGTGGCAGCATTAAAGCTATCTTTATTCCCATGTTATATCGAGCATCTTGCAGCTGAGATCCCACAGGCGCTGAGCCAGACTGTCATCAGAGGCAAGTCTGGAGCAGGATGCTGGAGCACAGTCACTATGGAGAGATTCAGAGTTTGATATTAGTTAATAATGAGGAGAATTTAACATATTCTTTATTTATAATACCTTAACTCACACGCAACTACAGAGATGTTAAAATCTGAATTATGAACACATGGATTGGTTAACATGCCACAGAAGAGATCAAAGATTCTAGAACAGAGCTCTGTTCTAGAATCTTTGGAAGAGATTTAGACCTTGGAGTATACAATGATTACCGTTAGTTGTTATTCACAACAATATTTTGCTTTAATTCAATAGTTATATAAGGCATACAAATGAAACTCCTGTTAAAAGGAGACATTTTACTTAAGCAGAGTATGTACCTCCCAACACAAGTGTATTGTTTCTGTGCAACCTAGGGGATATGTTTAATTAATACCGGTAATGAAAAGGACAACCTTTTCCTTTGAGTGTAATTTCTTGAGGGCAAATGAAAAATTTCTTTTTCAGTTTTTTTATGCTAAATCTTTTATCAGTTTATTATTACAAAGTGCATTATACATTTCTAAAACAAATCATTCTAAAAAGGTAAGCAAAATCTCTGATCAAAAATCAACAAATGACTTGATACCATCATGATAGCCTATTACATTTCTCAATTAATTACAGAGCACAGAATCCCACTATACCTGTAGTATCCACCATTCTCTGTGGCCAACTCAGGGGCAACAGCACAGTAGATGGAGGTCTGTGCTCCCTGCACAGAGGTCTTAGTGAAGGGGCTGACCATCCACATAAGTGCCTGTTGTGCTTTGTTGAGGTGTCGCCAGAGATCTGTCTGTACCACTCCCGGGTGCAGGACATATGTTGTCACACCAGTGCCTAGAGCAGAAGAAGATGTCATTGTAACTTGTGGTGAGAGGAACTGGGTGAGAGGCTGGTGTTCTAGAAAGAATGTTAAAAGCCATGGGTAACACTAGCATCTGTTGACTAGCTGTCTTATGGCATTGAGGGCAAAGTTTACTTACTGAACAGCTATGTACCTGCTGGTCACCTAGGGACAGGTGACTATCAGAGTATAAAATCTTAATATTTAGCAAAGAAAAAAAATACCTTTATACTAGTATTAATATCATTATTTTTCAAGTCCTAAATGTTTAAATACATTTTGTAAGTCACAGAATGAATAAAAGCATCTGCTGAACACTCAACCTTGACCTTTAACCTCAAAAGCATTAAAAACAATGGCATCACTGCTCATCCACTACGCTACATTTTTGTATGATTAGTAACAAGTGTTTACCTATACTTTTTCTATACTCTCTTCTCTCACAGCAACACACCTATCACACAAATGGCCAAATAGTTTCTGCTCAAAACCACATTTTGTTCATGAAATACAAAGTACAAAAAATGCAAGCATATAACACCTGTATTAATATCTCTACACTGGTTACTCGCACCCCCCCCCCCCCCTCTCTCTCTCGCTCAAAGAATCATCTTTTTCCTTCATGGGATCTGTCAGTGGTTCTGGAGTCACTAGCAGCCCCCCTTTGAACTATAGAAAACATGAGTTGAAACCACTGACTCTCAAGACTGTTCTCTCACTCATGCTCATTTCTGCTAAACGGGTGGAAAAGCTACATGCTTTGTCGTCCATCCGACCTGTTT
This sequence comes from Alosa pseudoharengus, assembly GCF_046254945.1. Taxonomy (NCBI): domain Eukaryota; kingdom Metazoa; phylum Chordata; class Actinopteri; order Clupeiformes; family Clupeidae; genus Alosa; species Alosa pseudoharengus. The sequence goes on along the minus strand of NW_027468650.1, from coordinate 25,630,547 downwards.
GCGATTGCATCCCCTGGCGGGACTTAGAGGACACTCCACCAGAGGCATGGCTACTTTTTGGGCACTGTCCAGGAGAATATCAGTTCCTGATATTTGCGTTGAAGCTGGGGCGGTGGTACTGTAGTGTAGTGGGTAAGGAGCTGGTCTAGCATGCAGTAGCATGAAAAAATTGAGGGTTCAATTCCTGGCTTCCACCGTTGTGCCCTTGAGCAAGGTCCCCAAGTTGCTCCGGGGACAAAGGCACTTGTAATGTTGACATATATAAATCACTTTGGATAGAAGCGTCTACTACATTAGTAAATGTAATGCAGCTAGCTGGGAAAAAACTCATACATTCGTGAGGTTTTATCGAATAGACATTACTGCTCCCTCACAGTACTCTGCAGTACGCGTTAGTGCTTTGCAAGAACTGAGCTTGCCACTGTTGCAACTTCTTGCAACTGCTTCTTGTGACTTCTGTGTCTGTCTGGACTTGCAATCCGGAGCATGCAATCCGGGACTGGGCCATATGTCCTAGTGAGATATCGAACAAATGTTTGTAAGAGAATGTCTGGTTACTTAACGCAACCTTGGTTCTCTGAGAGAAGTATCTCACCACACTTCCCCTCCTTGCCATCACGCACAAGGAAGAGGGTATTCTTAAAGGAACACGGCAACCTTTTGGGAAATTAGCTTATTCACCGTCTCCCCCAGAGTTAGATAAGATGGTAATACAGGTATCTTGTCTCTGTGCATGCAGTAACTCAGTCTGACGCACCCACCGTTAACATAGCTTAGCATAGCTCATTGAGGTGGGCAGAACCAACATGTGAATAAGACGATGTTGGAGTTCCTTTGTCACTTTTGGGAGCTAGGCTAGTTGGTTCTGCCCATTTCAATGAGCTACGCTAAGCTAGGCTAGACTGCATCAGACTGAGTTACTGCACGCACAGAAGAAATACAGACAAAGGCCACTCCAGAATCTGCCTTTACGCAGTTAGCAAATGTTTCAGAGCTCATAGCTTTCAGAAAGAACTTCTGAATGCTCTGATTGTACAATGCCTGTCAGATAACTACAACTGAATTTTGGTCATATGACAGTCAGTCACAATACACTAGTCATCAGTTTATATTTCTCACATGTTTAGACCATTTCTCTGTTGCTCAATTTCTGACCTGTGAGCTTCTTGGCCAGTGAGCGTGTGAACAGGACATTGGCCAGCTTGCTCTGGCTATAGGCTGCCCTCTTGTCATAGCTCTTCTCACTATTGATGTCCTCGAGGTTGATTGTGCCCCATGAATGGGCCATGGAAGAGACAGTGACAATCCTGGCGGGGGCAGATTTTTTTATCAAGTCGAGGAGCAGGTAGGTCAAAAGGAAATGTCCTGCAAGGTAAGAGCCATAGAAGAGGGATTTGTTTTATTATCACACTTTAGCAAGCTATGCCTAAGTGACTGAGGTATAATGAAAAACTCTGATAACATGCCCCTGCTACACTTTTAGAAGCTGTGATTCCTACTAAGTATATACAGCCAACCTAACCAATGTATGCTAATAAAATTTGCCTAAAAATTTGCCTACCAAAGTGATTCACACCGATCTGCATCTCAAAGCCATCTGCTGTTTTACCATATGGACACACCATCACTCCAGCATTGTTGATTAGAATGTTCAGTTGCTTCTCCTCTGAAAATGAAGATGTAAAACCCAAGTTAATGAAAAAACACACTTACTGCAATTGCATAAGACCACCCATACGTCATTCTTCTTTTGGCCTACCTTTTTTGATCAACTCTGCAAACTCCTGAATTGATTTTGTATCTGACAGATCTAGTTTCTGTATCACCACATTTTGGTTTCCAGAAGCTTCCGTAACCTCTTTCAGTGCACCACTGGCTTTTTCCATGTCTCGACATGCCATGATGATCCTTGCACCTGCAAAAAAACAAAAAATCTGAGCAAACAGTTGTTGAATTCTTCAAAATGAAAAGTCTCCTTAATTTGAGACCATACTGCAGATTTTCTTTGTTATTACCAATGATCATTGAAATCATTCACTTTGCCAAAGTTGGTTTTTGACCTACTGTAACATTGAGTTTGAAGAACAGAATCAAATGTCAATTATGAGACTGGAGGGCAAACGAAGGTGTGGAATAGAGGGTGGAGACATTAAAAACTAATAATTCAATAATCATTCACTTGGAAGTTGAAATTTTCCAGGATAGTTGCCAGAGATTGCAGGGTCCACACAATGTTGCCTGGGCTGTGGTTGTAAGGTTACCAAAATTATATTTGCGCACATTAAATGTATAAAATCCCAATAATACACCCAACTGGATAATCAAAAATCTATATAATCTAAATTAAAACATATTTTTATTCCACAATTAAATTAATGTAGCTATGTATTACCTCTGAACTCTGAACATATAAGTTTGTAATTAATCACTTTATTATTTTTTGTGTGTGTACAGTATGCGGGTAGGAGTTCGGGAGCAAATAATGGAGCAAAAGTTGAGTCAAAACACACCCTGAAAGAAAATAAAGCCTAGTCACCCAGGTTTACTTACCCCTTTTAGCCAGATCAATAGCAGTTTCTTTCCCGATCCCAGTATTGGCTCCAGTGATGACAACTGTTTTGTCATCAAGTCTGACATCAGACGACCATGCACGGCGAAATGCATTTCTAAAAACACAGATTAACAAATATAGAGCTGGTAAGTCCCGCCCTTTCCATTATCCCCGCTGGACCTCTAGATTGAAAAATCGTTAATGCAAGTGAATGTGAGAAAATAATTATTTTCTGGTCCCGTTTGAATTTTGCCATAAATGTGAACATATGTTGTCTGTGAATTTTTAATATAAATTTTCGTGTAACTTGAACCCATTAATCAGCAAGTTTAATTTAATCTTTTTTGTTTTTTTTATGTTGACCCGAAATCCTAGCCTGGCGGGCCATCATATCATTGAAATGTATAGTCTGGAATCGAGCCATTCACCTCGCTTAATCCAAGGGGCGGGCAGAGAATTGTCTTTCAAACTGCCTAGGCATGCAATAGGCCAGCGCTACGACCAACCGTATCCGGTCGGCAAAACGGCAAATACATCCTTCTTCGAAAGGAATGACTTAAGTGCATTGTGTTGCTCAACTTTCAAAGAAAAGCACAAGTCCAACTCCTCCAAAGTTGACGCCAACGCCGATTCAAACAACTGCTCTTCGCCATAGCCACCTTTCTTGTTGTTCACCGTCGCAGGACTGTCGCCATCCTGTTAAGCCCGCCTTAAGACTCTCTAACAAAATAGAGCGCTGTGATTGGATGACGTCCACGGCTTCAGCCAATAGAAATCCCTATGGTTTGATACTAGACGTACAGGCTGAGCAAATTAATTTGCCGCCGCTAGGGTGCGTCTAGATTTCTAGGCTACCGAAATCCTGGAAACCCAGGAATATCACGTTGTTGGGCAGTGAATGCATGTAGGCTTAACTAGATTGTGGTGGATCAATCATATTGCCTTCTTAAATCGTAAAATATTCTGTGGCCTCAGTTCACTGTTAAATGGGCCTAGCCTACCCTATGCTTGCTCAAAATATATGCTTTGTCTAGTAGAGGTGCTTCAAATTGGCGCTTAAAATCGCCTGTCTCAGAATATATAGAAGAGGTCCAGGGCAATTCCGCGCAAAACTGTCTCATCCATATTTAGTTGGCGTTACGGACGTGACAGTTTTGTGTGGTATTGCCCCCGTATCGTTATATAAAGCTCTGTTCTCGCTGTCTAGCTTTCTCCTCTTTGAGCAATCGATGATTTGAAAATAACTTACTTATCGTTAACTTAGATATCCATCTGGGGCCGGTTCCCCGAAAACGCTCACTTGTAGCGCGCTAAGAAGACTCAAAAGATATATCTTACCAAAGTTGTTTATGTTCCTAAGTGTGTTCCCCGAAGTGTCCCTTAGGAAGCTTCTTAACACGCTGCCTCTTACGTTCGACGTTACAAAGGCGCTGTCCCAAGTGAAGGTGCTGAATTAGTTGACATCGATTGCTCAGGAATCGATTTTCTACTTCACGTGAAGGTGCATGACGGCGTTAAGAAACACAACACGTTCTATGCAAATAAAACATTCCTCAAATTATTCCAGTAACATTTATTTTAACATAGTTCAAGTAATCAGTAAAATATAAACTATTAACTAAATTATCAAATTGTCAGTAATATGTTCACACAATATGTTGTGACTGGTAGACTAACCGGGTAGGCCTATCCCTCGCTAATCATCCACCCTCCTTATCCCGTTGTGCCACTTGTGCCGCTTCTTGACATGGGTTTAACAACTTCTTAAAATGATGTAATACACTTTTATATGAATGGTAAGGTACCTTACAATTATAATTGATTGGCAAGCAGCTGCAGTTACTTCTGTTTAATGCGGTATTGATAGATAGATAGATACTTTATTGATCCCCAGGGGAAATTCAAGGTTCAAATTTAAAAAATGCCATTGGTTAATGTTTTCAATAAAAAGCAACCTATCTACAATGAACAGAGAGAGATTTAGATACAGTATGGTGGGGAAGCAACGTAAAAAAAAGGGCACCAAGCTTCTCGTCAGTGGAACTTGAAGTTTTGCTGGACGAGGTGAGCTTGCGCAAGGTGACACCGTTTTCCAGCTTTCGGAATAACTTGTGCAACAGCAACAAAAAAGAGCTATGGAGCGACATGGACTACACAGCGTTTTTGATTCAATACAAGGACACGTTGGATCGCTGCCATAGGCCTAGGTGGTCGCTTACTGGACACCACCATGCTTACCCATTTATAGATCTTAGCCATTTAGAGGCAAATTCTTTGCCAGCTTTTAATTATCAAAAGTGATTGCCAATTTGAACGCTTTAATGACATTACTAAATAGCCTAGGCTAATTACCACCATATACCAAATAAAGTAAACTTCATAAATAGGCCTGCATCCATTGCGAACATATTTTATTAGTCTTAAAATGTCCATAAGATAAAATCATCGTTGAGACACAACATTGTCAACATACTGTCGGCCTACCATAGTTTGACTTGTACTGAGCTGCGCTGATTTCTAAAGACTGCTGCACAGTGGCGGCGACTAGCGTCTTGAGAGCTCAAACAACGCTAAGAGAGAGCTTACGAATGGTCCAGACCAACCTTACGAACGTCTGACTTACAGAAGATATTAGGGGTGTAAAGATTAACCGATACGTATCGGTATCCGTTTTTAACGTGTAAGATACGGCTACATCGATACGTGAAGCCCCGTATCGGAATAAAACTGAAATGAACCGGTCGCTATATCGATTTACTTGTTACGAATCAGTTCACAACCTTTTCTGCTCGCTCAGACTCTCATTTACGTTCCAAGCAGCGTGTTCATCCCACGTCCGGTTTTGAAACTATACGTGGCACGGAATTGTGGGTAATGCAGTTTGTTTTTGGCTACATTCATTGCCCAAAGTTGTCAAATGACCTCATTACCCATACATCTACTGCAATTTAAGCACGTGACAACTCGCACTCGGACGTGTTTTACAGTTTTTACTCTTTTGTTTTTCAAAATCCAGCGCGAAATTAAACACTAAACAGCAACGATAGTCTGTAGAGTATAGCCTTACGTTTGATGAAGGGATTTCCTTAATGTTAAATAATAATTTGGCCCTTGCTAAAACGATGCACAAATTATTAGCCAATTATTTTGTTCATATTCACTCAGACTTGTGGCATTATAGGTTTCTGCATTAGGTCTACCGTTGGAACAAAATAAACCCAGAGAGTTCATTGATATGTAGGCCTATTTTATTCTTGTAGGCTATATGAGAAAAGGCCAAGAGTGTCTTAAGCACTGTTTTATTTCGGTATTGTCTTACCTCAACAAGGCTACAGCTCCATGAAAACAATCAGATATAACTCTATAAAATCTATAAAGTCTATAAAACAAATATGTTGTATTTGGCTGCTGTGTTTGACTGAAATGTAGACTATTCTTTCTTCATTTCAATACAAACCTCAGTTTAGATAATCATATTCACACATTTTTTTGCCTAATTGACAACCATGACCATGATAACTGATAATATAAAATGAATGTGCACCTTGAGCAAATGATAAAAAATCTTTCAGAATGCTTTCCATTCTTGAACTGCATCGAATCGCATCGCATCGAATCGTACTGAATCTTTTTTTATGAACATGTATCTTTTTTTGTATCGAATCGTGCCCATGTATCTAGATGCGAATCGTATCGTCTTTTACATGAGAGATTCACACCCCTAGAAGATATACTTAGCGTACGAACGTGTCGGGAATCGTGCCATAACGTTAAGAGATAGGTTAAGGAATAGGTTAAGAACTACTTAGCGATAAGAACGTTTTGGGGAACCGGCCCCTGATTGTTTCTCGTCCCGTATCCTCTCCTCGCTCGTTTCAGGCTATCAGTCTCTTCTCCATAGTAGCCTACTTTACTCACTGACTCGACTTTATCAGAATTCACAGATTTCACTGGCTGAGTAGCAGCAAGCGAAATGATGGTTCCTGAAGCTCCTGAAGTAAATGCTGTTATCCTAACCAACGAAACATTTAGCGCAGCTTTGAAATCTTACGTGAAAATCTAAATTAGGCTATTATGGTCTGGGTCCGGATAGGATCACGTCACGGTCCGGACTCGGACCGCGGTCCGCCATTTGGTGATGGCTGGCCTAGGATGACCAATTTTTTCTGTATGTTTGCCTCCAAGGGTCATGTTAACCCATTCCATGTGCACACATGTGCATAAACAGATACACACGCACACACATACATTCACAGTAATCATACGTATGACACATACTCACACAGTAGACATATGTACGCATGCATGCACAGACGCAGACAAACACACAAGCACGCACACACACACACACACACACACCCACACACATAAACATAAACGTGTGCACGCACACATGCACACAATTCAAGAATTTCTCAGAATTATGAACAGGCAAGATGGGGGTGGGGTTGTATAAAATGAATTTTACATGTGAAATCTATGAACTAATCATGTTTTGGTACTTGTTGTCTAGCAGATACCAGTGAGAATTGAGTGTGGATAATGCAATTTAGTGAGACAGTTAGAATCATATAGGCCTTTCAGCATGATTTAATTTTGTGGAAAAAATGTGCTGGACTGGGCGGCGGTCATATTTTGTACCGCTCTGCGGTACATCTAGTTGCTTAAATGTTGACCGAAATTTTAAAGCCAAAAGTTAGCCTGCAAACCTTGATGTGAAGAGAGGCTAGCTTAAAGATAATGTTCCTACGTCAATAATGAAACAAAACACATTTGGCTAGCCTATTGTAGTAGGGCAACTTTAGATGATAGGTTGGTTGTCAACAGGTTTTTATTATGTTTATAATGCTATATTTTTCAAACCTGATTGCGTTAGCTTACTAGCTTACTTTAGCTAGTCAGCTCATTCACATACATAGTGTTAACGTTAGACATGCTATGAGGGGGAACACGAACTTTATCTTGATAAAATACATTTCATACAGCATGATAACTCTATATTCAGATGTGCTGGTTATCAATGGGTTTGTGATTAATGCTCTTCAGGTGAAAAATGGAGGAAATGAATGTGATTATTGTCTTTAAACCTGATATAGATTAGCTTGCTAGATGGCGAGTTTTATGGCGTTATGAACTGAACCGTGGGCTGAACGTGACATGAAGTAGGCTAGTGTCCACGACTCGTGAACGAGGGGATTTCAGTTATGAATTTCAGGGGAAGCAGTAGGAGCAAAACCTAGACTATTATAAGTTATTGTTGTTGTTACTGGTGCGTGGCTCTTGTGTCCCTTGCCAGCCCAGCCCAGTCCTGTCCTGTGCCACTATCACTGTTCCAAACGGGACAGTGGCACAAGGCGAGTGTGGCACGAGCGTGGTCGTGGGACAGTATAGCGTCTGTATAGTAGCCTACAGTAGGAGTTTTTGCTCCAACTGATGATCGGTTTCAGTTCATTTAGTTTTCAGTAATTTTACATTTCGTGTTGGTGTTCTTGGTGTAATAATTTTGATTGCTTTATCTTGCCAAGTAATTTTCCAAATACATAGTGAAGTTTGCATGGAAGAGAGTGACAGCATTGGCTACCATTAGGTCAGTGATCTTTGTAAGTAGGCTAGGACAAATGTCTTTTTTTGGATAACTGAAAAGTGTAGTCAGGTTAATAGGGCATAGATCACTCTGAAAGTAATCCCCAACAAAATCATTCCTTATGTTGTTATAGTTTTTGTGTGGACCTGCTTTGTTCTCTCCCTCCATTCTCCACTGTGCCTGTTCTGCTTATCCAGGACCAAGGATTTAGAGGACAAGAAGGGTGTGCGATATATGACCGGAATGGTCAGATAAGATCATTTTTTATGTTTGAGGTCCACACAATGGGGCCCTTACACAAATGGAGTTGTGTTGATCCAGCATCTTCCACACCTCCCATAACACTCCCGACTCCAGCCAAATGTTGCATCCTCCTTACCATGTCCCTCTTATAGGTGTACAGAGTATACGGAGGGCTACCCATCCCTTCCACATTGGGTCTTTTGTGTAGTTCACACACAAGTGTTGTTCAAACTTTGGAAACTGAAATCTTTTTATTTTTTGGAAACCTAAATGAGTGTCAGACCTCCTTTTTATGTTGCAGTGTCACCATACCTTCCTCCCAGTCTTTTTTGCATTTGTTCCTGTTATTGTTTTAAACACACATTGAAAACCTAATAAAAATTCTATTGAAAACCTAACATGTATCAGTCATCCTTTTCATGCTGTAGTCTCACCAGCTGGCTGAAATATAAGTTATACGTATTTTATTGAAATAGTTGATTGCTTATTGAGTTACAAGTGTGAAATTGAAAAAGTGGGTGTCTTATCTTGCAGTATTAATCAAATTTTTCACATATAAGTTGTTATTGATTCTTATTTAGCCTATGTGTTTTTGACATGTTTATGGCTTAGTCTTAAAATGTTACCAAGGCTGTGTGGTGGCCACCTATATGCTATTTCTCTAAAAGAACTGAACAGATTTACCGCATTGATCAAACTTTTTAAAATGTTGTTATGCTACTGAATTGCATTCATATATTTATATATTTGATAGACGTTTATTGCTAGTCTTACAATGATCAAAGTTGTGAGGTAGATTTGGGGGGGGGGGCATCTTCATCTCATCAAACGAACTGAAAAGGACACTGGATCTAATGTCCACACACAAAAAGGATACAAAATGCATAGCCTACGTTTTGACAATGTAAGTAAAGTATATGTAGCGTGATACAGGCAAATGTAGGAATCCAATAACAGCTCATGTCCAGCAAGAAAACAAACGTGCAATGTTAGAACTACCAAAGAACATATTTTAGATCGATGTTGCAAACTAATTATACTCGCAATATATAAATGACACTATAATGTAAGCATGCTAACACGTAATAACACTCGTTTTTGGTTTGTTGTAATGTTTCCCGTTCAATAAGGCACTCGCTGCTGTCTATGCCATTGAAATAACACGACACGCAAAGAGCTGTTTGGAACTTCAAAGAGTGTCGCAACTCTCTTTTTCTATGGCTCTGGGTTAACCCTGGCTCAACAAATCAACTTCATAATCAGCATCGTAGTACCGATTAACACCACTTAAGATAACCAGGTTTTGTCAACCCTGGTTTAACAAAGTAACCCTGGGTTACATCTGGGTAGGTTAATCTCCCTTTGTAGTACAGAGGGGTATTCCAGAAAGGAGGTTTAACAAACACTGAGATAAAACTTAACCTCTGGGTTGTCTGAACCTGTGGCGACTAAACCCGAGCTTTCGGTTCCAAAACACCGGTTACCAGTTAGTTCAATCAACCCTGTGTTAGATAACAGAGTTGTGCGAGTTCACGGCAAACTTATAAAGGCATCATCTATTGAGAGTCGAAACCATGAGTGAAACCGGCGAAAGGAATTGAGCACCGTATTTTTTAGAGGCGGAGTAGTCGAGGCTTACGAGGAGGAGAGAACTGTAATAACAAAAAAAGAGCAATACTTAAGCGCCTGCGTCCGAGACCTTGCTTGGCAGAGAATAGCCTAACTGACCGTGTAAATGCGTATGTTTAAGATAGCCTATTTAATGTCAAAAGAACAATTAAATAATTCACTGGACATCACGTATTGTATTGACTGCTTTGAATGATGCTTTCTTAAACTAGCCTAGTTGTCACAGATTGAGTGGGCCATAGAATTCTTTGAGAATCCCAAATGTAATTTTCTATTTTAACGCGGGTCCTGCAACTGTGGGCCAAGTTAAACTTTTGCGCTCCATCATCGGAAGGGTGAATGTCGGAAGGCATGGGTAGCCTATTGGACACATTTCGGTGCACATTTGGAAAATTTAATAAGTGATGCTGACCTGCCAGTTGGTGAAACTACACTTTAATGATCCTCGTGGGTTTGTGTCCAGGAAAACGAATGAAGTTGCGCAGGAACTGCTTTAGCGCAAGGCAAACTTTACGCACTGACCGACAGCTTGCCGATATGCTCTGCGTCTCCAACACTACAAAAACTCCCAGTCGGAGAGCGTGTGTAGCCTATTAAAAAAAACATTTTATCCCAAATGCCATCAGCATTCTTAACCAAACTTAGTGACAACATGCATACCCGGCTGAGCTGTACAGCTATTTAAACTTATTTATTAATTTTCTATAGGCTATGTTTCCTAACTCTGGGTTAACATACCCAGTTAAGCCAGTAAACCTGCTTTCTGGAATACCCCCCAGGCCCCTAATCTTGAGAATAAAACACTGATACATTTGTACCGCTGTTACAATTGTACCTCTCCCCTACGCATTATAGGCTACCCCAGTAGTACTGTTAGCCTGCAGCGAGAGTCTAACCTCCGTGTTTTGAGTCGAGGAAATGCTTTTATAGATTTAAGCATTCTTTCTAGAGATTATGTTGATAAATATAACTTGGACAGTAGGAAACAAGGTAGGCCCCACGGACATGCTTGAGAAGACCCAAGTACCCCTGGCTGCAGCATGCAGATCGGGGCTGGGCTCAATGTGAGGCGGAGCGCAACGTTGAGCTCAGCCCAAAATCAGCTCGTCATTGGGCTCGTCATTCCCCGTCCTCTCTGTGTCCGTCTATTTATCCGGACTCTGAGTTCAATTTTTCTCAAGGAACAATGCTTCATAAAAGCGTATCCTCCTTGAACTACTGCCCACGTTAATCATGTCTTCTAGAATCTGTACACCATCAGCGTTTCTTGGGTAATCTAAGTAGGCTACGCTATAAAGATCATTACATCCAGTCTGCCTAAACATAGGCCTATGGCAATAACATTATCAGTGCATTTTATCTCTAGCCTATCGGTATTTTCTTTAATAGTTTAGTAGCCTGTGCGAGTCCCAAAGGGAACATGCAACAATAATATAATATAATAACATAATATTGGTCTCTATATAGCCTAGCCTATTGTTTATGTGCATGTTTTTCATTAACAGCAGCATGTACATTTGTTACAACCTTGACGCAGCCATAAAAATGTGCGGTACAGTTGTAACAGTATAGGGTCATGAATGTAAGTTCTAAAATCGTGAATCCTGCTGGCTTAAACAAAGAGCTTTTGTTTTCATATAAAATCAACAAAAAAGTCCAAATGTATAACTGTTAAAGCTAATTTATTGCATTAGCCATTGCAAACCATATGTCACAGTGTTATGATAGCCTTTATTTTGGTCCACTTGATAAAACCAGTAAATATAGTTTATAAACTGCTTATTTCTTACATGTCTGAAACATTTGGTCCAACAGTGATATTTCAAGTTGATCCGTTAACTTTAATTGGGTGTGATCGCGGCACAAAAATCTAAATCCATAACTTGAAATCAGAAGTGTTGCGCGAAAAAATCAGTTAATTTTGCCATAGAGACGGGTTACAATTGACCCGCACAGGTCATGTTTTTATTTTCATTTAATTGCATTTGCTATGACTATATAAATGGCACTCATGTTAACTTGAAACAGAGGGACTGAAGATATGAATGACATGTGATTAAAGTGCACATGCACAAATTTCACGAAGCAAACTTAAACAAACAGTTGCGGTTTAAAAAAAAAAATCATGATGCTTGAAATTTGCACCTTCTCTGGTCGTATTAAGTAGACCATTCATGTTTGTAAGAATTACATGCTATGATCTTTCCGTAGCTACACCATATCTTGAGAATAAAACATTGTTGCATTTGTACAGCTGTTACAATTGTAGGCTACCAGCTCCCTTACGCATTATAGACCGTGTAGGCCTAACAAGCGTCTAACCTCCGTGTTTTTTTCTCTTGAAGTTGAGAAAATGCTTTTATAGATTTAAGCATTCTTCTTAGAGATTATGTTGAGAAATATAACTTGTAGGAAACCAGGTAGGCCCATGGAGGTATTATATATAACTGGAGAGAGTGACTAAGTCCCGCCCCCATTCATTTCAATGGCCCATGCTAGGCTAGCTACTTCAGCAAAAAAAGCATGAAATTGACCGCAGCCATCTTTACGAAAATGGCGTTTCATGGGTGTTCGTTTCCGGCACCAGCTAGAATTAGCCTATTAGATTCCACGTTACAGACGAAGACAACGTAAGGTACAGCGGTATGTCGTTGATGAAGATTGGCCATTCCCTCAGAGGAAAAGAAGTTGTCCGGGAACGCGCTTCACCTCGTTATAAGCGCAAATTCATTTAATTGGTTGGGGACATTTTGGGAATGGTGGTAAAGTTTGCCCTGTCTCTGAAGTCCTAGGTTATTTAATGTGATGTTCATATGTGATAATAAACTATGCGAATCAATATTGTGTCACTTTAGGCTTCACAAATAATGATCCCTAAATACTATATTTGGACAGGTTGTAGGCATATTACGCATAGGCTATCCAACGAAAATGACTATTAATTAAGTAGACATGAAACGTGTGGATAGCTGGGATTTTTGCTGCACCCAGTGTGAATTTGCAGCTTGTTAAGCCTAGGCTACATTTGCAGGCAGACGGAATGAAGCCAATGCAAGTTAAACTTCCGATAGAAGCGCACATCCCTCGGGTATTGTGGTTCGAGCAGGCATAGAGTCTGCAACTGTTGTTGGACATTTGGCTTTTGCCTCGACTGGCAGCCTGAACATTTAAATCAAATGCATAGCCTAATCATGTCAATGTTGCAAGAAAGCAAACGAAATAAGTCATTGACATTTGTTTCGTTTTAAATCACTTGGGGAGACATAGGTTACATGATCCAGACGTTGCGTTCTACAGAACTACAGCCAGTGCGTTTTAAAATAGTCTTCATACACAACGCAATGAGTAGGCTAATAATTGGATATAGGTCATTGCTATGCATCTGCCAAAGTGTATGGTCATAGTCAGTTACTTTAAGGTAATTGGCACCCCGCATATACGGCAAATAATAGCCTAATATGACAACATTAACATTTTTCTTTTATTTACCACAAAGTCGGGTAATACAGCCTAAACCATGTAGGCATTAAGTCAAGTATCAGTAGCTTATTCCAAGTAGTTAGTTGTTTTATTTGTCGTCTTCCAGAAATGCAAACCAACATGGACGCGCGAGGACGCTTGTGCCCAACACTAAACTCGTGCATGAGCTGTCATCTACCAATCAGCATGTAAAAACTGGTGCCAGAAGTTGCAACCATGTAACGCCATGTTTTCAAAAATGTCGGCGGCCAAATGCCATGCTAAGTGGCTGAAGCTAACCCTTCAAATCCTGACCCCCTGGGTAGGCCCTATGGACATGGTCAGCGTGAGAAGACGTGCTGAAGGTGGGATGAGCTCAACGTTGCGCTCCGCCCCACATTGAGCCCAGCCCCGATCTGCAAGCTGCAGCCAGGGGCTTCTCAATAAATGTGAGTGAAGCTAGGCGGAGCTAAGCGGAACGAAATTCATCTGGCGAGAGTCAGGTTAATTCTGCTCCATGGTCACACCCCACAGTGACTTGGCTATTTGTCAATCATGACTTTACAGATTCTTGTCATTCGCAGGTCTACTACCATTCATAGCATAAATCTGGTCATTTATTGTCTGGCTGGTAAATTTCTGCCAGACATGCAGTAAACGTGCAGTCAGTCAATCTGTTTAAGACATCATCATGATTTTAGTACACCACTTCACTTCACTTTACTTCTACTAGCCTATGATTAAAAAGCTAGTCGCATAGAAAAAAAGAAAACAATTCTAGCCTACCTTATGCTTTGCATGCTAGCAATGTAGATTGATACTGCGAATAGTCACAGCCTCTTCCAAATTCCTCACAAAATCATGGATACGGTGAAACAATGTGGACTTCCAGCAGGTTCAAACTAAGCACACTGCTTTCCAACCAGTTTCCAACTAAGTCTATGCGGAAGTAAACATACGCTACGTCAGATTTTATGATTGGATACATTGTTTCTGACGTTCACACTGGACACACTCGCCACAGACATAGGCCTACCAAAGAGTAGGCCGATACATCAACATATTTTGATAATCAACATATTTTGATAATCATGTTTTGTTTGTTTGTTTTAAATAGTTTATTATTGATTTCGCAAAGTCTACTTTGGTACTGAAATATTGGTAGGCATGCTGGCACATGCTGACATATAGGCAAACGAAAGCAGATTAAATATATTTGTGATAAACATTTGTTATCAATTGACCGAGCTTTAATTAGTACTGTAGCCTATTAATAATGTGAATGGTCAACTCAAATGAACACGGAAAGAAGTCCGAGTGAAGTAGATCCTAGGTGCTATTGTGCCACAAGATGGCAGCATAGCCTACGCGTGTATTTTTAAAAGCAGTGATGATGGATATGCCCTTCTAATTTGGGAACTGTTTTGACGAACATCCTTTCATGCAGCAAATGTCGGTTTACAATTGCAATTTAGTGACTTAATGTAATAAACCAGTGGTCAATTGTCATTTTGATAGAGCTTGTAGGCTAGCACAGACAGCCCTTCCCTAAATAGACCTTAGTTCAACTGAGGTCATTTATGACTTTACGTGATTATTATTGTGTTTTTGTAATCTGCCCAGCAGGTAGTAATCCTCATCATTGCCCCCTACAGTAACTGTATAACTGTCAGAGTCACAGTAATACACACACACGCACGCGTACGCACGCACATACACGCGCGCGCGCGCTTACACGCACGCACGCACACACACACACACACACACACGCACACAGTGTATAGCAGGAGCCAGGAGGTATCTGAATTAGGCTGTGTTAAGTCACTCTCACCATGAGGAGGGAGCCATCACCTGTCCGGGACTAACACAGAAAATGCTGAAAGTAGCACTGTTGAAAGTTGAAATGACTTCTGCTTTAGAATTGATAAGGGAAGTTAGGGTTTACCCTCCACTTGATAAGTAAAGGCATTTTTACAGTAAAAATACAAAAGCATTCTAATCCTTTTAAGTTGTTTTCCAACAGGGGGCAGTGTTTCCTTTTGACCAACAAAGGTAGAAACCATCAACACTTGATTTGAACAGACTGCCCAATTGTGTATTTTATTCTTTGCTCGGGTAAACATTATACATTTACTGTTACCACCACCAGAGAGATGTTACCTTGCTACACACAACGCAAGAGAGACAGGATGTGTTTAATCTGATTAATCTGACAGTGCGTACCTAAGTAAGCATTTCCTTCCCATGCTAACCATTGAATGGGCATAAGAGAAGAGGCACTATTATTAGATTGCTTACGATTAAACCTCCTGTGAATTTCCTATTGGACAAATGCTAATTAAACCTTAGATTCGCAGCTTCCTGAATAATTTCCCTCTTTTCCTATGGGGGGGGGGGGGGGTCCTTTATACAAGCAGCATAGGTTACCAATACCACTTTAGTATCATATTACCGTTTGCTCTTTTGTTGCAATGTCATGGTTGAGCTATTGTGATATTTTGTCCTCATTGCGTTGATTCTGAAGAACCACAACAGTTTGCTTTTCACAAATACTGGCGCCTGAAAATATTCCAGTCAAGTAGAACAATGACACCAGGATGACCCATCTTGACCCTCTAAATAAATAAATAAAAGAGCCTGATGCACAGGAAAATGTGTACGCGCACGTGTGTGTGTGTGTGTGTGTGTGTGTGTGCGTGCAGAGGCGTATCAAGCTTTGGGGTGTGTGTGTGTGTGTGTGGGGGGGGGGGGGTTCTGGGATAGAGAAGTATTTTTTGAGAGAGGGTGCAGACAATATTGGCGGGTGTCTGGGGGTTTTTCCCCAGGGAAAATTTTGAAATTCTGGTTGCTAAACACACATCATTTTGATGCAGTTTGGGAGGGACAGAACAGAGCAAGCAGCGCCCCTCTTCTGTGTGGCTCATGTGACATGTAGGCCTACATTATCTACCTGCTATGACTTCACTGCTTGACACTACCCTACATGGAGACATACCTCATGTTATCAATAAAGAAAACATTTCAGAAATGATGTTTTGTGCAAATGGGTTACCGCAACTAAAGCTTTAGGTGAACCGAGATGCAGGTCATCTCACTAATTCGTTTATTTATGCAAGGTCTGCGTTCACTCCAGCGAGACAAGTGGATGTTTTTAAAGCTGTTACCGCAATAGGCTATTTGCTACAATATAGACTACCTCTGTTGGGCTATAAGTTGCCTAACAGACAACAGCTTATCACTTATTAATTAATGTCAATTCAAAGACTATAGGCTATGCAGTTTCTATGCTGTTTCCATGGATAGTTACAGGAACCCACATCGTCTGTTGATCTCAATATTGTTGCTTCTAGCCCACGGTATCAGCGAGGAGGCCCGTAGTTTGAGAAAAGCTGCAGATCATAGACAGAGAAAGCATATCTGAGAACAGAAAAAACAAGTGGCTTGGTGGGCGGCTTTCAACGTCTTTGACTTCTAAATTTTCGTGACAAAAAGTGTGTCTGTGTGTGTGTTGGGGGGGAATACAATTGTGTCTCAGCAAAAGTGGGGATGTTATAATAACACCCATAACCCTCACGCTTGCAACGCTCCTGTGTGTGTGTCTATGTGTGTGTCTGTGTGTGTGTGTGTGTGTGTGTGTGTGTGTGTGTGTGTGTGTGTGTGTGTGATCATCACAATGCACAATGACTGAAGAAAGTCATTGACCTGGCTTGCCTTCAAATCCTATGTTATGTCAAAAACAAACTGCGAGGAAATGGAAAACACAAAAATGTGGTTGCATTGATGAATGTAAATTTGGCTCCTCGTATCTCTTTTTGCTTCCTAAACGTAAGTCAATATAGAGATGTAGGTTTGATAAGAGCACATGAGACTGCCTTAGTCACAAACACACATGCATGCATGTATGTGCCAGAAAACAGGTGCATATAGTGCTATAAATAGTGAAGACTTGTTTTATGTTTTACTATTTACTATTAAATTCAATGGCAATATATCTCAGAATTAATAATCTGCTACTTGAATTTTACTGTTTATCTGCATATATTATGTGTCACTAAGTATGATCATTTAACTGTGTTTTGGTGTAACCTGTTGCATGTATCTAAAAATTATGTGCATGCCAATACATATCAAAGCTTCCATTTTATCATGTTTTCATACAGACGTTTCCAGGTAAAACCCCTATAGGCTGTCAGGTACAGGCCAACACATTGTACCAGGCATCTATACTGCTCCAGCTGCCACCAAATCACATCTATCCCCACAACTGTTCTCAGTAGCAAAGGCAGTAATTGCTCAACCTCATTTGATGGATAAGGATGCATGTTATGTAAACCCTTTGCCTGAATCAAATCTGCTCCCTAAAAGAGTTATTCCAGTAAAAGCTGTGATTGGCCCATTTTTTTCTAATGCGTTGAATGGTAATTATGTCCACTTAATACATAAAATGAGAATGAAAAACCTTTCAGCTGACTCATTCTGTCATATCTGATCAGTTTAGTTACAATTTCCAGAGACTACATATCAGTGCAAAGACAAGTGATTATCCAACAGTGTTCTGATGCCAAATCTCATTTCTTCCCAATCTTGGCCACCTAATTTCTGCTATTTTTAGCCCTCTGTGACAATCTACCATGCACAATAGTCCTTAAGAGTTGAGGTCTGAAAACACAGCGTCGTCCCTGCCCTGCTGCTGTACTGTATGTCAAAGAAGCATCCTGTTCGCCAAAGAGGTTGCATAACCAATCTCAACTTCCTCAAACCTTCTTGCTTTAATCTACAGTGTGCTGCGTTTGATGTCACTCTTTGATCTCTCCAGATGCGTTTATAAGCAAGGTATAAACATAGACTCTCAGAAGAGGGAAAAGCTAAAATTCGCTTTTCATCAATGATTACACTAATGACTAACTAAGCTATATTCAATGGGTCCTTACCAGGCTTGGAATTTCACCGTTCTGGGGGCAAGGCCACTTGGCCTTCAGTTGGGCATATTTGGTGGGGGGCACAAAGGCCACATGTCAGGGCACCAAGGCCAAAGTTAACTATACAGTAGTAGGCTATAAAAATGATCAAAGTTGTATTTAGCCTATTCACTGCAGTAGACCTGCATCACTGTATGAAACATTACAAAAACATGAAACATGACATATTACATGTAACTGTAAATCATCTGATCATCTAATAAAAACAGATATCTAGGCTATATATAAAATGTATTTTATATTTGGCCTGCTATGAAATCACGTATTGAACAATTTAAATGTAGCACAGCTCAGCTTTAAGAAACTCAAATAGCCTAGATGCATGCTTAGCATTTTGTGATCATTAAGGCTACTTTCACAAACTCTTAGTCAGCTGTCCTCTGATTTACCAATATCTAGGCGATATTTGTAACATTTATTTTGTATTTGGCCCGTTATGAAATCATGTGGAACAATTTAAACACATTGTAAAACGTAAAGCCCAAATTTGGAGACATCCATGCATGTCGAAATGTACTGCAAATTCAAAACTGGATTACTCTGGAACGGCTAACTGTACAGGGGACTGCTTTACACCTTTGTGTTCGGTAAGGTCTGCTGTTTATTTTGATATGTGGTTTGTCATGTGTTAAAAGAAGGGTTCGTGAAGTATTCCACCGAGATGAATGGGTAGGGAGATCATGGACGCAAAACCTTCAGTAGAATGTATGATTAAATTTAATTATATTATTTACTTTTCTCGCGAACCGTTTAACACAGCAATTATCGGCTAACATCGTTTAAAAGCTGAGAAAAAGCTCTTTCATGTGATACTTGTGATGTCTGTGTGATGAATAGGCTACTTCGCGAGTAGTTCAACTGAGAAGAATGGGTGAATTTGGACGCACTTTCTTGCGCTGTCACTTTCTCCACTGCGTAAAAGACTAAATTAATTTGCGCTGTGAATGCTAAGATTATTTTGACAGGCCACAGGCTAAATAAAAATCGCTATTAGTAGGACAAAGCAGAATATTGAAAGAAGGGGGCACCAAGGCCACCGTGGCCTGTAAACCTATGATTTTCAAAGGGGCTTCACGGCCAACGCAAGGGGCTACGACGGCCATGGCCGTCGTGGCCACCGTGAAATTCCTACCCTGGTCCTTACAGCAGTAATGTCAGAAGCATGGCAGTACTGAGAACGTGTGTAAGAAGCAGGCGTTGGCAATACTAGATGACAGCGAGATGGTTATTTTTAGTGTCGTCTGAAGGAGTCAATATTGTAGGTCAACGGTAAATGATTACACCACTGCAAGGCAAATGCCCCCCCGAATTGTTTGCCACTTCCTAAATTATCAGACAACCCCTTTTACAAGGATGAGCTTTGATAAAGGACATCAGGAGTAGCTTTATGACGTTATAAATGTTTACAGTATATCGCTTATTGGTCATTCAGTAAAAGTTGATTTGCTGATTGTATGGCTACCCAATTAAAGCTAGCTATGACTTTAGTTTTGCCCATACACAGTGCCAATCTGCTCTGACCTTATTTTCTTGGCGCTCCTTTCAACAGGAGTGCAGGACACAACACACAGGACAGATCTGTGATCTGGGGACTCTGCTCTCATTAGAACAGAGACCAGTGACTCCCAACCGCCCTGTGACGCCCTGTGCCTGCCGCACCCATGTGTTCAGATCAGATGGGAGATATGAGAGCTCCTTGATGAGCTAAATCCAGTGCCTGCTTTCTCGCAAGCCGGTTGACAGCTGAGGTGATGTGCACATAAATCATCTCACCAATGGCCAGTGGTGCTGCCACTGAGCCAGACACTCACAATAAAGAATGTTCTGCCAACACATGGCCTGCTTACTGCTCCATTACTACCACATAAAAAATCAAAATAAAATCATACTGTAAGCTTCAGAGACAGTGTCCGTTGCATAATGCACTCCATTAAAAAAAGAAAATCCCCCTAAATGCCCACTGAAAGCCATTTCAAATATATTGTCAGAAAATGTAGCAATGAGCCTTCCGGACCCTTTCTGTGTAGTGGTTGAAAGATTAACAAAATAATCACTAAACATACAAACTAAATGCTAGAATGTTTCTACAAAACATCAGTTCACAAAACCATTGCCATTGTACATGTCTTCTGTTGCCACTGTTTGGACATAATTGAGGAACAGGGAGCAATATGCTTGTTGGCACCGATGACGTAACAGATGAGAAAAGAGGGAACCATGCCTTCAGGAAAGAGAGCAGAGCAGTCATCCACGTTTAAACCAGGCAGGATGGCTAGCCAGTTTGGATCAAGGCCTCGGACTTAGTCATGGACCAGTGCCCGGAATAAATGGAAGAATTACAAATAGCACTGCCTTTCCCGTTTAACAACGCACATAAGCAAGCCTTTCCATAAAAAAGAACTCAGTAACCTCCCCACCCCCTTTCACACAAACACACACACACACACACACACACGCACGCACACACAAACGCACACACACACATATACATATTACACATATGAATACACATATACATATACAGTACATACACATACACATACACAGTCAAGATGTACAGGGTTCCAAACACAGCTTGGGCATTGATATGGAGTGGACATCAAGTGGGACTATAAAAAGATGAGTCTAACATGATTTACTCTGGCTGGCAAAACAACATTTTGCTCACAGTGAGATGCTGCTATTTTTTCCATATGAAAAATGTGAGACTGCAGTTTCCACTGAAATCCCCCTGAATCACACTTGTGGGCTCGCTGAGCTATTTCAGGTCACGGACAGAGTTCACTGTGAACGTCAATGTGAAGGACACGTCTTCTTTTCTGATCTATCTGCGCAATCATCAAAATTCCTTCCACAAGGGAATATGTTTCATTCCTGATATGTATCCTACTCATGGGCGGATTATGAACTTTCAGGCCCCTGGGCCCAGATGTATTAAAGGCCCCCCACTAATTGTCGTATATGTGGGAGGGGGGGATTTGGGGATCCTCCCCAGAAATGTTTTAATTTGTTTGATGTGATTTCCTGTATTCTGGTGCATTTTAGGGACGGCCAATACTAAATTCAATCAGATGATTCATAGCCTACATCCTGATTTGTTGATATTGATTCAACATGACAATGATTCCATGCAAAGGCTTGGGCTTCAAGGCCCCTGACCCCTTGGGCCCCTGGGCCTGGTAGGCCCGTGCAGTAATCCATCCCTGATCCTACTGTAAACAGGGTTGAGAGTAACATTGACACAACTGTTCAAAAACACTTTAACACTGTTTAACAGACGGCTTCTACTTAAACAGTCCACCAATTCCAGGCAACTCTTATCCCATTTGTTGTATGTATTTTGTCTTCCAGTCAGGGAGATGGTTTGATGCTTTTAGTCTGTGCACTATTGATATCTATTTCACATCTTATTACATGGTAGGAGGGAAAGGGGAAAGGTAGGGTAGGTCAAATTATTTATGCTAGAAATGCATACACACACACACAAACACACACACACACACACACACACATAAAACACATATATGCACACACACACACACACACACACACACAGGGGGCCAGAGACAAATTGACAAACACTAATTGGGGCAACGATTGATTGTTATCACAAAATCTATCTGATGTGGCTGGTTCATCAGAGGAGTGGTTTTCCATCAGAGGTGAATTTGTTTAATGGGCCTTTTAGTCTTTTTCAAATCACAACAATACTTAAACTTATGGTTTCAACCATTGGTCTGTAAAAAAATATATTTTTAGCAAACGGATTAACAAAACTGAATCATGTAAAATCACTGCGACGGTCCTGTGCTAAAGGGTCTGGAAGCAGATGCTATTTTTAAGGGCTAAGAGCCCTCTCTGACATTAAGGTAATCTGAAAACATGTTCAAATTTACTTAAATTGTATACTTCCATTCCCTTAGATAGAATCTCTTCAGAACATCAGAGAGTGTTAGCTTAACCCTTGTGTTATCCTCAAATCTTACCGACACTCTTTATCCTTGGGGTCAATTTGACCCCAGCTAAATAAACCCTCAGAAAATGATTATAATTCATATTGTTACCCAGTTTTTTTTGTGATAGGTACTTAACAAGAGTGTGATAACCACCATCAAAAGCCCTACAAAACAATCCCCCCCCCCCCCCCCACACACCCCTTTATGAACCTTGGAACCCTGGCTGGCAATATTGCCCATCCAGTGTCAGCAGCCCAAAGGCTTGCTGTTGCTTCCCCTTTTGACTTTTAGAGTCCTGCCAAAATGACTTATATGTAATAAGTACTTGTGTATGTAATAATGATAATAACAATATGTTCCCATACTATTCAAATAATAATATCCAAAATGTGTCAAATATTCATGTACCCTATGTTTCATACAGCTGGGGTCAAACTGACCCCAAGGAACATCAATGTACAAAATATTTGTACAGGACATTGAAAACATATTATTGAACAAATTTCATGCTAACTCTGTTGTACCCTTCAATTTAGGAAAAGTCATTAAACATGAAGCAAAAAAAAAAAAGTGAACCATATATTTTATGATGTTAAACGTTGCTTGGGGTCAAATTGACCCCAAGGATAACAGGAGGGTTAAACTATCAGATAACATGTATGTAAGTTATAGTAAGCTGAAGGTTTAATGCAAAAGACAGTCAGATGTAATTATTAGGCATTCCATTTAAAGGCACCTTTTTGTCACTTTCGTTCCAGTCATCACACCAGTATTTTTGTCTGCAGTGTGAAAAAGAATGCCACCACACCTTTTGTTGACAGAGACAACAAAGATCTCAGTTGTCCCATGCCACATATTTTGCTCTTGCCAATTCATAATAAAAGATTAACACGTTGCCATGGTTATGGATATTTTATGAGCCACAGAGTCAATAGACAATAATGTTGTCATTTTCAAGTAGCCTACACCATTGGTTAAATGTGGGCGAGTGGGTCTAATGGTGCCATAATGGCCACTTTTCCAGCTCATGTTCTCTGGTCCACCATTGAATTAGTAAAAAAAAAAAAAAAGGATGGATTTTAGGAAGGCTGTGGGTCCTCTGCTCAGCTGAGAAACTTGCTTTTGCTTACTGTATGGTCAATATCTGTGTAATTCATTGGTAGTTCGCAACATGCCATCCTATGCCAAACAGAAATCCTTCTGAAAACAAACCCCAACAACAATAACATTTATTTCCATGCAATTTTCACTTTGGCTAAAAATGCTAATGTATGTGTGTATGGGTGGCCATGGTGTTCCCATGCCCACCCGGTCTGGAGACAGGTGTTTAGTGCTTGATGGATCACACTGGGTCCTGCCAGCCCTGTAGTAGGGATAGAAAGAGCTTAGAGCAATACAATAGAAGAAAGAGAGTTCATACATTAGGCCTAAGAGTTAGCGTTGGCCATGAGTTCAAGTTAGTCAAGCTAGCAAGCTAATGCTTGTCCTCAAAATCAATGTGGTGTAGACTTAACTAGCATGGTTTTAGCCAACTTAAGCATAAAAGAAAACATACATTTTGGCACATTAATTTGTGTAAGGCTTTATATGACCCAAATGTGGGTCATCTAGGTTTTACTTTTTTATGCATTTTATAGGCTTGGCTAACATAGTTAGCCTTGAATAGTCATCATATCTGCCACCAATTTTGTGGTTTGGATTAGGCAGTGGCGTAAAAGATTTTAAATTAAGCTTATCTGCCGAATTATGTGCATGTGCACTTCTGCAAAGTAGATCAGGCAGCTGTTACAGATTGGGCAGTGTACTCAGTAACTCTAATTATTTTGTGTGACATTGTTCCAAAGTGATCACCTTGAAGTTCCTTTGAAGACATTGGTGTATAGCCTAAACATGCCAGCTGAATGCAACTTGTATGGCCAAATAATGGCTATAACATGGTCTTAGTGTTTCCCCATCACAAGCAAAACCAGGGCTATAATGCTGGCTGGTGGTTAGCCTTTCCTTTGAGGTCACAGTTTTTCATATGTTTACTGCAAGTTTTTCCGATTTCTGTCTTATCACTGATCAGCCAGATTGCATAAACACAGGACCCGTTGAAATCTTGGGTTGTAAATACAGGAAATCCTGTTGGAAATAAAGGGAAATGGAATTATCCCATATGATTAGGCTGTAGTATAGTATCCTGTTTATACCAGAAAATCAAACCAATATGATCAAAGCTGATCATAAACTAGATACACAATGGCCATTGATAATTTAATGATGTAACAAAGGAAAAAATGTGTATTGACCATTTCAAGAGAGTTCCATGATCAGCATCATAGTTGTTCCCACAAGGCTTTCGTTTTAACATTCCATATGAAGGGGAAGTAGATTGGGAACAAAATAGAATGTTCAAGCATTGTTTTTGTTTGTCTTGTTGAAAGGGATGCTATTCCATATCATAGTCATAGTCATAGTCAAGTTTATGCACAATTTAAAACAACATGTGGTTGACCAAAGACACAAAAAAAGCACAACAGGAAAATAAAACTAAAATAATATGTTCATATATATATAGCCTATATAATTACATTCCACGATTCATTTGAAAAGCCATTAATAGCATGTTCTTTTGACTTGGCTTTAAAAGCACCAATAGTTGGTGTAGATCTAATTTGAAAAGGCAGGTTGTTCCACAACTTGGGCTCAGCTACTGAAAAACACGGTCACCTTTATTTTTTAGACGACTCTGAGGTACTGAGAGCAGTAGTTTATCTGATGACCTCAGAGTTCTGGGAAGACAGTGAAAGTGTACAAGCTCACTTAGGTATTGGGGAGCTTGTCCATTTAAAGCTTTAAAGAGAAAAAGAAGAATTTTGTAATCTACTCTAAATCTCACTGGTAACTATTTAAAAACTGGAGAAATATGTTGTGTCTTTTTAGACTTGGTGAGCAGCCTTGCAGCTGCATTTTGCAACATTTGAAGTCGGGATAGAGTGGACTGAGTGACACCAAAATAAAGGGAGTTACAATAGTCCAGGTGGGATGAAATAAAGGCTTGAATCAATATCTCAAAGTCTTTGAAAGAAAACATAGTTTTGGCTTTACTTAAGATTCTAAGGTGGTAAAAAGATGACTTAACAACAGCATTAATCTGTTTCTCAAATTTAAAATCAGGGTCAATTAGAAAGCCAAGATTTCTTGCATAAGGTTTTACATATCTGGCAAAAGACCCTTGTTCACTAATTGCATTATTTGCAGCTTCATGTGAACCAAAAAATAGAATTTCTGTTTTGGATTCATTCAGCTTTAAAAAATTGGTCAACATCCATTGTTTAATCTCTTTTAGGCAATCAAGCAATGGGTTTAGAGCACTAGAGGAACCACATTTAAATGGGAGTAACAGTTGTGTATCATCCGCATAGAAATGATAGGATATACCGTGCTTTTTCATAATTTGACTGAGTGGCAACATGTACAGTGAGAATAAAATACAACTAAGCACTGATCCCTGTGGAACACCATAAGATAAGGGGGCAGATGAAGATGAAGTATCATTGAAAGAAACTGAAAAGGTTCTTCCCTCTAAGAAGGAGGCAAACCATTTCAGTGCAGTACCTGAAATTCTAACCCAGTGCTCAAGGCGCTCTAAAAGAATGCAGTAATCTACAGTGTCAAAGGCGGCGCTAAAATCTAGCAGCATAAGTAATGCACAGTTCTTTGCATCCACAGATAGTAACAAGTCATTAGTGACTTTAATTAAAGCAGATTCAGTGCTGTGTTTAGGTCGGAATCCAGACTGGAAGATGTCTAACATCTCATTCTCTGATAGAAAGGATTGGAGTTGTTGAAAGACAACCTTTTCCAGGATTTTAGAAAGAAAGGGCAATTTTGAGATGGGTCTATAATTGTTAAAGTCAGTGTCATCAAGCTCTGGCTTTTTAAGCAGGGGCTGCACTATTGCATGTTTAAAATGAGTTGGTACTTGGCCAGAGATAAGTGATGAATTGATAATAGAGAGGATGGAGGGACCCACACTCTGAAATGCCTCTTTCACCACCCTTGGTGGAATACAGTTGAGTGGATATAAGGAGGGTTTTAGATTAAATACAACTTGTTTCAGGTGTGACAAGGAAATGGGTACAAAGCTGTATATCACTAGATAGACATTGACAGCCGATCTGTATGCAAAAGCAGGAGCATTCATACATGCATTTACTTGATCTCATTATGTTGTGTTTGCAAACTGGAAAAGCCTTAATATTGTCAGGAATAAATACATCAAGCATCTGGGCAAAAATGCATCACAATGTATGTTGAAATAAAATATCAAATACCCTAATTTAAAGTGTATCAAAAAATGAACTACTGTTAAAATAAAATACAGTTTTTTTTGTATTTTGAAAATACTAAAAATACTGTAAAGGGAGCATGAAATCACTTTGCAAACCTTCCATATAATCTATTCATTCATCAGTACACTGACTCTGTTGATGAAGTGGACAGTGTTTGAGAGCAACAGCTTTTCTCTGTATATGAGACATGCCATAAGCCTACAAACGTCAACAGATTAACTATCCTGACCTGACTGCTACATCTCATAGCCTACTATATATACACTAAAAAGTCAAAAACTGAACTGGTACAAAGTGGAGACAAGTCTATGACATTGTCAGTGCCCAGATTGCTTGATATTGCACTGGGTAATGCTATTGATCAGGAAGAATCATGATTTAGTTGGTTTTTAACAAACTGGTTACCAAGCGCTAAATGGTGTATTGATGCCAAGGGGCATAAATGTGAATGTGTCATGCTTTGGGCAATGCATGGGGCAACTTTTTGAGCAATGCTCCAGGGCAACCACATAACCAGTTATGTGTTCTGATTGGGGTTCTCAGAAAACTTGAGGTTGCTGTGAGAGGAAACTGATTCTGAGAAACGTATCTAGCCCTGGATCATCTTCCTGAATCTCAATATTCTGATAACAACTCTTGGCAGATTCCCAGAAGCCAGCACCAGTCAGAGGCTACATTAATTGTTTTGCACTCTTATGATGTCATCACATCACCGAAAGTATTGGTTTTACCAAAAATATTTGGTAGTACTTTAAAGTACAAAAATACACATATTTTGATACAAAATATGAAGTCATTTTCTTCAATCCAATAAAATACAAATTAAATACTATTTTGTATTTGAAATACGTATTTCAAACATGTAGGCTATCATAAATACTGCCCATCCCTGAATGTTGTTACATCTTGGATGGAAGCTCAAAATTTGATTGGCCTCCCATACTTTAAGAGTCAGCTGGGGGGGATGGAGGCAATGCTAAGAAATGCTAAATTAACAAATTACTGAGGTCTTAAATGTTTACAAGGGTCATTCAGTTTTCTGTAAATTACATTGAATCCTGTTAATCCTAGTCATCGAGGCATACAGTAGGCTTCTCCAGACACGGATGCTGGCGGCTGCAAGTCTTTAATGAGCGGCATATGTGCTAATGCTGCGGATTTAGCTAAGGTGCTTAAAGTGATGTGTTCTATATTAGGATAATGAGATCTGCTTTCAACAGGACAGACCTCGAGACACCACCTTGACCCACAACTGCATGGATGTGTTTTACTGAATCGGCACTCCGCACAATAGGCTACCTTTTGTTTTCTCAATAATGGCTGGGAAAGAGACTGGCTTCAATGGGTTTATTTCTTCATTGACTCAATTCATGCATTAGTAAGCTTGTCTGAAAGCACAATGCCCTGGTGATTAATACAATTAAGGCCTTTTTCAATATTTGATAAATGAAGACCTTTGTTCTCTGTTAAGCCTCTTTTTGAAGGTGCTATAGCTGGCTGGCTTGTTTCTGAAAAGTGTGCTTTATAATCCATGATGTTCTGCCCATGCCTCTTACTTGACCCTTCAAAAAAGGCTCATAAGAGTGTTTCAGTTGTTCAGAACGTGTCTTTTGACTGGTTTGCCAATGCTAATACCCTCTCTTGGACTTTGAACTTTAAAATCAGTTTCCATGGATACCTGCAAGCTAATCAGCACTCTTCAGCAGAAAATAAAAAGAATCTGTAGAATTTGTGGATTTCATACACAGCATGCCAAAAGTAATTATTTCACATACTTGTACACATATTGGACAGTTTTAGTCCCCATTATCTTGCAATTGTCAACAGACTTTACTCATCAATGAATGTACTGTTCAGCACTACTATAGGACTAAGCTTGGTACACACATTCACTCTCTGTTTTACATTACAACTATTTTAGAAGTGACACCAGATACAGATCAGATTTATGTTACACTAAAGAATCATTTGAACAAATCTCTCAAACAATGTCAAAAAACCCTTCATAGCATGTATTAAGTACAGAACATAGCCTACATGTCTACACTGAGATGTAATCCTGGTAATAAGCACATAATTGGGTTTCGACGGATTGGGTTAAGATATTATATGCTGTTAGTCATTAAGGTGTTTACATGGATTTTAACTCAATACATTTAATGTACCAAACATGTACTGTATTAGTGGACTTGTATGTAATATGTCAAATCACGCAGATGGTAGAACAAGCAGTCCAGCCAGTCATCCATCATCAGAAGTTGAAACAGCACAACTTTACAGGCTGTAAGTGGTTGTGAGCCAGTTGAGAGCCAAAACTTGTAATACTGCAAGCCAGCTATTCAAGTGAACACTGTACAGGCGTTATTTGTTCCTTGTTGGCTCTTCAGTGTGCCCATGAGGGGTTGTGTAAGGTCCCTAGAGTCCCTCCACTGTTCACCCCCACCTTTGTTAAGACGTCGGAGAGGAAGTGATGGCAATCAGACAGTCCATTAGAACAGCATGTTATGGCTTCAAATGACAGAGGTATTTGTGTTTGCTTTGCCAACAGAGAGATATGATGCTCTATGTTTGTGCAGTGTGTGTGTGTGTATGTGTAGATCTGTGTTGTGTGCATGTATGTATGTATGAGTGAATGACTGAATGTATTTGTGCTGTTAGATAAAAAAAACAGGTCATCATACGTTCAGTGAATGCTTGCCATTTCTGCCCCTCAGCATCAGTTCATGGTGTGTGAGTTTGCATATCACCATTAATTCTTATTATGTTCATGTTTACGTTTATGTTTATGTTTATGGTATTTGGTAGACACTTCTGTCCAAAGCGACTTATAAACACTAGACCACCATAATATAAATAATCAAAATAATGAGTTTTGATATTAACAAAAGCCATACACATGCAAACCATTAGGCTGTAAGAGAATTCATTAATTAAGTGAAAGAATAACAGATGAGTCTTGAAACATTTAATGAAAGTCCCAAAACAATCACAACAATGTACAATATTTTAATAATGTGATGTGAAAAATAATGGAAAGGTCATCCCAAAGTGCCTTAATTCTGGCATGTTTGTTATGCTGCAAATGCAGTGCTTGCACCCTAGCATGTGCCTTGTGAGAAACCAGAGTGCTTATGAAACAGTCAGCGGATCGTGTGCAGAGCATTCTGATGTAACATGGACTCGGAGAGTGGACTCTATCCATCTGGTCAAACAGCTGCAGGAATGACCATTTATAAAAACAGATATTTCCTTCACTCTTCCTCTCTCTCTCTTTCTTTCTCAATATATATATGAAGACTTTGGTTCCAAAACGCTTTATCCACTATTTTAATGAATTTTCATAAATCATTTTTTTACATTTTGTTTCGCAAGTAATTTCAGTAAAACTGTAACTGGTATTGTTATTTGATTTATCTTACTCAATCAAAACAACAAAAAAGCAAGTTGATTGATATAACCTGAAATACACGATTAAATAACATGACTTTCTAATGTTTTTTAAAATGGAGATATAGCGTTTTGGAACCAAACTCTTCTATCTGTCTTTCTTTTGCTTTCTCCTTGTGTCTTTTTTACCCTTGCCATTCACCCGTTCATTCTTGTGTTTGGACTTGTGGCTTCAAACATCCCACCTCTGTTTATTGTTGTAGCCAAGCTGCTGTGTAAATTTCCTGTGGCTCCATCTTCTCTAAGTCTCTTACACAATCACTCATCAGCCACGAGAGATTCTGTTACAGCGCTGTCATTTTTGAAAATTTCAACAAAAAAAACCTAACACGGTTTTGGACTGGATTATGGTAATGTTTGGTGCACTTTCTTTATATGATGTTCCATCATGAAATACTTGATTCAGTTTTATTGATCAGCTGTTTTTGTTCTCCAACAACTTGTCCTGCATCAGCGTTCATTGTGTGCTTTATATGGCAGTAAGATGTAATTACTAATTAATATCTGTATATAAAGTAACACCACCCAATCTATAAAGTTCTAACATTACACGTTATATTTCATAAAGTATACATTCTCTATACCTCTGGCAATAAGAATGCACAAATCACAATGTAATGAAGTCACAGAAATGTCTATGATTTCTTATATCCATTGCGACAACATTTTCATGAAACAGCAGTGCTTCTCACTGGTCATCCACCCCAGTTCGCATGTGATCTGCCTGCCATCTCTATGGCAGCAGATGCATCTAACCCCACCTCCCCATCCCTGATAAATCCTGTCTCTTAAAATATATTATCGGGAATCTGGTGCACTGTGACAGCAGTTTTGGGGTCATCTGAAGATTAGAGATTAGACTCCACCCCACAGAGCCAGTCGCTGTAAAACTGGCTTGAGCAGGGGGGAAAGGACTCAGGGTATAACATAAATTATCATATGTAAGACGACAACCATATCTGCAGAAGAGATCTATTTGTTATCAGGACAGACAGACGCTGCTATGCTCTGCAGAGCTGAAATGAAGTTATTCCTGAAAAGAATCTCAAAATCTTATCATTCACAAAGACTTTCACATACACATTCATGAGCTCTCAATCAGTGATTGGTCCAACATAATACCCAATGCAATGCCTGTGAGGAATCTCTGTTTACAAGGAATACATATTGCCTTCCGCAGAAGCATGCGGGGCCCAGCAGGCCAGTAAAAGCGTCTTTGTGTAGGGCGTTGGAGTCACTGTTTGCTGCTCCCTCTGTGTGTCTATGACTATTTATGGATGATGTGTGTTTATCACAATGTTTTTAGTCATCACAGTAGGTCAGTGCATTGTCCTGCTAGCCATTGTGAAGTCTCCAGGAGGGTGGAGGATGTGTGGAGGTGGAGGATGTGTGTGTGTGTGTGTGTGTGTGTGTGTGTGTGTATTAATTTACATTGTGTTATCAGACCAGACAGGGTAAACACTGGTCAGTAAACACCAACTGTATTGAGTGGGCTATCAGGCGAGGGTTTGTGGGATATCATATCAAAAATTAAAGATAAGGATTGACAGATGGATGTATAAGTCTAATAAATGTTATCTAAAGAGATAGATTGCTTGTGTGTGTGTGTGTTTGTATGTGTGTGTATGTATGTGTCTGGGTGTCCATTTATTATATGAATATCACTATGTAAATATGCATCTTTTGTGATAAATTGGTGCATATCACCATATACACACCCGTCTTCTTTACGCTTGCTGAGGACTGCTACATCACAATGAGAAAACTATTATTACTTGTCAACTTATTTTATACACAGTCATAAAACTGACATGCTAACATTTAAGTATGAGGAAGTCATTTAGGTATCTTTGACGTAATGTTTTTTTTTTTTATGTTACATAATACATAACTGTGAGAATTCACAAAACCTACATGATTGCTCAGTCATCACCAGACACTCACAGTGGCAAAAAGCTACGCCACTGCACAGCTCAAGCTGAACCACTCTAGCGAATCACGCAATTATCCAGTTTATCTTGTCTTTACTTCTTGTGAACCCTGCGCTGTTCCTGGTTATATCCTTGTCATACATTCTCAGTAAATATTTAGTACTAATCTCATCCGATCACATCTGTCATCAATGGTAACCATAAGGCGCCACAGGGGGAATAGGGGTGTCAGCAGTCTTGAGGACATGATCACATACCCAATCTCTGATTGTGGTCCACTTCAGGAAACAGAACAGGAATGTGGTTTGGGCTATGCTGACTTGGTCTCACTTTATGTCACAGGAGAGGTATTACATTTCTTGTGATGTTGGTATGGAATTTCCTACAGTGGCAAACCAACAACCAAGCCTACAATAGGATACAATGACAATTAGGGATGTCCGATATTGGCTTTTTTGCAGATATCCGATATGCCGATATTGTCCAACTCTCAAATTTCGATTCCGATATCAGCCGATACCGATGTCGATATATGGGTTATTTTTCCTCAAAACTAATTTAGGTAACATCACATATCTCCTGTTGTGGAATTAACACAACATGCTTAATGTTATTGTGATGCCCCACTGGATGCATTCTTGAATGCAACAAGGCTTTCCAAATGTTAACATTGTCTGTGCAAAATAAGAAAAATACTTGCAACATAGCACAATGTAAAGCCAACTAAAATAACAGGCATAGTGTATGACAGGCTACCCTTTTTCTGTGTTAAATGAGCCTGCATTTGTAGGATGCTTCATGAACTGTTTCTTTAACTAAAACTCAATCACCTTAATTGAATGAATGCACAAATATGAGTCAATTACAATGTGGCAAGCAACTATACTGCACAATTTTGAAAACATTTGTTTGAGCTACAAAAAATACTTCAGGCTTGAGGTGAAGTACAAAAAATAAAACATTTTAAGGTGTACAAATCTAAGCAGCCTTTGTCCCTAGCCCATTACTTGGGCTAATGCAATCATTGAAATTATAAACTGGGCTCAATCAGCACTGCTCTACATGAGCAACAACAAAGAGATGCAACATTAAGGTAGTGTGCAATAAGAACAAGGAAGGCACAAAGTTTCAGTCCAGACCTTCCAGAGTAGTAAACAAAGTCCTCCTTTAGTATTAGTCCAATGAACGGGGCTAAAAGACTGACTGGCCTTCATAACGGGCCATACCCACAATCAGGCTTGGAATTTCACCATTTTAGGGGCAAGGCCACTTACTTGGCCTTCAGTTGGGCATATTTGGTGGGGGGCACAAAGGCCACATGTCAGGGCACCAAGGCCAAAGTTAACTATAGTAGGCTATAAAAATTATCAAAGTTGTATTCACTGCAGTAGACCTGCATCACTGTATGAAACATTACAAAAACATGACATATTACATATAACTGTAAATCATCTGATCATCTAATATTTTCAGATATCTAGGCTATATTTAACATTTATTTTATATTTGGCCTGTTATGAAATCATGTATTGAACAATTTAAGCACAGCTCAGCTTTAAGAAACTCAGATGCATGCTTAGCATTTTGTGATCATTAAGGCTACTTTCACAAACTCTTATAGTCAGCTGTTCTCTGATTTACCGATATCTAGGCGACATTTGTAATATTTGTTTTGTATTTGGCCCGTTATGAAATAATGTGGAACAATTTAAACACAGTGTAAAACTTAAATCCCAAATTTGGAGACATCCGTGTATGTTGAAATTTACTGCAAATTCAAAACGGGATTAGTATAGAACGGCTAACTGTACAGGGGACTGATTTACACCTTTCTGTTCGGTAAGGTCTGCTGTTTATTCTGATATATGGTTTGTCATATGTTAAACGAAGGGTTCTGAAGTATTCCACCAAGATGAATGGGTAGGGAGATGGACGCAAAACCTTCAGTAGAATTTATGATTAAATTGAATGATATTATTTACTTTTCTCGCGAACCGTTCACCACAGGAATTAGCGGCTAACATCGTTTAAAAGCTGAGAAAAAGCTCTTTCATGTGATACTTGTGATGTCTGTGTGATGAGTAGGCTACTTTGCGAGTAGTTCAACTGAGAAGAATGGGTTAAAGGAGAATTCCGGTGTGATTTTGACCTAAAGTGTTTTGAAACATGATACCGAGTGTGAACGTATGTCTCATAGCCCATCTCGGCTTGTCCCCTGCACTCCGAAATTTGGCATTAGTTAGCCGATGCTACCAACAAGGCGGTCAATGGTGGTGCCTCGGCATCGGCACAGCCTGTCGGCACACTGTTTTACACCATTTACGAGGCTCAATGTATCTCCACACTTCATTGGTAGACTTCCGAGGGCCCTGACATTTAAAACGAGACATTGAGAACTTTGAAAAAGCACTGGTAGTTTACTTACAAGACGATTTATACAGACAGTATCTTCTCGAAGTTTAGCGTTTGCAGCCATCTTGAATTTAGTCACGATAAGTCGAGCGACGAGTAAGAATGAACAGGTATGATACGGAATCAGATTCCAAAAATAATTCCGTGGAAATGCATGGATTCCAGTTGCTGCTACTGGAAGAAACTAATCCATGCATTTCCACAGAATTATTTTTGGAATCTGATCCCTTATCATACCTGTTCATTCTTACTCGTCGCTCGACTTATCGTGACTAAATTCAAGATGGCTGCAAACGCTAAACTTCGTGAAGATACTGTCTGTATAAATCGTCTTGTAAGTAAACTACCAGTGCTTTTTCAAAGTTCTCAATGTCTCGTTTTAAATGTCAGGGCCCTCGGAAGTCTACCAATGAAGTGTGGAGATACATTGAGCCTCGTAAATGGTGTAAAACAGTGATTTATTTGCATGGCTGTGCCGATGCCGAGGCACCACCATTGACCGCCTTGTTGGTAGCATCGGCTAACTAGCGCCAGATTTCGGAGTGCAGGGGACAAGCCGAGATGGGCTATGAGACATACGTTCACACTCGGTATCATGTTTCAAAACACTTTAGGTCAAAATCACAAAATTTGGACGCACTTTCTTGCGCTGTCACTTTCTCCACTGCATAATTTGGCCATAGGCCATAGGCTAAATATATATCGCTATTAGTAGGACGTAAAGCAGAATATTTAAAGAAGGCCACCGTGGCCTGTAAACCTCTGATTTTCAAAGGGGCGTCATGGCCAACGCAAGGGGCTACGACGGCCATGGCCAATTCCAAACCACAGACATAATGTTGAAACAGAGCGAGCAAGTTTGTTACTGCAGCCATCCACGCTTGTTTGTATGCTTCAAGACGCAGCTTGATGAGGTCATCATCTGTGCGCCGGTAAACGCTTCAGGAGCGCATAGGCCAGTGTTTTTCAACCACTGTGCCGGGGCACACTAGTGTGCCGTGAGAGATCATCAGGTGTGCCGCAGAAAATTACCCAAATGTCACTCACTGGTCCAGAAAAGCAACTGTTGCATCAAAGAATTTATAACCACATGCTCTCATTGATTGTATGATTGCACTATTTGTGGTATGCAGGCATTGTACAACAGGGGCCCCATATCCAGTATTCACAGAATCATCACATATCCAGTTCATAACAACAATTAAATTAGATATAGTCACCTACAAATGAAACAGAGGGCGCTTGTTTCATTGAGCAGGTCTTGCATAGAAGCCATAATAAGGCCATATCTGTGTATTATTTGAAATGTTAAGTATGTTATGGTATTTTTATTTTTTCTTTACACAGGATGTTAGTGTGCCGTGGGACATTTTAAGTGTCAAAAGTGTGCCGTGGCACAAAAAAGGTTGAAAAACACTGGCATAGGCACTATTTGGGTGTAACGCAAGGATTATTTTATCGGTTTTAAGGCAAAATCCGATAACGATATTAACAGATATTACATTTTTATGCTAATATCGGGCCGATAATATCGGTGGGCCACCGGTTTACCGGTTTACGGACATCTCTAATGACAATACACAGTTGGCTGGTGACAGTCGCAAACGTCGTATGTTGTACGCAGGTTCCGTAACGTCCCTCGTTATCACATGAATTTCCAACCAAAGAACCAAGGCAACAAAAACAAAATCACCAACAATGCAACTTTCATCCGTAAATCAGCATCACTAACTGAGCAGCCTTCATGAGCATTGTATGGGGTTATTAAGCAGAGACCTTCTTTCTGTATTTCGCTGAATTAGGCCCATGACATAGCCTGGGCTTCCCCATGCTGCCTTACACACGTGATTTTATTCGCACTGCTAGGTAGCCTGGATTCCATGGACCCGACTTTCACCTCAACGAAGGAACCAATCACAGAAAGGAGGGGGGACATCAAGACGATGACAACATAGACCTCTCCAGAATATATCCCGCCTCCTAACTTCCGTATCCATCCAACTTCCGGGCGTGGATTGTCTATGGGAAATAACATGGCGTTTTGAAAGATCGTACCTGTCAAACTCTGTAGGTGACAAAGTAGAAAAAGCTGCTGGGCAGATTGGCCTACACACTTCTGCCATCTAGTTTCCACTGGATTTTTTGATTTACGGTGCCGTTTAAGTAGTATAGTCTATAGTATACTACTTAAACGGCACCGACAATCAAAAAATCCAGTGGGAACTATATGGCAGAAGTGTGTAGGCCAATCTGCCCACCAGCTTTTTCAACTTCGCTACCTACAGATGTTTTACCGGTATGATATTTCGAAACGCCATGTTATTTCTCATAGACAATCCACGCCCGGAAGTTGGATGGATACGGAAGTTACGGAGGCGGGACTTATTCTGGAGAGGTCAATACCGAAGCGGACCGAACTACGTACAGACGCATTTGATAGACATTCGTAGCGCCCAATAAATGGCTCTGGGCATTCGTGAACCACGTCTCAAATACGAGAAAATTAATGTGTAGGTCCCAGACCCGTCTGGCGTTAGCCAGGCTACCCATGACATGACCGGAAGGCATGCACTGATTGTTACATTCTGGGCTAATATCGATACCAATGCATAAAATAACAATTTGGCTGATAACAGATGCCGATACTGTATTTTTTTTCTTTGCAAAAATTTTCATTTAAAAGGCATTCATAACACAACATTTATGTAGTGCAGAACTGATGCAACATGACACATAAACATCAGCCACTGCCATCTGTAAATGTCATATACAGTATATCGGTAAATTTGCTGATAGCCAATATCAGTCAATAAGGCCAATATTGGCCAATACCGATGTTGGATGATATATCGTCCCAGTGGTGTCTGGCCACCCAGAGACCCACCCCCCTCCACATTAATGGTGGTTTCTACTAACAATGTCTTCGGTCATATAATCCAATCAGCAACATAACCAAACAAAACTCAAGCCCTTGATGTGGCATCAACAAACACCCACAAATTCCTCAGTCAAATGGGCTTGCCTTTTCAGTTAACTCTTTAGAGCTACTTTCAGGGACTGTCTTCGAAAACCAAAAGCCAACAAAAGTGTTGTGGTTGGTTACCTTCTGTGCTGTAGACTTACTCCTTGCTTTCCAAGACCAAATCCTGCTCGTCCATTCTGCAACCTGCCCAGCAATAGCCCTATGCTGCGTTGCACCTTGAGCATGTTTAACTGCTTGCAGTGGATTCCACTTCATCCCTGTTTTCACTGTTGGGGCAGTAATGTTGATGATTGGAACCTGAGTCATCTCCCAACTGCTCTTATCACCTTTGAATGCCTCCACCAGGTTGGTCATTGGTAACACCAACATTCCCTTTCCATTCAATGTTACTTAGACAATGTGGCATAAGCCATTTTATATCTACAATATTAACAATTATTTCTCCACCTCTGAAACAGTAATTTCATACACAAAGGGCACCTAATGTGTTGTAAATGGCCTCATTTTAAGCACCACAACTTCAGCTTATCAGGAAAGTGGGTTCTATCGATGAAATAGATAGCCTCAACAATGACTCTAAATCTACTCTAAGCTCCAAGACCTGTCCTCGGTCACTCATTGTGGAATTGTACCACCTGCCTAAACTCTTTACCATTTTTTCTACATAGACG
Source organism: Alosa pseudoharengus (assembly GCF_046254945.1). Taxonomy (NCBI): domain Eukaryota; kingdom Metazoa; phylum Chordata; class Actinopteri; order Clupeiformes; family Clupeidae; genus Alosa; species Alosa pseudoharengus. Next base: position 25,592,365 of record NW_027468650.1, on the reverse strand, counting down.
GAATCACCTTGCCATCGATATAAAGCTTTTACCAAGGAGAGAGAGAGAGAGAGAGAAAAAAACTAGGCAAGAAGGAAAGATTGAAGGAAGAAGGGCAAAGCAAGGTGAGATGAGGCATAGAAAAGAGGTTTTGTAGACACTCTGTATTGTGTAAACCTGTCATAATCAAGTCACAAGGAGAATCGTGTCTTGCCAAAACATTTCATCAACAAATCATGCATTACACAAATGGTTTGAAATTACACTGACATATCTCAGGTATTTTACTCTAAACGAGACCATGGAAATAAATATAGTCCTCTATGTGGGATGCATTACCCCTTGTAATGTTTTATTGTCTTACAAAGTATATTTTTGTATATTAACGCTGCCATTGCTCCACTGCTACATATACCAGCCATTTTCAATGGAGGCCATCTCCCTTCCAGGGCAATTTCCAGTGGCTTCCATTTTATGAGCGGTCCAGTCTTTTTTTAGTTTCAGATTAATCTTTTATCTTCTTAAGCCAAAGCGACCATGGGGATGCACTGGGCTGAGGATTTAAACGATTTTTAAATAATCCCTTCATGATGAAGACTCATTGTTGTACTTTGAAACAGCATTGATTGGAATTACATAATAGCAGACCTGTATTTTTTCCTGCTCAGGTATATGTCACTGTGAGCCCCCATGTGTATGTGTGCGTGTGTGTTTGGGGAAAGGGGGTTGTCTTGGTGTTTATGTGTGAGAGTCTGTAACTATTACTTCCATGGGTTACACTGATACAGTCTTTTGTTCATTGTTGACAGAGACACCATCTTTCTCATCTGTCTGTAAAGAGAAGATATAACCACAGACAAGCAACATGAAAGACTAGAGTATAGCTGAGTAGTTGTTTAGCAACATGAGTTATAGCCATTGCTCCATTGATCCTGTCTTCGGCTAGCTATTAAGTGTCATAAAGATTTGATGACTGAGGACATTTATAGGATATTGTTTTGGGAATTAGCACTATTTTTCCAATCCCAATGTTATGACATCTTACAAAGATTATGCAAGTCAAGTTAATCATAATCTTTTTCTCTGGATGATATTTCTCTGTGCTTTTCAAAATGAAGAGAAATCGAAAGGGATAAATGACTTGAAGTAGCATTATCAATAGAAATATCCTAATGCTATTTTCTTTGACTTTTTCTCTGTTGATCTCAAAGACTGCTACTAACATTTAGTAAAACGTTTGGGATTAAGGCTAAACAATGAAACAGAGGATTTGATTCCAGCTTGCCATATAAGTCACATTATCGTGTATCTAAACCCAAATTCATTTGAAGGTTTTGGACATTCATGATCCACTAGTCTGCACTTGAACAAAAGATTCATTCAAAGGCCTCCTTCATTCCTCCCCTCTGTTGGCCAGGAGCCTTGTAGCATAGTGTAGTCCAGGGCTCTCTCCCTGGAGCTGTGAGGCCTTAAGGTGCCTGGAGATAGGCAGGAGAAGGCCAATCACCAACCACCGCCAACAGGTGGTAACACGAGAGTGGTGACCCTCTGATGCCCTTAGGTAACTCTAGCTCCTTGAGGGTGAGGCTAGCTGTGCAGACTGGCACTCCACAGTGGAGGGGACACAGAGAGAGAGAGAGAGATAGAGAGATAGAGAGAATGTCTTAGGATGGTAGAGGAGTGTTGGTGTCTATGTGGGAGAGCTGGAGGAAAGGACAAGATGACTAGGTGAGGAATGGAGAGGAATAGAGGAAACAATGTAGAGAATATATTTGAGAAGAATAGAAAGAAGGAAAAAGATTTTTCTTTACACAAAAACATTTTAAATGGACTAATTAAACAGATATGTGCACAGATTTGAGTGTGCGGATGTTTTTTTTCTCATCAGTTTACAAAAATATTTTATAAAATATTTAAAAGTAAGAGAGAAAGTGAGACAGAAAGAAACGGTGGCATGTTGTGTCCTGTACTTGGAGCTAAGTGTGCATCACTTTCTATTCTCACAAGCCTTTGTTGAAGTGATCACCATGTTGGAAGCTTATCTATCTGGGTGACAGCAGAACAGAATGAGGGTGACCTAGTTGGAGTGCCTGTACTCTGAACAGCGAGGGAACTCTCCAGAAGGAAGTCTCCCTTTCGGCACACCCTAGTGCTATCATGTCCTCCACTCCTTGTCTTATCGGGGGCAATGGAGAACAACTGGGAGCTTTTCACCAACAGATAGTGAGAGAGACATACACAGGCAACTGGCAGACACCAGGAAACTAACTTATTTAACATAAATGGTATTGCTTTGTATTCATTTGTATTAATTGTGCTGATGTTTCTTTAACTTTTATAGTCTCCAGGATATTGAATCATTTGATAACAGAGTAATTGGCCCAACCAGAGCATACAAATACAAAGAAGGAGCAACAGAGATAGAATGTAAAAAGATGGGTTTGTGGGCACAAATTCACCTTAATTTGCCCTATGTGCTTCTCATAACTGACCGAACAAATTTGACCACCACTTCACCGTTCCGCAGTAATGTCTTGTGAGGTCATGTGAGATCCATGCCCATCATAATAAATAACTCTTGTTCGTTGATGCCCACATGTTCAAGTTTCCCATCTGTGGGTAGTGTGCAGCTGTTTTGATAAATGGCTTATACTTTAGCTGCCCAAAATCTCCAACATCCTGTTCTTCATGGCTTCAGCACTGCTTGTTGACAGACATTCACTGTCATTTTTGAAGAATATTGTATATTTGCTTTAATATGGGGTTTGCCCTCCATTAAACCAACAATTCTTTTCTGTTCCACCACTACCACTCATATTACCCTCCCACTATATATGTCTTCTACAATCGCAAGAACACCTGATTGAAGTCAGCATACTCACAAAGGTCTCCATGAGCATGGTATGCATGACTGGAATGAGTGTTCCTGCAACTGAGACTTGAGCTTGAGTTTGTAATAGGGATTCCGCTAAGCCCCTTGTTGAGATTAATTGAGTGTTTGTAAACAAAGTCGTTCCCTCTCAGACTATATTGCTCTCAGAAAGCTAATATCCTTTCTTGGTCTTGTGTGACCACCAGTAAGGCAAATATTTGCATTTGTTGTAGTAACTTTCAGACATAACAAATGTTTTTTTAAAGGATTTGGTTCATCTGAAGTGGCTTCCAGAGGATTCATTTGTAATAGCAATACAGCTGATGTTTGAAGCATCTATCCTGTTTCAGCGGAGATGCAATTCCCTAGCACTGGTACATATCCTTTAGTTCACACGGATATGAGCCTGAAAAAAAAAATACAGAAGTGTCTTTGTAATGTGGTATTCTCAACCAAGATGGTCAATCTCTTTGGCTTCCTCTTTCTCCTCATCACCATGTGAGTGTGGGAAAGAGGTTGAACAGAGATAAATGGTGCTGATTATTCAAATTGTCATCATTGTGTACTATGAGTCTGAAAAGGCTTTGTACATACCTAGACTGATATCATTGCCCTGCTGACTGTGGACATATTATACTGTAGTGTGTGTGTGTGTGTGTATGTGTGTGTGTGTGTGTGTGTGTGTGTGTGTGTGTGTTTCTAAGAATGTTTGGCATGTATCTGTGTGTGCATATGTATGTGTGATATGTGATGAAGTGTGACTATGTGACTTACATGAAGATACTCTGACATCTCATGCTGTGACAGGTCATTAGATACTATGTTGCATGTGCTAGTTTGCAGACTTGCACGCTATTTGCACTCACGCACACACATACAGACACACACAACAGCAATAATGAACTAACACACACAGAGAGAGAGAGAGAGAGAGAGAGAGATAGAAAGCCTGTTGATGGAATCACTGTCTGGACACATGTTCATTTTACCTTGAGCTTTATGTAGACCCTTGGAAAGTCATGTGATTTCTGAAGGGTCCTTTTTAATGTGACCGGACAGCTCAAGGTGAAATGGCCAGCCAGTTGGCCAAACAAGCAGAGATATAATCAAGCATTATCAGATAACCAAACAAAAGCCCTTTATGAATTTGCACACCAAAGGTCAGACTTATGAAACTTTTAATTAAGCTGCAACGTGCCCACTGGCGTATCGGTGAAGAGGTCTTTGAAAGATTGAAATGTTTACACTGTACACAGGATATTGCAAAGGAGACTTAAAATTAGAGTGTGTGATGGTTGGGTCCCTGTCTGTAACTTTATAATGTAAATGTAGAAGGTAGATAGCTAATGGCCAATAAACTTGTACTTTTGATCTGACAGCAAAAAAAAAAGTTTCAAAAGTTTTCAGCTGAAAAAGTTATTCCAAAATTGCAGTGGCAAAGTATGTCAGGCTTCAAGGTCATTGTTGTTCATGTCCAGCCATAAACTCATTAGCAGACTTTAGACTAATGCAACATACAGATGACTTCCCCAATCATTTCCCCTTTGTCTTTTTCTGTGGTTACTGTGATACATGGATAAAGAATATACTGTCAAACCTCAAGGTCACTGTTGATATGAGTTTTCCATATACTGGCTTTATGTGCACCTAGCCATAAATCAACTCATCTAAGGTCCTCACTAACATTTATACTACAAATCTGTCTATGCTAAATACAGCATATTAATGCCATGCTAATACCACAAACAGCTTAGTGAAATATTTCATTTTAGCAATGAAATGATGTTAAATCAATTGTACTCCTAGAGGATGTTGACTGTTTGTTTTGGGTTTTATCTTTAATGCACTAGTAAAAGTGCTTAAAGTGCATAATACTATAAGCACAACACACATTTATGTGGAAGTTGCAGGGCATTCAAGGGCATTTTAGACATGGAATCACCAAATAAAATCAATAGTACTGCCAGGGACTAGTAAAAATATAATTTGCATTTAAACATAGACGAGTATAGTGCAGATAATGCTCTCTGTTCAATGTTAGAGCTTAGAAAATGACTGACCAATTGATTTTCCTGTGTCTGTGGTGTGTCTGGCTTGGCCACTGAGCCGCACTGAATCTTTGACCTGCCATGGCTGTGCCTGGCGGACACTGCAGCCTGCCCTTGCCTGTGGAGAGGATCTCGCTCTGATGAGTAGTCACAGGGAAATGCACGGTCAGGTCTATTGACCGTGCAGCAACCTCTGCAGCAGATCCATACGAATCAGCAGCTTTAGGCGTCTGTGTGGGTGGGTGGATGGGTGGGTGCTGTATTTATGTGTGTCTGACAGTAAGACATTGATGATGATTCAAAATAGCAGCTGAGTCTCTCTCTCTCTCTCTCTCTCTCTCACTCTGTCTCTGTGCACTTGAGAGAGCCCGAAGAAGATAGAATTTGTAGTGTGCTTTCATGCAGTTACTGTATGTGACATATCTTAATTTATGTTTTCTTCGTTACTTACATAACATGCGACCATATGTCGACATGTTTTCATGATGCATGTGTTAGACGTCCGTTACTGTTGTCTCATCTAGACAAAGCAACCACAGATTGGGCAATATACTGTATGCCATCCTAACACACACACACACACACACACACACACACACACACACACACACACACACACACAGACACACACACACATACATGACATTGCACAGTTGGTCTGGCAGTGTGAAACCCACTGCAAATGGTGCTGGGGCTTGCAGCTCACCGACAGAGGCTGAGCGTACCAGCTAGGGCCATGTTTGCCCTGCAACATGTGCACAAGCTGATGGCTACTGCACTGCTGCAGGAGTGCCTCTGCTACAGACAGCAGCTGTGTTCTTCTGCTCAGCCTCTGTCTCCAACTCTACCCTCCCCCACACGCCACACACACACACACACACACACACACACACACACACACACACGCACACACACACACACATGCCTGAGTCACTGGACTGCTGAGAAGAGAGATGAAACCAATTCTTACTAAGGTTAGATTGGGTAAGATGACAAAAATGTTGCAACCACATTACACTAAAAATCAGAGATATTTCCATTGAAATGGACTATTTAGAAATATGCCGATACTATTTTGAAAGTGAATGCCCAGGAAGGTAATGGGAAAAAAGTCTTGCTTTCCTCTTTGCTTCTATGTTCAGCATGGCCTGTCTCTTTGTTGCCGTAAACAACAGGATGTAGACGTTAGCAAAGACTGGACCAGGAAGAAACACCTTCCTCTATGTGTGTCGGGGTGTAGAAGTCATTTAGTTAATGTTTTGTGGATAAATTGGGTCTAAAATAATTATAAAGCATTGTTATTGGTGAAAGGTTGTTTTATTAGCATAATTGTTCAAAATTAATTCCATAAAGATTTTATTTTTTTGATAATAACCAAATCTTTATCATGGAGACGTGAAATGTACCCCAAATTATAGAATTTATTATAGAATGATCCATATATATATATATAATATACAGTTGAAACCAGAAGTTTACATACCCTTAGCATACAAGCTGACTAACAAGAGGAATAAAAAATCATCTTTTGGAAATTGATCTTAATACCTTAATGTATTAATTAAAATAGCCCACATCATATAAAATAATGGAAATAAAACCATGGCAATCTCTAGGTAGGTTGAAGGGTATGCGATGATGTGGGGCTTTTTTAATTCTAAAGGCCAAGAGAACTTTATCAGGATGCATAGTATCTTGGATTCATGAAATAACTGGCCTAAAAATCTGCCTGCCTCTATGGGAATTTAATGTAGGGGTATGTATTATGAGCACCTGCATTTTAAGGAAGAACATTTATTTATTTATTTATGATACATTATTTATTCACAAAGAAAATTGGTGTCCTTAAAGGTTGGATTTTTCAATTTCCAAAAGTTGATTTTTTTATTCCTCTTTTTAGTCAACTTAAACATGTGTATGGGTATGTAAACTTCTGGTTTCAACTGTATATAAAGTGAGGATGACATTAGCTGCTGAAGCCTGCTTTGCAATCTCCCAGGTCTGAGGTGTTCTATTAACTGTAGATCTAGACATTCTGTTTTTACTCATATATTTGGACAGTTTGTTGGCTTAGGGGCCCACTCATTTGATATCTTGATCAAATGTGTCTGTACATGTCAAGATGCTCTTATCGCTCACCCTTCAGAAAGGGGAAGGGTTTGTGTGTGTGTGTGTGTGTGTGTGTCTGTCTGTCTGTGCTTGGACGGTGTGTGCGTCAAGGGTGCTGTAGGTAGATTTGTTTTCTGGTGGTCATGAGATGCAGCATGCCTTTAGTGCTTAACGAGTTAACAAGTGATGGCATATGTTCAGGTCATGAGACCTCCTTGCCATGGATTTGAGTAAAACATGTCAAAGACAATAGGGCAACTTTCCCTTTAAGGTCTTACACGTGCATACTGCATCATGTGTATGAACATCATGTCAAAGGTTAGTCAGGAGATTGTAACATACATACTACATACATGTACATGGTTAAGTTTACTTCAGGGTTGTATAAACATGACAAGAATTACTGAGTAGCTCTCTTTCCTGCCCCCTTTTATGAGGTTGTAGGTCAATGGAAGTAGAACACCAACTCCAGCATAGTCGTAAAATATCTTTATTGAAAACCTCCTCTTTCCAAAACAAGCAGACAGCATGATGTATTCAGTGCAAGTCGAAATTCATGATCGGCACAAACTAAGACATTCTGACAGACACAGAGCAACATATGATCTTCACTTCATTTTCTTAGACGTTCTGCGCAGACTTCTGGTCCCAAAGGCTAACATGAGACTCTGAGGTTCTAAGGACCTGGCGCTCCTGTTAAGATGATCAAGCTTATCTTTTGGCAGGTTTACCTCTACCTTCACGTTAATGCAGTGCTGGGCTAACACTAGCCACATTGCAACTGCACAAAGCAGGGGTTACAACACAAGGATGGATTTTACCCCCACAGGGAGGCACACAAGAACCCAATTCATAACAACACCCAATAACATTCACTTTCAGTTGGAAAAAATAAAATTTTTAGGAATCATGGAAAACAAAGAAATGCCATACATTTGTTAACATGAACTGTCTCTGTATTGTGAAGCCGCACAGACATCTATTGCACTTTGCTAGTCTATAGCAATGATAAAAATCATAAAAACAAACAAGAAAGGAATTTGGAGATCGGAGGCACAAAGAGTATGAAGCTTTTCATATGATGAAATGCAGTACCAACTGATGAGGGGATTCTATGCACCACATGGTTCTGTGTTTGTCTGTGTTTGTGTGTGTATGTATGCACACACATGTGTGTGTGTGTGTGTGTGTGTGTGTGTGTGTGTGTGTGTGTGTGTGTGTTTGTCTGAGTACATGAGTGTACATGTGGAAGTGTGCGCATATGGATGTGTGCATGCCAAATGGGGATTTTTGCAAGTTTGCTTGGCCAAAACACCAGAGGTTCGCTAAGCTGTGGTGATCCTGAGGAGGGCAGTCAGAGATTACTACGCTGGCACCACGGGGGCAGGCTCACCCCCCCCCCCCTCCCCCTCACCCTCCCAGATGGCCTGACAGCTAGCTTTTGCTCGGAGCGATGGTGCCCTGAGCTGGCACTGCGAGCAGACATGGCTGTCCTCTCGCATCGTGCTCATCGAAAACATTCACGCCTCATTGTGCTTAGTAATTTTGCTTTTCAGCTTCATCGCCTCACTACATTTGTTTCCTTCCTCCTCCCCTTTACTTGTTTGCTTTTACATACTTTAACTACAAAGGGTCTAAAGATCCACAACAATGAGATTAATAATAATATATTTTAATAATAATATTTAATAATATATTTTCTTAGCAAAAAGAGTGTACAAATAAAACACTTTTCAAATATTGGCACCAAAAATGCAGAATCCCAGTAAACCTGCCACAGTGGGACTTGAGGAATGCCACATGTCAAACTAGCGTCCTTCAGAGCACTCAGGCTGAGCAACACCACTGCCTGGACCAGATGGACACGTGGAAGAGGGGATGATGCCTCGGTCACGTTTGGTCACTAGGATCACCAGATCACTTGATGAGCCTGATCCATGTCTGTGATCCATTTCTTTCTTCTGATCTAGTTGTAGTGGTCAGCCAGAGTGGGTTCCGTTGGCAGGGCTAAAGGGATTACTGGTCAATGGAAGCACTGGAAGCACGGACACGGTTCCTGTGCCCCGCGTCGCTCTTGAAGGAGGGTGGGGCACGCCAGCACAGCTCACTGTGGAGGACGGATAAATGCTTGGAGTTGGGAGGTGGGGTGGTGGTTGCAGGGGCTGTCGCAGGGGGTCAACTGGAGGACGGCTCCTTGGTTGGGGGAGGGGGGTGGAAAAGAGTGTGGGCGTCTGGCTTATTGGAAGGATGCGCGGACCTTGCGACCCTTCAGGGGCTGCGGGGGGCGGTAGTTGTCCACCATGCAGCAGGGGGCTTCCCCATCCCCAGAAAACATCAGGTTGCGGAACTTCTCCATCTGCACAGAGAGAGAGAGAGAGAGAGAGATAGACAGAAGCAGAGTTGAGGAGGAAGGAGGAAGAAAAAGTGAGTAAAAGACAAAGACAAATACAGGATGTGAAAGAGGAGGTAGAAGAAATAACGTAAGAGATAAAGACGGAGAGGAAAAAAGAGATGTAAAGAAAGTCCATCAGCTGTTTAATCTGTTCCCTCATCTGCTTGGTCTTTCTGGCAAGAGGCCTTAAAGGCAACATGCAATGCAACATATACTACCCAGGAGAGTTTTTAGCCTGGCAGCCCGCTGAATCAGTTTCTAAGTATATGGTATCAGCTGACTACAGACGGCCTCTCCCTATTACAAAATTACAAGATGGAGGACCAACCAACGGACATACAGACTGATATACTCTCTGTCCTTTCCATGTCACTCAGCCTATAGCTTTCCAGCAGGCCACTACGGGAGAGGAAATTAAAAATGGCCACCAGGGGTTTGAACACACACAGAGTATTGGCTTGGCTTGGCTTGTCTTGTCTTGGCTTACCCCCCAGAGATGGCCAGGCTTCAGTCATGAAATAAACATTTGTTTGGGGAGTGTTAATTTTCACATGGCTGCAAGATAGCCACCGGGTCAGGGAGGTGAGGGGGAGGAGTGAGAGAGAGAAAGAGAGAGAGAGAAAGAGAAAGAGAGAGAGACAGACAGAGAGAGGGAGAACGCCTAGCTGACCCAGTGTACTGTAGTATCTCCAGTGTCAGTTACAGAGACAGAGCTTGGACTGCTAGATAGGTGAAGGAGGGCCCTCAGGCATAATTACATCTCTACTAAATCTTGCTCCTACCTAAACCTCATCTGGGCTACATTTAGATGCACTAAATATAGACAGACATTCTTACTGACTGAAGTCTGTAGAAATTCAGAAAATGATAACCCATGGGGTATTTTAGGCCACATGAATACATTATCATGCAGACCCAATTTCCAAACCAAACATATGCATATTCATGCGGGGAAGATTTTGTAGGAGTAAGGCGTTTAGGAATATCTTTTTCTGGGCCATAAATATTTTCATAGTTCTTATTTTATTTTTTCTAGAAAGCCAAAGAAAACCCGTCTAAAACCACAGAGACAACATCCAGAAACCACAACCCAAAGAAATGTGCTCTGAACTAATTATTCATGCCACATTAGGCGAGAATTTGCAAATCTGGAAAAAAGGTTGTAAAATGACACTGTATAGTGGCAGTGTCTAGCAATGAATTTCACAGTGCTTTCACTGTACCTGACCAGGGCTGACACTGATTGACTCCTTGCAGACAATCCAGGTGACACTCTCCAGCAGAGGAGGTGTGGTCAGGGAACCATCGTATGTCCAATAGTCCAGGGACCCTGGCAGGAGTATGGCGGGGTCAAAGTTTGCAAAGGATGTCTGGGTGCTCTGCAGGAACAGACAGAAGCAACAGAGGTAAGAGCCATGTAGTTGCAGTGACTAACTCATGTCAGCTTTAACGTATTAGTGTTTATTTGTGTTCAAGGCAGTCATAATCTGTCGTACCTTAGCTTTGATGCCATCAAAAGCATCAAGAAGCTTCTGAAGCTGAGGATTGTCAGCACCAATCTGGATAAAAAGTAAACCATAAATCAAAAGTTTAGCTCGCAGGGCACAGACACAAAATGAACATGAGGCAAACGTGGCAAATGTGGCAAACACAGTGCAAACGTGGCCGGGAGGGGGCGGGGGGGGGGCGGTGGATTCCCACCAGCACCAACCTGAAGGAAGACTCCGACCACAGCCAGCCCGTCGCTCTGGCTGGCAGCCTCTCCAAAGCTGGGATACTTGGTGTTCCAGTGGACCAGATGCAGCTGAGGCAAGAGCAGAGGGCAACGGGTTCAGACACAGCAGCTCTCCAGTTTTTGAACAATTTGTTTTCAGTGGCTTGGATGGACTACCACAAAAAGACTGAGACTAAATAGATTTTTCTGTGTGAGGTACAGACAGACAGTACAGCACACAACAGGCGAGAGGAATATGTGTATTTCTTTCAACTATTGAGCAAAGGAAATGTAACACGTCTTCAAGTGTTACACCTTGAGAAACGGAGATCTATGTGAAAACTCACCAGATTTCTCCTTTTAACACTTAGAAATGGATTATGGAGAAGTGCTTCTAATTCTGAGGTCAAGTGACTTCAAAGTATAAGACACTTCAAAGGGGGTTGTGCCATACCTCAGCGGGGTACTTGGTTCCGGCTACAGTGTGTTCAGAACCTCTGTCGTCGCTGGCCCCCCAGTGGAAGTGGAACTGCTTCAGTCTGTAAGTGCCGGAGATTGGGCCCCCGGTCAGAGCTGCCCATGCAGAGAGGAGCCGAGAGATGAAAGAAAAACACAAGTACATATCAGTGACGCCGGTCGCAACCCCCTCTGACTCATGTCCTTTTGTTCCAGTTCTCATTTTACAAAAAGAAAAAACACAAACTCATGCACACACACATGCATGCTCACATACAGATGCACAAACAAGCACACACACACACACACACACATGCACAGGTACCACATAAAACCCACACACTCACATATTAGACAGTGCTCATTCATTAACAGACAAGCACTTTAAATAAAGCACAGTTAACTGTATGGGCTCATTTTCATCTGTTGTCCCTTGCCTAATGTAGAATAAAACGAGATTACCTATCACTAAGGGTTAAAGGAGGTTTTTAGGAGGGAGTGGGGAATTTACTAAGTGGAGTAAACGTAACATTGTATTTTTCTACCCAGTCTTGATATACTACTATGGCAGATCAACTCTGTTGCTTTTTGGGAAGACAGAAAAATAACGATTCACCCCCAATCCCTGACTCAGCCATAAGTAAGACCAGAGAGCATGTGTGTAACAGTGTTCTGCTGAATTTCTCATAATACTGATCCCACACTCACACCAATGCAGGCACACAAGCACCCTCTCTCCCCAAACTGCCAACCCCGTGCTTCTTTACGTTAGAGGTATACACAGCCCCTGTTACATAACAACTACAGTACAAGGTCAGAAAGATAAAGTGCCAGAGTTAAGATTGTATATGCTACCATAATCGTTACATAACATTATTATGACAACATATCATAAAAAAAATTGTTATCATAACTCTGATTTTACAAAGCAGTATTTAGGCAATCTAAGCCGTATTATCTTTGTAAATATATTGCCAGTTATGTTTGTAATATTGTTTAGGAAAGGCAGCAGAATTATTTTCATTAATATTAAACCAGTGTAAACAATACATGTGTAATTTTTAGATAAATCACTGAACATAATCATGGAACGGAACTGTAGTGTTTCTAGTGTTTTGTTAAAGACCTTTGTGTTTCTATTTGATCATTAAACAAAGTAGTGGTCTGTTGTTAGAAAATTAATGTTTAACTTGTGCACTCAACCCACATGCCCAAATCGTGACCTTCGGGTTTTACGCAGTAACAGGAAAAGCGTACAGGTCAGTGTTTGTCGCATTAAATATTTTTTCATTAACACCGGTTTATGAATCGAGCAATTAGCGAAGACATTAGATTCTTCTTAAATACTTGTCAATTACATTTCTCTGGACTACTTACAGCTATGTGGTAACATTTATACACCTGTTTTTCGACGGTTGTTTTTTCATGATCAGTCGGTTCAATTCTGCTGCACTAGCTTGTCGGATTGTCAGAATAACAACGGTTGCCACATTAATAAATGTGAATTGAATCATCACCTAATACATAGACTACGGATTTCTGAGATAATTTCTGTGAAGAGATTAACAGTTGACATGGCGCTTTAATAAGGCGTCGAAGAGAAGGAAATAAGGAAAGGAAAGATTTTCCACAAACTTGAGCTATCAGTGTCGTCGGCGAAGGTGACTTGAACAGAATGGCCATTGTTGAGGATGTCGATGGAGGTGGAGGGATCGTACTTCAGTGTGAGCGCCTTCAGTGCGGCGTCAAACGCAGCCTCGCCAGGTACAATGTCAATGGGAGACTGGCGAGGTCCATTTGCGATCGGGAAGTTTTCACCCCATGTGTCGGGTCCTGCAATAGGAAAATGGAACAATTGGAGAAAGAGATGGCGATACCCATTTTGTGCAGACAACATGTCTATAAATCTCTCTCTATTAATATTGCTTAAAAAGAGAATATTTAAACAGAATGTGCCGATGCAATGTCACAGGACATCTTACAATGTCAAAATGACATTTAGGATTGCAGACAATTGGGCAACCATACCAGGATCATTCATTCAGTCATGACCATAGGTTTTTAATTCATTCTAAGACAGGCTCTACTCTAGGCTATTGAGATGCCTTTGAAGTGCCAGTGTAGCCCCACCGCTTCTCACCGTTGTCTGCTGCGTATCCCCATCCGTGAGACATTGTTACCAATTGAGCGTTTTAAGCAGTAATCTCCTGAATTGCTTCAGCCTTGTGCGCGCACTAACAGTCTCCGTAAATAGATCGGCGAGGCTGGTTTATATAGGGTCCGGCTGGATGGTATGTCTCATGCTGAGGGGGTTTGGTCACACGACCGCAACAGCGCAGGAGGAGTTTCGAGAGATCGATGCTCTCTCTCTCTCTCTCTCTCTCTCTCTCTCTCTCACACTCTCTCACGCACACAACACGCACTTCCAGCGAGAGAGGGAGAGAGAAAGAGAGCGTCTGTGTCGCTCCTTTCTAGTTCAGTTTAATTTAGCAGGCAAGGACAATGTTCTCCACATCAGTGGGTGATATATAAATGTTTGAATGTGTCTGACTGACGTCTTGGACAGATTGATGTAGGCCTATACAGTTCCATCTACAGTATCACTGACATGCCACCACCGCCACTCGCTGGTTTTCATCTCAGCTGAGACGTGCAACATGAGCCGAGGTCACTGTAGACACAGGTGCTGAACTGCTGCGTAAAATCCCTTTACATCCACCACAGCCTCTCTCTCTCTCTCTCTCTCTCTCTCTCTCTAAGCCAGAAGAAAATGCGCAGAACATATTTGACATGCAACACACAGCTGTTTTTTTTTTTTAACATTTCACATTTGTAGTTGGCTAGTGCAGGGAAGCCTACAATATTGTGGGACATCAAGGAGGCGGACCCCCCCCCCCCCCCCCAGAACTGCACTACCCTATCCCATCCATAGTGTATATTTATTTACAAATGTACATACTGTAATTACACAATATACATAGCCATATTCTACTGCTCTTCATCCTGCACATACACTTATTCTTAATACTATTATAATACTGTCACTGCACTACAATGGTACTGTTACCACACTGCACATAGCTGTACTGTACATATCTGTCTATATGGTTCATACTAAATATCCATATTTATTCAGTTTTTCTGTAATATATTCTGTTAATACACTGCATATATCAATATTGTTCTTACTAATATAACTGCCACTACATTGCACATATCTGTACATGTTGTTCACACATTTTTCATATTGCATAGCTTCTTTTTTTACACTTCTGGTTAGACACAAACTCCATTTCGTTGTCTCTGTACTTGTACTCTACACAATGACAATAAAGTTGAATCTAATCTAATCTAATCTAACATTGTGTACACTGTTATTAGTCATTTTCTATACTTCTTACGCATTCATGATGGGGTCATTGAAACCCCAATGCATCCTCGTCATGTGCTCAACAGATGTCAAACTTGTGGAGCTTTGATATTATTTAGAGCTTTCCTGTTACCGGTTTCCCCCCATGAATTTCAAAGAGCCATATATGCTTTTGACCTTATTAAAGTGCTCCCCCCATGTACCTGCACTGTTATGCTATATTGCCATCTGGTGGACAGCTAATATTGTGACCGTGTGGAAGTTGTATGCTAATCTGAACAGGTATTACTTTTCTTAAGCCCTAAACAAATGGATATAGACATGATGTGTTAAAACTGTAGGCCTACTAAAGGCTATAGGCATACAGTAACGGTAGCCAGTAACGGAGTAAAAAAAAACACGACACATTCTCATACACAGAACACAGCTCAAAGTGGTTTACATTCGGAGCATGTAACACAATAATAGAGAAGAGTCCGTCATTATCAGTAACTCTTGCACCACAATTAAGTTCTAAAACATTTATTTCAGACATAATTTACCGCTCAATGGTGTTTTATGCCCCCAACGTCGTCTTCCAGGCAGCGCTGCCACCACTGATTTAAAGGCACCTAATCCTAAACCTAATCCCTTCCACACCCCACACCTCACCACACACTATCTCCAACCTCCTCTTACAACCCACACTACACACCTCTTCCACCCCACCTACCACCGTGCCCTTAGAAACAAACTGGAAGAATGGTCATTTTCAATACACAAACCACTAGTTTTCATAGGAGATTCCAATCTCAATAGGATACCCCCCTTCACCCATCCCGATATACAAATTGACAGTTACCCCAGAGCCACCACCTACCACTTTGCCAAAATTTTACAGAAAACCACCCCCTTTCCCCAAGTGAAGTCGGTGGTCTTGTCAGTGGGCCTCAACAACAAGGACCACGACCCCAAAAACACCAGCATCAAACAGTTCCTCTCTCTCTACAAACATGCTTCTATAGTTTTCCCCGATGCAATCATACACATTCCACTTATTCATTTCTCACCCCGCCTCACTGCCCAACAGAAGGCCAATCTCACTCACATCAACCACTTTATAACTTCCCACTTCCCCCACATCCCCACTATCCCCCCAGACACCTTCCACACCACCCAAGATACATACACTGGACACCCCATACAACTCATACAATTTTTACACACTGGTGCCAATATTTACATTTTTAATAACTCCACCCATACCCCTGGCCCCCCCAACTCCCACCCCCACCCCCCCTCCTGCACATCCACCCCCTCAACCCACTCCCACCCTCCCTCATGATTTAATCATGAACCTTTCCACCTTTTTCCAACCCACTTCCCCACACAACGCTCTCTGTTGGAAAGGGGGCTTACATTCATTCCACACACCACTCGCATGGACCGGGAGGAACTCCAGAGGGACCTACACCTTTATCACTGCCGCCTCAAAATACTCCATCACTTTTCCTCAGAGGACACCTACACTCCCACCCCTTTCACTCTCCCCTCCACTTGGGAACCCCACAATTCACAATTAGATAAGAAATTAGTTAAGCACATTCACAGGGACAGGCAGGCACTCAATTCATTTTTCAGGCACCTCCCTCCCCCCACGACCAGTAACCTCACACTAGCAGAAAAACAGGCCATTTCACAACTCACAAACAATAAATTTATAGTCATCAAACCCTGACCCTAACCCTACACATAAAACTTTTAGTTCCAAAGTTTATTTTAAACCCACAGACACTCACTCACTTTTGCACAAGCACAGTAATCACCCCAAACACATGTTTAGATCCATAGTTAAATCACAAATCATCCGCTTTCATCGCATCTGCTCCTTTCCCACAGACCTTCACCATGCCATACAACAACACTTTCAAGCCCTCCGTAAGAGGCACTACTCTAAACGTTTCCTCCGCCACATCAAACACTTGACTCTGGCCGGCCTTGCTCCCACTCACTCATACACCCCAAACACTTGCCCATCACCCACTCCCACACCAGGCCTTCCTCTTAACCCCAACCTGGACCCCAACCCTGACCCCAACCCAGATCCTAATCCCAACCCTTTTCCTAACCTTAACCCTGACTCTAACCCCAACCCCTTTTCTAACCCTAACCCCAACCCTTTTCCTAACCCTAACCCCAACCCCAACCCTTTTCCCAACCCTAACCCCAACCCTTTTCCTAACCCTAACCCCAACCCTCTTCCTAACCCCAACCCTGACCCACCCCATCTCCTGCCCCTTATTAGCACCTATTCACATGGCATACAACACCTACACCACACATTGAAACATTATACTGAATTCCAAACAACACACCCCACCTTCCAACACCACACACTCATCTCCGCATTTAGACGCAATAAAAACCTCAAAGACCTCCTCATACCCACCACCTTCACCCGTCACTTACAACCCCCACCCCCTAAAGAAAACCTACATTTCACCCCTCACTTATTCATCACCAATATCCAGTCACTGTTCTGCACCCATTAACCCATTAAATTTAGACACTCCCAATTTAGTTTATGTTATCACCTGCACTCACTGTCACATGTACATCGGGGAAACTGGACATACACTACGCACACGCCTCAAACAACATCTGCACAACATACACAAAAATACACTCAACACTTACCTCGTCACACACTTCCAGACGCACAACATCACACACTTGAGGGTCTGTGGCCTTGAAGGGAACCCAGGCTGGACCATTTTACAGAGGAAAAGAGCAGAGAGATTGTGGATTTTAAAACTTCAAACACTACACCCAAAAGCTCCTTATAGCTCCTCTCTTTTATCTCTTCTTTTTAACTTTTATTTTATTTTATTTGACTTTTAGATGGGAATAGTGGGGCGAGAACAACTGGCCAGTGCATAATGGTCAAAACAACTACTTACCAAAAATAAATTTTAATTCTAATTTCCTAACCCTAACCTTAACCCATGCCTAACCCTAGTGCCTTCCAGGCAGCGTTGCGTTGTAAAGGTATCTCTGTATCGGATATGGTGTATCCTATCTGATAGCATTCAGGGGGATCCTAAACAAGGTGGGAATTTAGCGATCTTACTTGTGCCTGTTGCAGCTAAAATGTGAGGAGTTCTTTAAGCTTGGGGTAGAACAAGGAAAATCAAAATGAACCAACAAAAAACAAAAAAGCATAACATTTTTTTTAGAGGGTAAAAAATGTAAAAAGTTAATCTGCAGCCAGTGTGCTATGCAATCAAATCAGATAGCATGTTACATGTATGCATATACAGTTTTTCTCAGTCGCTTTGGTGCTTTTTTCAGATCAGAATTTAAATTCTCATAACTATTAGTTCAACCTCCACAACATTTAGTCATTTGTGCACATCATAATTTCTCCTTCCTCTGAACAAATTGCAAATGCTTTTGGACATGTATCAGTTGCTTTCATACAATTCTCTGCTGTTTTTTTAACATTATCATTTGCTTATGTCATGTCAGTCAAAATTAACTATACTTAATACTGAATAGTCGTTCCCAATAAAACTAATAGTCTTCATTTCATTGCTTGAGTCGTTACATACAAAATTGGTGAACTAGTTATCAAATTCTGTCACAATGCTGTAGAATTGCAAAGAGCATACAGTAAAAATTTACGTATTCAGTGTCTTGTACTCACTTACTCCCCTAACTACAGCAATGTGTAACTTTACTGTAGTTTTCAAATGGCTGTACAAGTACTGTATAGTGCTGTCTTGAGCATGTTCAGGTAGTGTCACCGAGTTCTGACCTTTTTTTGCATTGGAAAACACTGAGAGAACTGTCATAATGAAAACATGACAAAGCCATTTGACTATCTTGTTCATAAACGATGGTGTCAAGACTTCTCATTTTGATGACACTGACAGTTTCATTGACATGAATACCTGCTTTTGAGGAATGGACTATCCATTTTGAGCAAGTGACGTGCTTTTGCAGGTCATCCACTAGGTTTTGCAGTTTGCACTAATTGTTTTGAGAAATGCACTAACTGCTGTGCAAATGTTAATAGTGATGTGAGAATAGCACCAAAGTGACTGAGAAAAACTGTATCATGACAGCATGGCTATAGCCTATTTTTTAACGGGGAAATTATTTAGTCAAATCAAAGATATAAGATATATATATAAGATATATATATAAGAGGGGGCATGATGATGTCAGTTGGGCAGGGATAGAGGGTGGGTGAGTAAAAGAGCAAAAACTGACTTAAATCTAGTTAAAAATAGCTATAGGGTGCAGTTATTTGGGGTTGAATATTGATCGCATGATCACGTAAAACAGATGATAGGCAAATGATATTGCTTTAGAATGTATTCAAGTTCAACAAAAGTTTGTAGCTAACAGTTAGGCACTAGTTCCGCTTAAAAGAGCACTGACAAAATGCTACAGGAGAGGAAGGGTGGAGAGAGAAGACAGTGCATAATGACCAATCTGTATTTTTTGCAATTGGTATGTTGTAATTCATATTCTACAACTTTCACAGTAAACGATGGCTCAAGAGTGGATTATTGTGCAGGTCAAGCCAGTTTCCTGGCAATTCCTGGCAAGTTTCTTCACTTAACTGAGATCATCTCACCTCTGCACTCCCTTTCTCAGTCAGATATGTAAAGGTGCAGTCAGAGATTTTGCAGAAAGTCTTTTTCAAAAAAAATAAAAATAAATAAATATTATACACAAGGACCAAATGAAACACGCCAGAGAGGTAGCTCACTCCTAACTTCAGCATTCACAGAGAATCTCCACGCAGGGTTTTGTTTTTGTTTGTGGGACAGGCTGCCCCCACTTTGTTTCCAGTTTTCGGAGCCTGAGCTGCCTATAGAGACCGTTTTTTTTTTTACTGTGTATAGCCTCATCGTGGAATGGGCAACTAGCAGTCGTGAGATGATTGCTGAATGTGAGAAAAAATATTATGGGCTTGAAATCGTGTAAAATCCCCGACTGTGCCTTTAACCATTTAGTGATTACAAGTGATTATTTTGCACAAGTGATACTATTGTAGCCTAACAATTTATGGGTGGGTGGGGGCAGGCATGTCCCCCTCCAATTATAGTGATTACAATCTTACTTTAAGCCACAGGTTGGGGCTAAACATGTGACTTTTGATGACATTGGGCAAAAGCTTTCTGTTTTCTCCCCCACTATTCCATTCCCATGAAGAAAGTAATTGAATGGGATGTACGGCATTTCCTACCTATGTCCCTCGTATGACTAAATAAAATTTCAAGACTTTTCCAAACCTTTCAATGAATTTACGCAAATCGTTGAGGTCTCCGTGTGACCCCTACAAGTTTAAAATATTTTGATGTCGACAGTGGGTCAGAAGTGGGGGTCTGAGATCTGGAAGCCTGATTTCACTATCTGGGTTTTTGTTCACAATTTGGTCCCCCTCATATTTGCTAGCTTAGTTCAGTTACCAACTCCCTGAGGTGGGCAGGGGGGCTCTTTTCATGTCTATGCCCAGGGGCACACTAGCTTATACTTAGTGGTTATAACTTAGTGGTTTGGGATAAAAATATAATTTTAATGTAGATGTTTTAATGTTTAAATATAATGATGCCCAAAAATATACAATGAGGCTGTGGCTTTCTACCAGAGCCAAATATTTCTATATTTTATACTGCCATCTGCTGGACGTAGTACATTTATTAATATGAATGTGCAACAATCTGATTACATTATTGCTGGGTAGGCTAGCCTATTGCTCACTGCAATTTAAAACTTTGACACTTCATATGTTTAAAGTTATTCAATTAAATATTTTAAAAACGAATGTAACTAGGGTAAAGAACAGTTCATGACATAATATACAAACAGCACTACAGAATGTTCTGTACATGTTTTTACAAATAGCAATACAGAATTTAAACCTTTTTAGAATAAATTAATTCTAAACATTCAAGTTCACATACTGTATCTCACCACCTTTTCCACAATTTTAAATAGTTTGTTGAGATCTTAATAAAACACCTGTATCAACAGCACCACAACGTCTGAGGAGTCCTGTTCAAAGTGCACCATTTGTGTGCCTGTCCCTCTTCAAACATGAGCATATGGCATGATGGCTTTGCATTTTGGTAGCAGGTCCCGAGCACTTTCGTTCTTCAGTTGTCAGCGGAGACTTGGTCCAGATAGGTAACATTGAAGTGGTTTTATTCAACAAGCTTACCATCTTCACGTCATAGACCTCTAAAGTTTGCCTACAAAAAAACATCTTTGCCCATATAAGGAGATCCGGTATCTTGAGATTTTTCCTATGGGAAAATAACATGGGAATTTGGAATTATCACACCTGTTAAACTCTCGCGGGGACAAAGAAATCGAAAATGCAGCATGTGTCCAAATTTCAATCTTAAACGTTCTATTTAATCATAAACTATCTGAAAACAGGGCTTTAAGCGTAAAATACCGAACTTGTCCTTTAAGTTAGTTAGCAAGTTAGCTCTGGGCTAACAAAAATCAAAGTGTGCCGCCTTCATGTACTGGAGATCACAGTATCCACTCGAAGGAAGAGGACAAAAGTGTGTTCAGGAAAACGAACTGCATTTCAGACTTTTTCATCCCCACACAGGTGCGATCATTCAAAATCCCCATGTTATTTTCCCATAGGAAAAATCGGATACCGGATCTCAAAGATGGCAGCTTTTTTGTAGGCCTAGGTCTATAAGGTAGGTCTATGAAGGGAAGAGTTCTGAATGCCTCATTCTGATCTCACTGAATCACATGTTTCCAAACATTGGCGTCCCATAAACTGGGTTTTGTTATTTCAGTGTTTTTGCACTGGTAGCCCACATACCCAGATACAGCACATGTCACCTTTCATATAAATAAAGTAGTCACAAACTTGAGAGTTAACACAGGGACAGGCACTATTTTCAAGTCTTTGTCAGTATGACACTGCAATTATGCTGTGTTTCATAGTTATTTAACAGACAATAACAGCTTTGGGGAATTGTGCAGTCTTCAAATATGCTGCTGATCATACATGTCGGAGTATAATCAGCAACGTATTTGAATACTGCATGTTGTTCTTTACAAAAGGGGAAGAGTCTCCCCACTATAATGTCTCAACACTTTTTCACTCCATGGATCATTTCATTATTAGAGTATGTCTCTTATAGTGCATAAGTTGCTTTGGACAAAAGTGGCCAAATCTCATAACCATAACCATAACCAAGCATCATCATGTTACAGGGTCCCATAGGGAACATACACTATACTGATTCATTCCTTTTAGCTGAAGATATTGCCCATGGTATGATGTCCATCCTTCTGGCAGCTACATAATGTCCTTTTCCCTCTCACCCTTTCACTGGGAGTGCGGCCTTTCCCAGCCTCGGCGAATCTGCTCCAGCCTTCGGTCCAGACATGGCAGTGACAGCACCATCTTGACCAGTAACACAGCAGCAGGAAGGACAGAGGCTAAGATAAAGGATGGTGGCGTGTACCAGACATAATGCTTTGGCTCCACCCACTTACGCCAACCAAAGACCAGCGCGTGAGTTGTGCACAAGAGCAGAGCAAGATATCCCAGAGTTCTCTGCAAGGCAAACAGAAAAGTGTGGAAAAATGGCAATAAATTCCTGTCATAAAGGAAAAGATTATGAATATATCTGTAAAGGCTTAGATGTTCCTTTGCTACCTGAATGCATTGGAACTCTCTCCAGTTGAAAGACTCGCTGACAGATGGTAAAGAGGACATAGCAATTACTGCTAGGACTCCAAGTCCCAGAATTCCAAGAGAGACATAGATCTCCATCCTCCAAACATCACCTTCTACCCATGCATCATCCTTATTCTGCTGTACCTATGGGAACAATCAATGTCTTTCTGAGTCTAAGGCATTTTATATAATAAATCCTATTTGGATATATGCATGTATGCCATTTAGTTCTAAGACATTCAACCAGCAGCTCAGTGCATACAGTTGAGAGTAAAAGTAAGTAACAGGGTGTATGTACACTACAAAATACCTGGCAAGATGACAAAGTTTCTTTGCTTGACCACAAGAACATAAGGTCAGACAGCATAACACTAACAGTAGTATTCATATGCCTCAAATGATGAGACTGAGCTCATCATCCGATTCCAGGGGTTTGGAGCTCACCTGCTGGTAGGCCCAGTTGAGGAGCTTGTACCTGTAGGAGCGCCTCATGGGGTAGCTGAGGCTGTAGATGGCATGGAGTGCGGCCAGCAGGAAGGACAGTAGGCCCAGCTGCTTCCTCACACACATCCACTTCTCCAACCAGCCCGGGAAGTGACCGTACTTAGTGCCTGCGCAATGAGAATGATGTGAGGATGAGACACTGTTTCGCCACAGAAGACACACTATAGACTAGAACAGTGTTTCTCAACACAGGTCGGGCTCTTACACAGACATGCACGCACGCACACGCACATGCACACATAAAGACACACGCAAACAAACACACATGCGTGTATACACACGCATGCACGGACACACACACACATATACACACACACAGGCACACTCACGCTCACACGCACGCACACACATATACAGGAACGCACACACACACGCAGATACACAGGGATGCACACACACGCACACACACACACACATACTCACACGCAGGTGTATGCACACTATCCTTGTCAAATCATACAGGGAGAGATGTCCAGTGATGTACTGATGGACCATGGAATGATAATGAACTAAAGTTAGTGTGTAGCAAGTCCAGGCAATATAATATTTGTATACAGACCTTACTGTTCTGTAACCGACCCTATTTAGATGGGTCAGGCCCTTGAGTCGTGGATCTTCTTCTTATATGTATCTCTAATTCTATAGGAGTTTTTCCTCGCGACTGTTACCCATGGGCCTTTTCTTTTCTCTGATTGTTTAACACTCTGTAAAGCACCATGAGACGTGCTCTATAAATAAAAATTAAATTGAAATTGAAATATTTGAAGACGCGAGATGTCAAGCTAAAGCTAACATTTTTCATGTGAAAGGAAAAATGCCTAAGAATATAAGATGCTTACAATATACATGACTTTTGGGAAGCATGCCTGTGTCATTGCTCTATCATAATTTCACTATTTAAAATCTAAAACAATGTAGTCTAGTGGTGTTCTTACTCATCTGCAAAAATCGCCTTTAAATGTCTTTAAATGCCTTAAAAAATACAGACTTGTTTCTCAGTAGTTTAGGCTGGCTGTGTTCCAAGAGACTTCGCAGACAGTGCTGCACACTGCTGTACAGGACAGAACCAGCATCTGTTTACACGGCTGACCAGTCTGCAGTCACTTCCTTTTCACAATGAGGTGTGGTGGGCCTCATGTGTCACACCTCTTCCCAAAAGTGACAGACTCACAACTTTCTAACCAGCCGTTGATGACTCATACTAAAATTAACTGTAGTTATATGGTTATAGTCTACAGAAAATACTCCGCATGGATTACCACACACAAGAACTAACATTTATAAAAATGAATATTAAATATTTGTCTCTACATGACTTTAATCGTGTAATTCCCAAACAGATGTCAGACTTTCCCAGTAGCACTGTTTATGCTTGCACTCGACTTACAGTGTGAGAGTGAATTGAGCAATCTGTGGTAAATATTGCACCATATTCCCACTTTAGCGCATGAACACTATCCCGTCTGGTGAGACTGCATGCTTAACTTCTTGGCAGACGTGCATGGGCCTCCCTTTTCCGACAATACGCCTGTCAGTGTGACCACAATGGCATGGAGAGAATGCAGAAGCCTAAATTTACACTTGCTGGAGTTTAATTGCTACTCTGAGAAGAGCCAGCCATGTGGGGACAGGGCAAAGGTCAGTGTAAAAGCCAAAACGGCTTTACTTAAATGTGCAGATGACCTGTGAGGCCCGTTAACATAGGTTAAGTTGTGCAAGTTCACCCTTATAGGAAGAATGCAGTACTATTTGGAACTATCTATCAATGGTATTATTTCTCTTTGGTTTAATTGGCTTTGGAAATTACTACTGTATATCTTTTAAAATAGGTTAATGTGATGTATGTAAATCAGTGTAAATTAGTAAAATCAACCTACTATTACTGGCCATTCCCACTGTACTACTGAGCTACAGAAGTGATTGCTTTAGGCCATGCAGCTCGCCCTTATGGTTTTTACAGAACTTGAATCTTTTGTGTTTCAACAGAATAGGGACTCTTTTTCTAAAATATGTCTGAGACACAATGGGAGTGCAATGGGAGAACAACAGACAACATCACTTACTTCAAGCACCGGTATATGCGTCATCTCACCCAATCTTTGTGTGTGTGTGTGTGTGTGTGTGGGAGGGACTGGAACTGGAGGGGAGGGACTGTTATTTAGGAACAGAGGTGTGATGTACTGTAGGTGGAAGTTAGCAGCTGACTTCTTTCTTCCTTTCTACACACTCAATAAACTACTGTGTTCAACACTCTTCTCATCTTACCACATGCTCTCTCTCCTACATTCACCTTCTCCTTCAGTCTTTTGTCCACATCTTTCTCTCTCTCACACACACACACACACACACACACACACACACACACACACACACACACACACACACACACACACACACACACAAACACACACACACACACACACACACACACACACACACACACACACACACACACACACAGACACACACACACACACACACACAGACATACACACACACACAAATGTTTTGTGTGTTCAACAGATTTACCTCTACCAATAAAAATGCTGCCATGGCCTAGTATCACCCCCAAATGTACTCTCTCACCTCTGCACAGTTGCAAGATGGCCGCCAACACGCCAGGAAGATACACTGTGGCCAGCAGGGTGATGGAGGTCCACGGCAGCACCTTGTTCATCACCAGAATGGGAATCTTGTAGGAGTCATTCCGGCTTTGGGTTACCAGAGGTTGCAGGACGTCCCTCAGAAGCGTGTAGAGGAATGTGGAAACCATCAGGGAGGTCATGACCTTGAGAGGCAGGTGCCACTGTGGAAACAGAGGTAGCTCCTGGAGCTGTAGACTAGTGGGCAACTCAAACTCCTCCACAGGGTAAGGGGATAGCAGTGGGTGCTGCCATGGTTCTCTCAGCAACTGGGCCTCTTGCTGTCTACAGACCTGACAGAGAGAGATAGAGAGAGAGAGAGAGAGAGAGAGAGAGAGAGAGAGAGAGAGAGAGAGAGAGAGAGAGAGAGATGGAGTCTGTCTGAGACATTCTGTGTGGTGCAGTATCATGGTATTCTGGCACTGTATAATAGCCTATAAGTAGCAATTGACACACAACAAGAGGAAATGTTCACATGGACAGACATTACAGTGAGTCAATCAGTATACAAACATGTATTTCCCTATTAAACAGAACATGATTTTATCAGTCTCTGGGACTCTTTTGTGTAGCTGTCTTTGTTTTGACTTGAAAGACCTGGAATTCATAGACTGTATCCAGCTCTAACATACCTCTGTGTTTTGTGTAGGTTTGACATCATTTACAATCTCTAAAAGTTCAAGACAGTCTTTAACATTATCCGTCACTGTTGAATCTGCTTGTCTTTTCTCCATTCTTTTTTGTCCTTTACCTGGAAAGTGTATGCTGAGAAAGTATAGCAGTTAGCACTACAAGGCAAATGAACAGCACATGATGGCTAGGACACAGTTGGCACAAAAATAACATGACATGTCATGTCAAAGTACAAAAGACATAGCCCAGGAATGTTTCTACAGGATTAACTTCAGTTTAATCTCAGTCACAATGCCTCTGTCGTTAACCTAGAGCAAAAAGAATGTGAGGGAAGGGGTGTAGGGTACTCAACTGTTAGGGTATTACTTTGAAGAGCCTAACATTTTGCACAAAGCTTGAAATTTGCATGACATTGCGTTATTACTTGCTTATAACATGCGACTGTGCTGGTTAATGATATGACAACTTGGAAAACGATAAGACCGTGAAAATATACTTAAAAATGCATAATAGCCTAATTCCCACCTGGCCGTTTTCAATGATAGAACGAGTTATAGCCTAGCCTGCTTCATCGTAGATAGGCTACAGTACATTGTTTTGAGTCAGACATAAGTGGTAGGTTTCAATAATTATAGTCTACATGTCTTGCCTTATTGTTACTACCGTTCCTTCTGTAAGTAATATCACCCGCTAAGTTCATTTGAGATCTATCTTACCATCAGTTCTTCCATCAATTTGGACTGAAGTGATTTACAAACCAGCCACCCAACATCCAGCAAACTATCGACCGTGAGGATTCAGCTACCCTCACGTTGCTCACGATTTTACAACCTCTCAACCTCAAACCAAAGTTGTAAAGAGTGACGCAAATATCGTAGGGTTCTATGGCAAGCGATTTTAACATTTACCCGTTAAATTTGACTATCTGGGATTAACATTGTAGATATCAACAACGTCTTTCTGACTAGTCGCAATTACATTTTGGATAGTTGGAATTGTCATTCAAGATATCTGTAACGTAATTGTGACTAGTCGAAACGTCAGATAGAGATATCTGCAATTTAGTTTTGACTAGGCAAAAATGAATTACAGATAATCTGCAATACATATCCAGTCTAGTGGGTAAATGTTAAAATGGCTTGCCATAAGGGTTCTCTCTCCGCCCTAATGTTGCCATCTACCAACCACAGCTACTTCCGTCACCTAGCGGGCGACGTTGTAGTTTCTTTTTACGCAGAAGCATCTATGAGAAGCATAGAGGGGCTCTGGCAGAAGCGAACTTTGTGACCCAAACGTAAAATGAACAGAATTGAAAGCAGCATGGATGTACTCTTTTACACCCAAAATATTTTAATTTAATAAATATTGTTTTTGAAGACCTGTTAAAGCTTTTCAATGATTTAGCCTGGCCTAAATAGGCTATTAAAAGGGTGCAAACTCCATAGTCTATAATTCAGTTGCACTGTTAATAGAATTGAATATAGCACAGTAGATGTATTTTTTAAGTATTTAGCCACCTTTGTAAACATACATGTAGAGCAATGGTCAGTTTCCCAGTAGGCCTAGGCCATCCTACCTTTCGCACATAGCCTAAAGTCTGTTCAAAAACAAGTAGGCTATCTATGTCCCTCTGACGATTTAAATGGTGTTTGTCCCAGACTTATTTCGCAGAGGACTCCTTGTTAATTGAATTTGGGCTCTTCCCTTCAGAGGAGAGAGAGGGCACATGACCATCCTGTGATACCGAAGCTCCACTGATGTATAAAGCTGCCACCCATCTTAGTTTGTTTACCATTAGACAGATTGGACATCATGCATCTGACCCGCTGGCTTATACTTGGCACTGTCATTTTGGGAATTGTGGTACTCTGTGATGCAGGACCTTTTCATGCTCAATGCAGAGTGCAATGGTAAGGTCGGCTCACTCTTTTGTCCTAACTTTTATTGCTACAGGCAGCATAAGGGCATTATGGCAAAATGGCTGACTAGGTGTTAGCCTTACTTTGAAACTGATCTTAGATAGCTGCTCTTCGATATTGTGTGCTTGAGAATATTTGAACTACTAATCACAGTAGTGAGTGCCTTTGAAAATATTGAAAATTAATCTAATAGCATTATGGCTGTGACATAAAGTTGCTATGAAGTGTCATGTTGCTTATTATGTGTTATTTTGATGTTGCTAAATGGCAAATTTGCCTAATTGAATAACTAACACTATAATTAATTCATTTAATTTGAATAGTGAATAATCTGTAATGGTAGGAAGGTCAAATGAGCTACATCATTTCTGCTTTTTTAGACTCTCATGTTGTGTATTTGCCTTTGCCTTCAACAGTGCAGGCTGAATGATTCATGTTCTTGGCTGTCTGCCATGGTCATATGACAGACATCCCTGTCACTATTAACAAGTCAATTCATAATGAGAAAGCCAATGTTTACATTCTTTTTTGGCAGCACAAAACAGTTGGAAGGACAGGATATGAAGGCCAGTGTGCTGGTTAGGCTTAATTTAGGCATCTGCAGCCCACTGTTCACATGATTCTATGAACTGGTCAGTTGTTCAACTGACACAATACACTTTTGTGTAGCCCAGGCCAGTGAAAATTAGTTAATGGATCGACATCATGGATCTAAGCAGGATATGTCGATCCATGTGATTAGCTTTTTTGAAGTGTGCAATATTGTAAATGAAGTGGGCTTTGTCACATTTTTTGGACATTCATTCCAGGTTCAATAAGGTTTCTCATGGGATGGTTGTTGTAAAGTACATGATGATTTAACCATTATACACATTACAATTGCAGTAGGCCCATAGTGTGATGAATACTAAACTCAGGCAACTTCAGGCAGGTAAATATAAAAAATGCCTTTGGAAACGTAAAAGAAGACTTAAAAGAGCAACTTAAACATGTTACAGCTGTAGTAGATTCACAGTATGAATAAGACACTTGTTAGCATTTAGTAATGATGCTGAATCAATGAAAAAAATCCACCAGATGGCAGCATTTCGATTCATAAAACTATGTACACACAGGCAACTTGCATTTGAATGTAATTTTGGTCTCTCTCTCTTTCTGTGTGTGTGTGTGTGTGTGTGTGTGTTGTTACTTGTTACAGGTACTTTGGCATACCTTGTAGATGGGTATATGAAGCTTTGGTCTCTCAGATTAAGAAGTGGAGGACGATATCAGGCTGTACCATGGGAGGACAGAAGTGTCTGTATAAGGTGTGGAATGCCAAGATGTGTGTGCCCAGCAAGTGCACTAGTGCTAATACATTTTGCCTCCAAGTGTGTAGATATAATGTGCCTTGTTCTGTGTGATTTGTGCTCTTCCAGCTCCAGTCAGCTTCTTCCCACTTCATCGCAGCCAAACACACAACGCCAATGAAAAGCCATGTCGATGACATCACCTTCCACTTAGTTTCATTTGGATTCTTTACGCATTGCAGTGTTTCTGTAAGAATTATTTTAATAGCTGCCAGAAACTGCTCACCCAACTGGTTCTCATTGGTTAAATTGGTAAACTTGACAGAGAATTTGAATATGCTATGCAAACTGTAAACTTCAATGTAAAAGTACTCATCAGCA
Organism: Alosa pseudoharengus; assembly: GCF_046254945.1. Classification (NCBI taxonomy): domain Eukaryota; kingdom Metazoa; phylum Chordata; class Actinopteri; order Clupeiformes; family Clupeidae; genus Alosa; species Alosa pseudoharengus. Next base: position 25,562,349 of record NW_027468650.1, on the reverse strand, counting down.
ATACATGTCTGGTTGGGAAGAATAATAACTCATTAAGCTTTCTTGTCATCTTAGGGACTGTCAGTGTCAGAGGCATGGTATGCCATCAAAGACCATGGAGTGAATTACTGTAACCTCTACAACTTAATGGATGGTAGGAGTCCTTCAGTCTGACCATGATCAAGTTTGCCTAGTTTGTTTACTTCACTGTAAATTTATATTCAATAAGAAACTGAACATTCTGAAAGAAACAGTTCATAAGGCAGCAACAAAGAGTATCATACTGACAAAAATAAGCATTGCGGTGCAATACTTGAGCTGATAGTGAAGTGTCTACTAGATTAAATGAAAAATCACAGCAATCAGACTGTCAAACAATTTCATGTGATACTTTGCAGCCTCATGTAAAGGATAGCATCATACCACATTCCTCGAGGGAAAACACTGCTTCTTGATTTTCCTTTGTACCTTTTCCACATCAATTCTTATTGCCCACAGGAAGTGGACTGACGCAGGCTCGCGGATACCAAGAGATCACCAGTGACTTCATGTGTACCCAGCGTTCCTCTGCCAACTGCACACTGTACTGAGGGAGAACACGGACAGTAATCAGCCAATGAGACTGCATGACTGTAGTGGGAGACCAGTGTTATTGCTTTCTTCCCTCGAGTGATGGCTTGCATTTCATTGTGACTGCACAGTTTTTTTTACTGTTTCATTTATATGGTTTGTAGCTTTATTTTTACCTCTAGAATTTTGCTGCTTTATGTTGAGGGATGATATGGGTAGTAGCCCACTTAGTGTGTATGAACAAAGTCCCTCTGCAAGGACATGCACTGATTTCTATGCTTGTATTTCTCATGATACCTTTTTATTGACTAAGGGCAGATAAAGAGTTAAAAGTTCACAGAAAAATAATGAAAATAAATCCAGCTTACTATTTTTTAAGTGAGATGCCGTCTTTGTGGAGACATCGTTCTTTTTGGCAGGTAAACCGCTTTTTTACCCTTAAAACCTGCAATACTTTGGAGAAAACACTCCCAGCTGTGTGAATTGCTGGCCAGCTTTTATTAGGAGCGCAATATGCTCAGCTGGGCATCGCTATCCATCACTGCAAAGTGTGTCTGGTTGTGGGGAGACCGCTGGCCGTGGGCATAGATGTTTACCCACACCTCACACCTGGGCATACTACTGACCACTAGGTGGCAGTGTGTGCCAGTGTCTCTGTTGGCTTCAAGTTAATGGCACTGAATGTAATTTCGGTCTGTTGAAAAGTGGCTGTTGCTCAGCACCGGCTCAGTTATGATGTAAAACATTTACGTTTAAGGGGCTTTTCAGAAGCCAAGGAATTCCCCCAGTTATAAATATGTCCCGGACTCTAAGCAGGGATAGTGTCACTCTCGGATTTGGGGCTTCATGTGGGAAAGCCTCTAAAATGTTGAGAGCCTTCCAGACTAGTGTCAGAAACAAGGCAGGTCATGACCTTAGCATCTCTGTGTGTGTGTATGTGTCTCTGTATGTGGAAGAGTGAGTGAGTGAGTGTCTGTGTGTGGGTATGTGTGTCTATGTCTGTGTGCATGTCTAAATATGTGTGTGTGCGTGTGCGTGTGTGTGTGTGTGTGTGTGTGTGTGTGTGTGTGTGTGTGTGTGAGAGAGAGAGAGAGAGAGAGTCGAGAGAGAGGGGTGATCAAGCTGCAGGGCAGACAGACTGACTAGTGTGTGTCACCGAGATGAAAACTCACCTCACTTGTTAAGGGGAGCGTAATGGGAAGCAGGTTCCTGCCACGAAGTAAAAGAAAAAGGTTTAAAATGCCAAAGAGAGCACAGTGGGCTTTCTATTAGGGTGGAGAATATTACAGAGATTTGTCATTTTTACAGTACCATTCCAGTGTGCTGAGCCTAAGATATTAGAGCTGAAGGGCAGCCATTCTCACATTTTGAAACTTTTATCTGTTTAAATGAAGTCCTCATGGGCAAGAGATGATAGACAGTCATGTCCGTTAGAGGAAGTAAGTGTGAGGAAATGACATTAATATAACCATTGAAATGTCAGAATAGATGCTTTTTTACATTTTTTACATTTTAACATTTTGTCACTTATTATTATGGTTTGATTTGGATTGGACTTTATTTTTAATAAAATTATTTTTTTTTTCACATGTATCAGTGAGTCTAGTCCATTGTCTGCTGGAGTCTCTAACTGAAACATACTGAGATCCCTTGGGTGTCTCGGTCTCTTGAATCTGACAGTGTGTCTGTATCTGTGTTCAAGTACATAGTCTTACAGACAGGCTCTCTCTCTCTCTCTCTCCCTCTCTCTCTCTCTCTCTCTCTATCACACACATGCAGACACACATGCACACACAGTGTAACACTGTCTACACACACACAAACACACACACACACACACAAACTACACTACAGTATAAATGTATGTCCACAGTCAGCAGGGCAATGATATCAGTCTAGGTATGTACAAAGCCTTTTCAGACTCAAAGTACACAATGATGACCATTTGAATAATCAGCACCATTTATCTCTGTTCAACCTCTTTCCCACACTCACATGGTGATGAGGAGAAAGAAGAAGCCAAAGAGATTGAACATCTTGGTTGAGAATACCACACTACACACACACACACACACACACACACACACACACACACACACACACACACACAAAGGCATATATACCTGTCACACACCTGAAGCTGAGACTCATGACCGGCAGTGAGTGGCAGTGAGAGAGACTAAAATCTTGATGGCTGCTTTTCCAGCTGGCCGGTCCCTGCACCACGTGGTGTGATGAAATTTGCCACCGCGGAAAGGGCGAAAAATCCTCTCAAAACCAATTAAAGAGACCAACGGCCCTGGGGGCAGTGCGTGTCCAGCTCACACGGACCCACAGAGGAAGTTGGGAAAGGTAATCAGTGGCCCAGCATTGAACAATATTGAAAAGTGCAACAATAACACACAATAAATCACTCCGAAGGCTACACCATGGTTACGCATGGGCTCTCAAGGACACACGGGTCGTCCTCTTAGGTGGCGCGTAAGTGAGTGAATTAACCTTGAAACCAGGAAGGGAGAGATTTTAAAATGTATGTCATTCTTTGATGTCTTCATTCAGTCTTTTTTTCCTTCCGAGCTCTGAAGTGCTGTGAGCATCTTTCCTAAATCTTGTCGCATTGTGGAAGGAGACTTAGTGTAGCTGCTTTCAGACATAGGTTTAAGTCCGCATGTTCTGCGGATATCAAGCGGATGGGTCTTATATCTGAACAACATAACTGTTCAGATATAAGACATAATTTGGATCTCCGAACTTTGCCGGCTCTTACACTACTCCTAGTGTTTCGGACAGTTTACGTGTCTTTGTTTGAAATAAACACAATGTTAATGATCTAATCCTGACTGGTCACAATTATTTAACTTTTTAATGCATAGCTGACTATCTGGCTGAGACAGTCAAATACAAACAAGTCAAACTAGACAAGAAAAACCCCGAAACAAAACAAAAAACATAAAAGTAATAGCACTTCACATTGATGTTCTCTAAATGAATGCATGAGGTTTTGACTGTGAGGAGGGTGGGAGACAGCGACGTGTCTGCAGTCAGAAGCTATTGATCAGTCTGCCAGTGGGCCTCTCATTTGCTGTGACAGCCCATGGGCTTGGTGGATGAGGGAAATAAGACTAGTGGGGTCCCTACTTGCGACCCAGTCAAGAATGTTGAGGATCACCCTGCCTCTACAACCCTGTGTGTGTATGTGTGAAGGGGTTTGTGCATGTGAGTTTGTGTGTGTATGTGTATGTTTCCAAATGTGCATATGTGTTTCTGTGTGTGTGTGTGTGTGTGTGTGTGTGTGTATGTGTGTGTGTGTGTGCGTGCGTGCGTGCGTGCGTGCGTGCGTGCGTGCGTGCATGCATGCGTGCGTGTGTGTGTGTGTGTCTTTGGCTTTGGCCTGTAAGTATGGATATGTTTGTGTATGTATGACAACACAGATTAGAGAAACAGATAAACATGGCGTCTGGCTCCATAATATCATCATGCGAATGTCACTCCACCACAAATGGATTTTCAGATGCTTGTACACCACTAGCACAGATTTAATCTGAACAAAGGAGAAGTGTTGTCTGCCTCGGGCTCTCAAGGATTGAGAGAGAGGGAGAGAGAGAGATTCGGCTTGGCTTTATCTTCTAGTTCTTAGTGGTTTTGAGAGAATACCACCTCCTTTTTGTTCCCCTTCAAATGAGAGGAGCAACCACTGTCATAGTAAACCAATTGACATATACTGTATACTATGAACATTGTATTTCAATTGCAAGGACTTAAGGTTTTTAAGCAAAGTTATTATATACAGTACAGTTAAGAACAACATTATTCATACCCCTGGAAAATATGGATTTAATGTTGAGTTTCTCTTGACCAATATGTTTGTTCAGACTGAAAATGACACTGCCACATGGCTACCACACACCATTTTTCTACCACATTGTCTTGCAACCTTTTGGCATGTAACTGTAATTTTCATGATTCATTGATAAAGAGAAAATCAACATCAATATTTGCCATAATTTTGTTCTTAACTGTATGTAGCCGGCTTGTAAAAAAATCTGTCTCTGCACTCACAAAGGCAATCACTGTGATATTGCCATAAAACCACCCAAACCACTCCGCTCTTCTGAAAACATTTACGGGCATTTGCCCTTTGTCGTTGATTTATGCAGCCTTTAATGTGGCCAAAGTAATGAGAGAATGTCCTCGGCGTTCCCATTTCCCTTCCTTGTGGCACGTTGTGAAGATTGTATCAGCCTCAATTAGGCGGCGTGGCAGAGTTTCCCCTCGCCTCCACTGAGATCGTCCAATCGCTTGCTCACGCCAAAATACGACCCACAATCTCCTCCTCCCTCCCTCCTTCCATCGGTTTCCTTTTTTATAAATCTATGGCACGGTAATGAAAACCCGCACTCACATGATTTCATTTAGCTGCCGTACTAATGGCCGGGGAAGTAATAATTACATTCAAATATTAATTCCGTGTTTCAGATGGACCCATGAATCACTTGAGCCGGCCATGTCGAGAGAGGCCAGCCATTCTTTTCTCTTGCCTTGCGCAGCGGCAGACAAATTAAAATGACAAATAATTGCAATTTCTCTGTCGAGGGACGACCCATGGCAGTGTTTGGAAAAACACTTTTCGGCAAAAAGGGTGGGGGCTGGAGGGGGAGGTTGGGTTTAGGGCGTGGGGGCTGGGGGGTCTGATTGGAGGTGGTGATGGGGGTGGGAGAGAGAGAGAGAGAGAGAGAGAGAGAGAGAGAAAGAGAGAGAGAGAGAGAGAGAGAAAGAGTGGATGGGTAGGTTGGTGGGTGGGAGCATCCATTTGTTATTCCGAAGTGGGAAAGAGGGAGAGTAATGATTGAAGTGTGCATTGGTGTGTGTCTGTGTATCCCTGTGTGTTTGTGTGTGTGTGTGTGTGTGTGTGTGTGTGTGTGTGTGAGAGAGAGAGAGAGAGAGAGAGAGACAGAGAGAGAGAGAGAGAGACAGAGAGAGACAGAGAGAGAACGAGAGAGGAAAAGGAGAGTGAGAAAGACACATAGTGTGTATATGTGTGTGTCTGAATGTGAGTAATTCTATCTGTGCAAGCACGGTTATTGCCTGTTTATACATGTGTGACAACACAGACTGGAGAGCGAGATTTACGTGCCATTGTGTGCTGTAATATCATCAACCAAATGTCACTCTAGCACACATTGTTTTTTCAGATGCTTGTGTAATATCACTGCATGCACTGATTTCAAACATCACTATGCTGCACAGCACAAATGTTGGAATGAGTGCTGTGGATTTTAATAATACTTTGTGATTCTTGATGTCTCTTGAATGAGACACATATTAAAAAAGAGAGAACGAGAACCAAATGTATTCCAGTTTTTTTTATTAAGATGTCTCTGAAAACCGGGTATAAAAATTCACTGGAGGATAAGAAACAAATTGATTTTAAACACAGGATGTCACAAATGCATAGAATATTTTAACATATATTGTTACAAATTTGCTTTGTTAAAAACTGTCCTCTATCCTGCCAATAAGTGTAAGTGGACGAAGTAAAACTTTCTTAGAGAAAACAAGAGAAAGAGAAAGACAGAGAAGTGGAGAGGAAAAAAGAGAGAGTGATACAGATAGTATGAAAAGAGAAAGAGAGAGAAAGAGAGGAGAAGAGGGTGGAAAGAGAGGGAGAGATGGGACTCATTACTCCTGCGTCGTCTGTGGCCCCAGAGAGAGCCTGTGTCAGCCTGTCCGCCACTACAGCGACAGCAAGCGTCCAAAAGAACTTCCTTCCTGTCAGCCGCCCAAGTCCTTCCCTTACTCCCCATAGTCAATAACTGTCCCGCCCAATCATGCTGGCCAAAACAATTACAGTGCCGTGGCCATGTCCACTTAACTCACAAACACTGGGAACTGTGTAGTCTTCTTTCCTCCTGTTAACAACATTGCGAGATCAATAAACAGCAGAGACTGGGAGACAGAACTTGACACCTAATTACTGTTGGACTGTGTAGATATTGTCGTTGTAATCATCACAGCCCAACAACCTTTGAGGGGAGTGCATGCAAAAATTGGCAGAGGGCAGAGCGACTGTATTTGCCATTTAGAGTAGCCAAAAATAAACTTTTGTTCCTCTCCCGGCTGAAAATGTCTGAATGTAATGCCACTTGTGCGAGCACTGAGTGCATCTGCTCTCAACAAAAAAAAGGGGAAAAAAGTCCTTCACGATCAGAAGAGCTCTCATCAATCAAAGATATTGCATTCACAAGATAGAAAGATAGAGAGAGATATATAGAAAGAGAGAGAGTGGAAAGAGGAAAGAGAAAAGAACGTCTACAACAGCAGGACCCACAGGAGGCCTCTCAAAATGGGATCTGGATGTGGCCTCACTTCTACCCTACACCATGAGAGAGCAAGCACAAGAAGAGAGAGAGAGAGAGAAGGAGAGAAAGAAAGAGAGAAAGTGAAAGAGTCAGAGAGTGAGAGAGAGAGAGAGAGAGAGAGGGAGAAAGGACAGATGGAGATGGAGAGAGGTGTGCCATGTGCTCTCCCCTTCATGGCTCCACCTCTCTCTCTCTCTCTCTCTCTCTCTCTCTCTCTCTCTCTCTCTCGCCGGTCCTCAGGCCCATTCCTCAGCTTCTCCCCCCAGGCTCCTGGCCATCCGTCACCGGCCGCCCGTGGGCCTGAATATCCTTAACCTCCGCGGCCGGCCACCGTGAACCGCTTCCGCTGAGTCGGAGCGCGTGATTGCATTTCCGTGATGATGTCTTCGAAAGGCATAGGAGTTGAGGGATGAAGAACGAGAGAGGGGGACAGAGAGAAAGAGATGGAGAGAGGAACAAAAAACAGAGGGAGGAGTGAGGGAGGAGTGAGGGAGGAGTGCTGTTTTAAAGTGAAGGGCGGGATGTATTGCCGGTGCCATCTGGATGTCCCTGCGCAGTCCATCACTCAGAGGCGCTGATGGAACAACACAGGCCTCGTTTAGACTCTGCTTTAAATGCGAATGCTTGCTTTTCTGTGCCCCCCCCCCCCAGCCCCCAACAACAACAACAAAAACAAGTAAAAAGAAAACATTCAAAGCCCAAGAAACCAAAGTGCCCAGACCTAAAAATCTGCCACAAGCACAAGCTGATCAAAGTGTTGTGTGGGTGGGTGGACCCATATACACATAAAGATTAAAGGAAAATTCCGGTTTTTAGCACTTTAAGGCCCTTTTCTGGTTTGTTTTGGATGAACTAGAGTGGTGGACACCGACATTTTGACGATTGGTCCTGTCTCGACTTTTCTGACTCGTTTTGAATCGCCTTTTCACTTCTCAGGGTGGCTGGCAATGGGCATACTGTGTATCGAGTTCGTTGAGTTCGTTGACTATTAAAAGCAAATATATCGGCGCAATGTATGATTCGTATTTGAACCTGAAGCATAGACGGTGGCGCAGTAATATCAATGTGCAATGACAGAAATCAATGGGATTTTACAAAATGCCAAATAAAAGACGACATAAACTGTATTTCGCTACGCTACCTGTTTTGGAACATCAACGAACACCACTAACCACTCGGTGAGTTGCACAGTTTTAAAAAAAGGAACGTTAAGAGTTGTTTTAGGACATGTTTGAGTAGCCTACTACAGTATGCCCATTGCCAGCCACCTTGAGAAGTGAAAAGGCGATTCAAAACGAGTCAGAAAAGTCGAGACAGGACCAATCGTCAAAATGTCGGTGTCCACCACTCTAGTTCATCCAAAACAAACCAGAAAAGGGCCTTAAAGTGCTAAAAACCGGAATTTTCCTTTAAGTGAAGAGAAAGTCTTCTAATTGTGGAATCTCATCTGTTGTGCCTTACAATTTAGATTCAGAAACTCCGGCAATAACAGAATTATGACAAATTCTTCTAATGACTGTTTAGATAGATAGATCGAGTCTTTATTGTCCCATAGGGATAATCATTTCCACACATATTCTTTCATCATGTTCAATAGCACAACATATATAAAACACATATAACATGTAACACATATCCATCGACCCCTGTGACATATCTCATCCACAGTATATAAAAACACGTAACACATATATCCCATTCACCTATGTGACATATATCTCATCCACCCAGCATTACCCATCCCCATTCAGCACAAAGACACATCACATTAAGACACCCACATAGACACATCCAGTGTGAGAAACTAGCAACTGAGGTGGTGGTGACAGTATTACAGCTTGTTCAGCAATGTGATGGCGGTGGGGGCAAAACTTTTTTTGAAAGTGGCTTTAGTCAGTTCAGTGCTCTGTATCTGCGGCCGGATGGAAGTACTGTGAAGAATTGGTTCAGGGGGTGGTCTGTGTCAGCTGCTATTGTATGTGCTAGGCGTGTGATGGCTGTGTCATTCATGTCTGATAGGCTGGGTGTGGGGAGACTGATTATCTTGAAGGCAATATGTGTTATTTTAGTGAGTTTGTTTTTACAGGTGGCGGTTAGCATTGTGTAGAAACAGGGTGAGAATTTATTTTGTCAATAAACTCATAATAACATATCATAAAAAAAACTCATCATTGATATATAAATATGAGAGTTGTTGTTTTCATTATTACGTAACAGAGAGATGACAGAGACCCATTCCACCAACAGTTGCCAAAAACAGAAGTTGTGGTTCATCGAAACAGAGCACCGTGGGTAGCCGACCCCATTAGTCACAGGCTAATTGCGGTGATTTGTGACGCCCAGAGGCCTCACTCCCCCTGACTTGCCCCATGCCAGGACTCGCTCCATTAATCACAGGTGAGCAGCTGTCACTGTGTCCGGCCAACCGGCTGCATCATCTGCCAAAAGCATAGATAACCCCCGAGAGCGTCGGAGGAGGGCTCTGGTCAAGTTGACCTGGGGTGGGGTATTGTGGGGGAGTCGCAAGGTCACTGCACTGCGCTAAACAGAGGCATGGCCCGGGTGACCTTCGTGGAGGTGACAGGTGAAACCACGGGTGGTGACATGATGCGCTGATTAAAGCGCTGTTAGCATTGTGAAACAGTCAATATGGAGTACCTGTGTGCCATATTGACAAGTTATGCAATATCAGTTTGCGCAGTAATGTATATATCAACACTGGACTAGATCACCATGCTCATTATCTCACCTTTAAGACAGTAATACGGTAGCTTCCCGTTATCTCTTGATTTGCTTCACTCTGTATCTCATTCTCTTCTTCTACAGAAGAGCTATTTAGTGGCTCATATTATAATCATTATGTTGTCTCCACACCATTTAAGCCATTCAGGTATCTTCACAACTTCAGAAAGTAAGCTGGGAAGAAGATGAAGGTAAGGGTTGGTAAGAAAAGAGGAAGGAGGCAATAAGTAGTGATGGCAAGTGAGAGAGTGAAATGGAGGAGAAGTGAAGAAAGAATATGAGGAAGGTAGAGAGAAATGAGGAAGTCGCTGGCATGGGAATGAAAGATCGTAAGAAATTACGAGACAGTGAGACAGTGGAAAAGATGGGACAGATAGCGTGAGACAGAGAGAGAGAGAGAGAGAGAGAAAGTGAGGGATTGAGAGAGAGTGAGACTGAAAGAGAAAGAGAGGGATGAATGCTTGACATTTATTGGAGCTGGGGGAGCGGGTTGAGCTGTCAGTGATTGGTTGGCACCATGGCCTGGTTTGAAGGTTATGTGAAGCCTCCATCATTAAGCAGACAGACTCACTGTCAGGAAGCATATCCTCTTTGGGTTTCCCCCTTGTCCTCTCCTCTCCGCCTCATCTGGCCAATGGAGAAAGAAATGGACAGGGAGAAAGAGAGAGAGAGAGAGAGAGAGAGAGAGAGAGAGAGAATTACTTGAGTCATTGTGAGGGAAATCTATTATTAAGGTATGAAAGAGTGGTTGTCTCCATTTCAGACATATATCCTCTTAAGGAGGTCAGCAGTCCTGAGCTTCATGTCAGAAATGGCTGTTCAAGAAAAAGTACCTATTTAATGTCATGTGGGTTAGACCATTAAATATGAAAAAATATGACTTATATAAGACTTACAAAGAACACATACCCATACATGGCAAATAGATAACAGGTAAAACTGTAGGTCAAGGTAATGGTTTGTAAATGTACAATATGTAAAAGGTTTACAATTGGTAAAACTGCAGCCATGTAGTAGGCCTAGTTTGTTTCAGATTGCTACATCCATCTATTTTGTAATAATTACTTGCTTAAACATAATCCCTTCCTGTCATTTTTTGTATTCTCCACCATGCCCTTAGCTGAATCTGAACCTCCCACTCTTTCATAACATAGTAATTACTTGTCCTTAGGATCCTGTTCTTGACTGGAAAACCTCTTTCTCGAGGTACACAAGAAAAACATAAGTCAAAGACTGGAGGGACCCATTCATGGACATTCAGAATCCAGAATGCCTTTGCACTGTGGTTTCCAGGAGTGACTTTAGTCTCAACATCCCTTCATGCCTCCCAAAACACCCATCAAGTTTCATGTTTGTTTTTGCCAAAGTTGGCCTTGGTGCTATGTGAGTTTACTTCACACAAGCAATATTACACCCATTAATTATTCATTTTCTCGCCGAGAAGCAAATCTTCCACATGGCGTGACCTTTTGGTGGCGGATCGCCACAGCCCCTGTGTGTGTGTGTACCTTTCCTCATAATATCTTCTCAGCCTTTGCCCACGCGCACACATTTATAAAAAGACATTTAACATTAAACGATCAAATAGGGCCCCATCAAATAAAATATCATGGCATCAATTCGGCAGTGTACACTGGAAGGTCACTGATTCATCGATGAGATATAAGATGACAGGAGTTTTCAGTGAGTGGGGCGGTAACCCAGGACTACACTCTATGAATTAATAGTGGTTTATGTTTTAGTTTTGATTTGGATTTCTTTAAAGAGCACTATGATTCATGCTGTCATTCATCACTATGTGTAAGTGACAATATTAGAGTGTGGTAGAGGAAAGAAAAGAACTCCAGAGAGAGATAGAGAGAGATAAGAGAGGGCAGGAGGGGGAAGGGCAACCATCACATGATATATGAAAAGAAACATGATGGAAAAACAACATAAAATGGCTCTCAGCTCATTCAGTTGGAGAGTAATCTGGGGCTGTGTGACCTTCAGGTTGCCAGTAGGTTAGAATGAACACTCATTCACTCAAGCTAGTTCGAAACAGAAAGTCACAGAAATGACAAGTAGAATTAATCGATTACAGAGCTGGCTGAACTTTTCCTTACTTTCCCTTTTCAGACCTTACTAATTCATATGCCACTGACATGAACATGGAAAAGTTATTGTCAATGCAATCACTATGCAGTCATGATTACTAATGCTACTTAATCTAGTACTGCTGGAGCTGTTGCTGATAGTAAACATGGCAGTATACTGAAATGATAATACTTTGCACCACACTTAAATTTGCTTTGGGATTATGTTAAAGCTTGTTGTGGTCAGCTATGGTCAGGAAGTGCAAAATTGTAAAAGTCTCTAAATTCACACACAAATGTAGGACAAAGAGTGAGAAGACAGAAAAGATTGAGAAAGGGAGAGATAGAGAGGGAGAGAGAGAGAGAGAGCACAGACGGTGCACATACGCTGTTTTGTTTGGTCAATTGGAAAGGAGGGAGATAGGCTGAAAGAAAAAGGAGTGGGAGTAAAAGAGGAACAATGCGACGGCATCGATTAAACGGTGGCCACTGTGCGCGACAACACCTCTGCCCCCAGAGTTGGGTTACCGTGGCAATTTGTCACCCAAAAAGCCATTAATCATCAGGCCGCAATCGGGTGTCCAGACTCCCAGATCCAAGCTTCTCCATCTCTGCCATGGAAGCAGAACCTCACGTGTGTGTGCACCAACAGAACAGAGGCTCTCCAAACTATCTGGCCACTTGTGATACACTTCACCATGGCAGAGAAGGGCGAAGGTGACATGATCACCTCCTCTTCTCCTCTCACTCTCTCTGTTTGTTTGGTACATTTCCTCATAAAATACAATACCAGCTTGGTTTACTGGTTTGCGACAGCGTCATCCGGAGGACTCCATAACAGCACTTCACAACAGATTTATTGGGATTTATATGGAGCCTGTAATCTTCAGCAGTGGGCCCAAATAAGAAGACAGGGTTGTTATGACCCGCAGGTCTGAAGTCAGTCTCTCGTTCTGTCTCTTCTCATTCCCTGTCTCTCACAGTGCAATTCAATTCGAATGGATAAATATTGTGTCATTAAAAATGACAAAAGAATTCCTTTTTCTCCACATCAAAGAGAACGTGGATCTGCAGCATCAGTGTTTACAAAATGGATGACATTAAACTGAACACAGACTCCCTTACACACACCACCAGGTATTATACTGGACATGAATGCACATTATTTGCTTTTAAAAGCTTTATGACATTGAGAGGCACTTTATGCTTTCCTTGATCTCATCTTTTAGTCTTCTATATCAGGTCCTTTCACACTCATGTCTATGTCCTTATGTGTGTGTGTGTGTGTACCTTTCCGTATTTCTTGCCTTTCATTCCACTGCGATCCCTGGAGAGGCACGCTGGGCTGGGGGAAGTCAAAGCCTTATGCATCACTACAGGGGCAGGGGGAGCACTCATATGACCAGATTTCTATCTCAATAAAGACACGGCTCCATCACCCGCAGGCTGGGCTGGACTGGACTGAGCTGGACTCTCACAGGCCCCACCAGTCCCCCTTCTCATGTGGGAGCCCAAAAGTCTTGGAGCTGGACAAAAGGCAGAGACAGCGTATCTTTCTCCTCCATCTTCCGTCTCCACACAGCCCTGTCTGCTGGAGCTGAACACAGAGAGAGTGAGAGAGAGAGAGAGAGAGAGAGAGAGAGAGAGAGAGAGAGAGAGAGAGAAAGAGAGAGAGAGGTGGGGAACAAACTCCCTGTGCTTATCGATGGGCCACATCACTTGCCCTTTACAAAAGCTCCTCTCTATAGGGGTGCCTGGAGGAAGATAGTATATACATGCTGATCAACTCTGAGTATGTGCTTTTGTGTGTGTGTGTGTGTGTGTGTGTGTGTGTGTGTCTAGTAGGAAAAACACCATGAAAAGGCAGGCTTTGACCTTAGGGGCACTATGTGCACACAACTTATCCAGACACCCCATCTCAGACTCCTTTTGTTTTTTTCCGGCAGTCTGTAAGGCAGACATGGGTCCATGGAGGCCCAGGCTGCATGACAGGTCTCTGTTGAGTGAGCTGAAAAGAGCACAGGCCAAACAGAGGACGAGATGATGATCTGGAGCCATGGCTGCGGCGAGAGCATAGATGAATGGGGCAGGAGAGGCCACAGACTGGCAGGGTCCATTCAGCAGCGAAGGAGTGGGCCAAGTTCCGTCCGCAGCATCATGACCAGATCAGCCCCCAAAGGCTCTCACCCTAACTGAGACCCATCCCCTTAAAGATCAGGACAGTATTTCAATTCTTTGCAGACAACACTCTGATAAATGAGGTGGAGTTTGAACGATTTGACTGTGATATAGGACAGATTTGATTGAAAGCGTCTGATAACAATGGTGAAACCATGCGCACAACTGTAGATGTTAGAATTGACACAACAGAAGCCATACACTCTGTTTATGCATAGCTATGTAGTTTAGGAACGACAATGATAAGATGGCGTGTTTGGAGATATGCTTTATTGGCTTCCAATATTGCAATAACTGTACAACTGTAATGTTATAGACAGAAGAAGAAGTAGCACGTCAGCCACTTTTGTCTCCGACCCCTCACTAGTGCCTTAATCCAGGTCCTAGTGTCAGTCCTATTCCCCTTCATCCTAGTCTAGACTCTAACCCCTCACTGATCCCTGTGTGTACTGTCTGTTGCTGAGCCAAGGTTAGATGCTGATGTTGATGCTGACCTAAGTTACACTTATTGATAATATTTACTTCTTGGGTATATCTTACATGTAAGAGGTCTTCCATTTTGTTTGGACTATGATATGTCTGTCCGTCTGTTTCCGGAACCAGTACCTCCTATTTGAATAAATACTGTAAACAGTTTAAATCATCTGTCTTTCTCTGTTTTGCTCTTTTCAACACATATAGCCATGCGTGATGGCAACTTTTGTACATTAACTTCTAGTTGCAGAAAAGGAACTTTTTCTCCATTTTTATGCTGCTTCAGATAAAGATGTCGCCTCACTCTTATGCTCCCCCTGGGGAGTAAATCGCTCCCCTCCGCCGGCGCGTGCTTCCCTATGAAGGTGACCTCATCTTTAACATCAAAAACATGCTGTGTAAACCAGGCCCCTTGTCACATAACTTCTCATTTCCGCTCCTCAACGGACCAGAGTGGCAGCGCTTCCTGTCGCCTCCCCGGCTCCGACAGCTGAAAAGTCCCATCCATCTCTTTGCCCAGATTTATTGCTCCATAAACCATTTCCTTGGTAAAATTGACTTCTCTCACCTTTGTGGCTGCACTATCTCTCTCACTTTCTCCCTCTCTCTCTATTTTTTAGCTTTCAAGGGACACAATCACCCGATGGCGGACCATCACTTTTCCCTCACGCCGACAGTCTTTATGGGGGGCAGTAAAAACAGGCCACATTGTGACAGAAATGGGAAGCGGCTGGGTCTGTGAAGCGCGGAGCGCATTGGATTTTGATGGCGCGCGGGGTCTCAGATGACACCTTGGCTATGAAAACCTGTGTCCCCCCTCGCCTGTCTGTTCCATGGTGGCTGGGCCCCCACCCTGTCAATGCTGCGCTCAGCTCCAGAAGCTCTCGCTCCAGAAGCCCTCGCAAGGCCACAGACAGACAGGAAGTCTCCACTCAACAACACACACACACCAGCACTTTTGATTTGACGCGCCTGTGTTTTTCTCCTCCAGCTTTTCCTCCGTCTTATTTCTTTCTTTCTTTTTTTTCTTGGTGACAATTCCACAATGCTGCCTCCAACTTTGAGTTCTTACTAAGGTTTCCACCCTAGCTGAGAGCAATGCAAGGATACTCTCTGAACCCTCTTCGAAAAAATGGGTAGTTAGACAAACGACTTCAGAAACTAATATTTATCACACCAGCACTTGAGGACACGACACACAGCCCCCACCTCCCCAAAGGCATTCCCCAGAGCGGTAACACTGGTTTAATAATCTCCATAGCAGTGATCAATAATTCACTAGAGTCTTGATGACTTGTTTGGCTGCACTGATATGGGTGGAATTGGAGAATGCCCCATGAGGTCAATTCCCTTGGGTGTGTAGGAGTTAACAGAGCAATTAGTTTATGCTGTTTCACAAATCATTAAAAACACTGACAAGATGCTAATACACTAGGGAACAAAATTTCAGCTCTCACCAATACAAGAGATACAGCCTCACCGATTGAAGTAGAGGGTTGTCAAAAAAATCCTTTAAAAAAGTCTAAACATGTATTTTCAGTAGGCTTACCAGATATTCTATCACATCATAATTAATATTTCATACGATTTATTTTGTGCAGACTAACGTGGGGCATGTAAAATGTATAGATTGTACAAGAGCAAAGAATGGAACCCTTTTATTGGAAAGAGTTTCCAGGAAAAAAAGTTGACTTTTGGTGTTTGGTCATGAACTGTGAGTGGGAGACTCAACGACATCCATCTTTGACGCCGGCAAGTCTGCACTTTTTAATTAACAGCTCCTGAATTTGCTTTGTCTTCTAAAAAGGATCAAGTCTAATTGTGCTCCAAATTAAAGGGCTTAATGAAAGCAGCTCTCGAGCCCATTCATCAAACCCAACACTAGAAACGGCAAACTGTTTAGGCCAGGTAGAGAGTAGAGAGTGGCACTGGAATCAGAAGTAGATGAACGGGAGAACTAGAATTCCATTGGGAGGTGCAGTTAGTTAACCCCCTGACAACAGTTAGGCCTGTTGGTTAGTTAGACCTGCTCTTTTAATATAGGTGTACTCCAAAGAGATGGTCACACACACACTATTCTTCCACTTCTACAGCAAATAGAACTTAATTTAAATTAACCTAAATGTAACATAGTCCCTCTGAAATAGTTGTAATGACTAGCTGTAGCACCAAAACTGAAGTTACTAATAATGCACGCTGGAATGAACTGTTGTACACCACATTTTGGACTGTATGTGTGTGAGTGAGTGTGTATGAGTGAAGATTTGTCAGAGTCTTTACTGGTGGTGTTTTCTCATACCGACAATAAATTGGTTAAAACTCAGCTACCTCCAGAGACAATTACTTTTTGCTACTTTCAGGGCCAGGCTAGCATGGTGATTGTGTTACAGTCACCATATAAGCGCACCACTTGTCATGGACAAAAGCCAGAGTAGTAAGACAGGATTTGCAGAGCGCTAGAAAGCATATTTACACTTGAAGACTTCAACAGCCTGCCGGTCAATACCCACCCCCCACAAGGCAAAGCTCCAGTCACTCCTCTGGGTCTTTAGTGAAGCAAGAGGACAGTGACAGAGAGCAGGGAGGGAGACAAGTGAGCTTGGATGAAGGCTGAGGAGTGTTGGGATTCGAATGGTGGCGGGTGGTAGTAGTTGGGAGAGGGGTTTGGCTGAGTGGATGGGGGCAACAGGGAGGGTGTTGGGGGGGATTGGATAGCTGTCACAGCACCAACGGGCCTGACAGTCTGGACTGATGAGTTGGTGCGGCGCGTCCAGGAGAAAGTGGTTTAAGGGCGTCCGTGGAGATGACAAAGGCCTCTGTAATGGGCCCCGGGAATCCGATTAGACTTTATTGTCTGTGTGAAGCCCAGGCAGTAATTCAGTTTGAGGAGAACAGAAAGGCTTCCGTCATCGACAGGAAAGTTCACACTCTGCAATCTGGACGCATAACGGGCATATGGGGGAAAATAACAATAAGCACAAAGCTATACAGGCAGAAAGAGACTGGGACTGAGGCAAAGAGCAGAAGTGCAGAAATCATCAGTCTGCTGACAATGAAACAT
This sequence comes from Alosa pseudoharengus, assembly GCF_046254945.1. Taxonomy (NCBI): domain Eukaryota; kingdom Metazoa; phylum Chordata; class Actinopteri; order Clupeiformes; family Clupeidae; genus Alosa; species Alosa pseudoharengus. The sequence goes on along the minus strand of NW_027468650.1, from coordinate 25,544,911 downwards.
CTTAATCCTGGTTGTTTTTACAATGACGACTTTTCACATTGAAAGGAGATACTGTATGGCATTTAATTAATATGGCACTTAAAAATCAAGAGGAATATTGTGCATTATGTGTAATTGTAATCATACTATAGCAACACAATTCTCTGGCAAGTTTGAGAGAAAGTCGTGACCTTCACACAAAATGATATGCTCTTTCATTTGTCTTAAAGTTACAGGGTGCACTGTCAATTGCTTCAGTAATAACAGAGGTTGGCAAGTAACATCTATGATTTGTTGATTATGAAAATTAAATAATTCACTCTGTCTACCATGTCACCTAAGCATGTCCTGCCTTGAAACGTTCAAAAGCAGTACCACCTCATACTAAATGTCCTGCTGTCAAGATCTTAAGAGTCGTGAGTGTGTTCACTCTTGACAGGCACAGGGACAAGCACAGGTGACAACCTAACACAGAGAATGATGGCGGCCATGATTGGTGACACCACTAGAGGGAGTGACCAAGCAGCTGTCGAAGCTTCAGAAGACTGAAACTTCCCAGAGGAACATACCGAAGTGCTGAAGAAGTTAATAAACAGTCCATGACAAGAGAGTACATTGGTGCATCAGTTTTGCAGAGGCTGGCTTTATTTCAGTGTTTGGTACGACCTGCATGTGAACATGTTTTGAATTTTGACTTACATCAGAGTAATCCCTTAGCCTGGGTGTTCCCATGCTGCCTTGCGCGCGATTTGATTCACACTGCTAAGGCAGCCTGGAGACCATGGAGCAAATTTTCGCCTGAGATAGGAGACCAATCACAGAACAAGGGGGAAAGCAAGACAATGATGAGCTATGCACAGACGCATTTGATAGACATCCGTGGCACCCAATAAAAGGATCTGGGCATTTTTTTCAAATACGAGAAAATTAACGCTTGGTTCCCAGACCACGTCTCATTGAGAAGTGGTGGCGCTAGCCAGGTTAGTAATCCCTAATGCAAAAGACATTTATTCACTACATTTCGGCCAATGGCATCTTGTCTGATCTCAGAGGACATTGAATAGCTTTGTAAAAACCTTAGTTTGCTTCAAAGCAGACCAATAACCAAAGAGCCTGTAGAATCTACATAGTCATCCAGGTACAAAATTCACACCTCTCTCTCTCTCTTTCTCTCTCTCTCTCTCTCATAAATACAAACAACTAATCAGCAATTAGGTCAATATTTACATATATATTTACAAAGTAGCAACACATACAACTGCTCTAATATGGATTAAACAGCAATTGTATTTTAATACAACAGAGGAACACTTGTTTCCTGACATACCTCAGGCTGATTGTTGTTTCTGAGACTACTCCTCTAGACAAGCCAATAGATTATGAGGTCCTTTGTTTAATGGGCACTGTTTAATGAAATGGGCATTGTTTAATGAAACTGTGTCACTTAGTCACATTCCTTCCTGTGTGTTCTGTGTAAAGGTTAGGGTTGTCATCTGTCTGAAGGCTCTCACTTGATCCCCTTGTCTTTCAAGAGTTTGACTACTTTGGTTAGGTAGTCTGGATCTGGATAGCGAAGGCTATAGGCAGAAAAATAAATGTGCATAAATGAATAACCAAGTCATTCCTCACAATTTAAATGCTTTTTCATTCATTTGTTAGATCAGACATATTTGTGGACAACATCCTCTGAGATGTAGAGAAACACTACAAAAGCTCTAATGTAACAAAAGATATACCTAGATATCAACTATAGTTTGTATGCCAATCAGCTAGCTTCGGATAGTACACTAATATACCCCTAATACCTCTTCACTTAGCACAATATTGAATACATGCAAGTCAATGGCAACAAGTGGTTGCGGATGTAATGATGCATTCAAAACAACTCACTCCACACATAACACCTTCAATTATATAACACTATAAAAAAATAATAATATAAACAATATGAGCTCTTATTTACCTCTCTGGTCCTGACTCATCACAGCTGGTCTTGAGTGGAATGTCTGTGGGAACCACAGCCTCCTCCCCACTGCTGTCAGTTGCTACCGTAAACAGCAGCTTCTGCTGAAAAGCTTTCTCCAGTAGTCCCACCACCGCGGCACCTTTAATATTCTGAGGCAAGAAGGTCACTGTCTTCAGCCCATGATACTTCTCTCCTGGCCTGGGATGTTTCTCCTGTAGCATGTGGAAATATGTTAACAGACAATCAGGCAATATCATGAACTAACTCTCTGTTTTGTTAACAGTAGGCAAACCAATCTGGCAAACCATCGGGACATTTACCTGACTACTCTGACTTCTTTATTCAGCTTCGAGGTATGCTGCTTCAGTTACATCATTTTCTAAGTATTCCTAAAGTCATCTGTCTTTGTTTCCTTTTGGCTGATGGCAAAAGAGCCAACTGGAGTAACCAGACAAACCACAAGTTAGGATGGTATGGAATGTACCCATGCCTTCTAGTGTTTTGCTCAAGATGTGGGCGGAAATATGCAGTCATTTCCCTGTGTGCTTCATGACACACATACAAAACTATAGTATCAAATCATGTAGATAATCACATAACATTTTCAAACGTACTGTTTGTATTCCATCCGCAAATGCAAAGTTGATCTTTATAGTGTCGTCTTTAGGGTAGCCTGGCAGACTCTTTCTCTCATGTTGTAGGGTCATCTCCCCCTCTGGTTGGTGCCCCACAAGTTGAGTTCCATACCGTCCCTCAAGGTCCTTCTCCACTGTAAACAAACAGTGTATGAACATCCGAACAACAAAGCAACTTCATGACATGAGAAATAAAGTTAGCGAGACATGTGGTTACTTTACCTTGCTGCTCGACTGACAGAGGGCCCTTGCCATCGACGTAGCGGGTGCAATGCATCTTGTCCTTGCTCTGGGCAGTACCCATGGTCTTCTAGATTGGAGTGACCAAAGTTACTTGTCTTCACCCATAAATCAAGGAGAAAGAGAAAGGGAGAGCAACTGAGCTCAAAGTCAAAAGAAGAATAACTTTTAAATATCTTAAATAAAAATCTTAAAATAAAACTCAATAGAAATAAAGCCTTCTACTCACCTCAGCTGATACTAATTCAATTGGTTTCCTTCTTCTGTGTTCACTTTCACAGAGTGCACATACAACCACAGTCACACGAACACACACACACACACACTCTACCATGCACATTAACACACCCTCTTAGATCATTATCATAGTTGATGCTATTATCAGGTTTTGAGTGACAGCCCAGATGATCTGAAGTGAGCGTAGCTTCCTTCTGGTTTTGAGTTTGACCAGGAGTGTGTGTTGAGAGAGTCTGATAGAGAGAGAGAGAGAGAGAGAGAGAGAGCAGGGTGTGGCCGAGAGAGGATTAATACCTCCTTAGTCTGACCAAGTAAGGAGGTGTGGTCAATGGCAAAAGTTTACCAGAGAAACAGATCATACACGTTTTCTTCAGTATCGGTAACCTCCAGGAGATGAGGACTGTATTGGCTCAAAGTCTAAAATATCATGCATCATCAAGTGGGATGGCTTTTTGGTCTGTGATTGTAAACTGTATTAATGCTAAAATGAAAAGCTGTGCAGAGAGCTTCAGAATATACCTCAAATAAATGTATTAAGGCAATGGCTTGTTTAAGTTTACATATTTGTTTTTCTTTTGTTTTTGTTTGTTATGTCTTTATGGCATATCTCCATGTGAGTGTAATGTCACAAGGAAAGAGGCCTGGTGTCCATGTATTGAAACTTTGCTGCTCAGTTTCAGTTTCTGTGCCAGCATGTCTATATCTAGTCTGTGAAAGCTTTGGTGCAGATACGCCCATATGCTTTGAAATCCCAAGGATTGTGTCAGTGTATACAGCATTGAATGGATTTATCAGATTTCTCACCGGGGGGAATGAGAAGCGTCCACCAAAGACAGTCCACAGTGCTTTACTTGCTTTGCTGTAATGGCAGAGATAAACAACCCCAAGCTTACACAGGAAAGCCTGTCTTGATAAAACAAAGTCCTGGTACATCATGAAAAGGTATCTGGCTAAAACCACCATGGTGATGTTCTTCAGCAGAGTCTAAATCCACAAGCTTTTGGAGGGATATGTGACTCCGGTGAATTTTGGACTGGAGAGAGCTTAGTTACTTTCTTTTGATACACACTTTGCTTTGTCAGTTGAATAGAAGAAGAAAAAACAAAGAGAGAATCTGCTGATGGCTTGCTGACAGACACTACCTTTGTTTACCTTTTCTCCAGTTTTCCCTTCTCCATCTCTCTCTTTTCTCTTGAAACTGACACTCTGCTTCACCCCATCCCCTCTGTTGCATTTCAGGCTGTTTTCCGGAATGTTCTTTCCTTTCATTTCCTTCCCCCTGAGGGTCAGCTGGACGTCAACAGATTTGGCCCTCTCTGACGTCCCCGCTATTTATCACAGTAACTGTCCCCCACTCCATTCCACTTTAGCATGCAGATTTGATTTGGCCCCTAAGCCTTCCAGACTATAAGGTGTGATCTATGTCTGTATTTGTGCATGGCGGGAGATGAGGGAACCATCAGACGCACATCTCATTCCGCAGAGTCCATTCTCAATTGATATGCTCTCTGTAAGGTCCTCTATGGGGTTATGAATTTTTATCTTATATCTATGGGGTCAAGACCCCGCAAATGGGGGAAATGCAGGGCAGTGGATGTGTGTGGTTCTTTTGATGATGCTGGCTGACAAGCGCTGATAGAGTGGGGACTGCTGCTAAATTTTCTGGTGAAATTTGGTTCAGTGGACATTGAACTGACAACTAGTGGGTGAGATACAGTTGGGAATCATAAGGTCAGTTCTCTCTACCATTCTCTGGCACTGAGTGCCTTCTGATGCTCAGGCTCCTATGCCCAGGCGCCCTCACAGATAAAGATAAACACAGACTGATCCACATATACACATAAACACACAAACATATAAACAAATACATACACACATAGAAAAGGAAACAAGCAAACACAAATGCTCAGAGGTTAGATACAATTGATAAAGGAACACATAGTAATAATAAGTAACAATGGTAAGACAACAATTTCAACATTGCATTCTCAGATTTTAAGACACATAAATGCAGTGGACTTGTTTGTGTATGTATCAAAAAGAGTGAGTATGAGAGAGAGAGAGAGAGAGAGAGAGAGAGAGAGAGAGACAGATACAGAGAAAGTAAAGATATGGTAGACTTATTAGTTCTGATGAATGGCATAATCATAACAATGAAAGGAAGGATAGGAAGAACAGGTTCTTAATGTTTAATTAATGTACTTTATGTTTTAATGTTGTAATATCACGATACAATGAAACAACAGTCCATGTGGCTACAATTTCTCAGCATGATAACATCACCCCCCAAATCAGATGAATGAATCAGATATCACCATCAACACATCAGAGGCACAGTACCCTCAATCCATTGCATCATGCCTCGCTTAAAGGGCATTATAGCCCATATAATAGCCCGAGACTAATCTCATTCGTCCTTTGACTAAGACTCCACAGCCCTTGGGAACCCCCTTTTTCTAATAAACCAAGCGTCCCCCCCCTCCCCTCTCTGGTCCGATTAAAGCAGCAGACAAGCCCCTGTTACCTCTTCACACCTGCCACTGTAAAGATCTCATTAACCTTGGGGGACATCACCACTGTCCTCTGCTCAGTCCTGACAGCTTATCAAAACACACATAACATAGCCTGCACACAGGGCAAAGAGAGAGAATTAGAAGACCAGAAAGATAGAGGGAGACAGAGAGGGGAAAGAAGAAATATTCAAATCTCTGCTCATTTGGGAAAGTATCTCATTTAGTAACTTTTATGAGGTTGGCTCATTAAAATAAAATCCCCCTCATTGAATCAGTCAAGTGCAAGCGCAGAAGGCTTGGGTGGTATTATGTCTTTATGTTTGTGCTTAAGACTCTCTTAGGTCAGAGACAGACCCCTGTGGAGCAACAGTGCCAAACAAGCAGCAAAAAAACATCCTCCCATGTTAGTTTTTCGTCCAATTGCTATTGTGAATTGAGAGATAAGAAAAAGACAGCAAAGATGATGTTGCATTGCACTGTGTTACATTCATCTATCAAGCACACACACTGATAAACAGACACACACCAAGACAGTCTACTGCACATGCCAGAACATTCCTTTAGGATTCTTTTTTTTTTAAGTGGTTGGGGAGCTGTAGGGGAGATCAGCCTCTTCTGCTGAAATATCTAAGCACTGCTGTGTTTCTATGGCAACAAAAGAGTTGTGCTAGTTATAGTTTAAGCTTAAAAATGAAGAAATATGAAGGGGGGAACCAAGGTTTTCCAGGAAGCTGAGGCAGGTGAAAATGAGAATGACAGTGTGCAACCATCATTAAACACTTGTGGGGAGGGCTGCCAGGTCTCGGGAGAAGCCCAGGTGAGCATGCGAGAACCTGTTCTTAACCCCTTATCCAAAGTGCCCCTTTGAGAAGGCCTACCCGTGGCCTTTTAATAATTTAACAATTAGTACAATTAGCCATCAACATATTATGATAATTTAGGAAATAATAATTCAGTTTGCGCCACATTAATTGATTGAACTTTTGGTGCGTTCATGATCTGGAAATAGGCCTAGAGGGAGAGCAGATAGCTAACAAACGTTCAGAAAAAGTCCTGTTGGCAAATTTGAGGAAAATTAGGTAAAGGGGCTATTTCACACAATTTGAGGGTGCTGAATTCAAATATTTTGTTTACCAAGCTCAATTTTGAGTTTTAAGCTTGCTAATTAGTATAAGCATAATTCACATACTTTTTGGTTTTGCCATCAGATATAATAGGAATTGCAAAAAATAAGGCATTAATATAATCTTTATGTATCAGATATGTTGTGGGACAGGACAGGAATTACCCCAATGACCCTCAAGTAGCAAATGAAAATAAGCTAAAATTAAAATATAAATTGAAATAATAGCTAAAATTCAGTATGACGTTTAGAAGCAAAATAGATTCCTTGATAATAAATTGATAGAATAGTAGTTGACTGCTCATTTTTCTGTAGAAAGTATTTTGTCACTAACTATTATGAACAGTTGTCAGTCTTTACAGAGGATTTGTGAAGTGGAAATAAGTCATCCTCACTCAAGTGCTGTCTAGCAATGTGGAATGTCCAGTAGTGATCACTGCAAAATCTGCTCATTAAACACTGGTAATAGATGCTCAAGATCTAGTTATGTCTTTAGGGCACCCATCTGACCGCAGCACATTTAAGAAGTATGCAGGAAAGTTTGTACGAAACTTTTGTATTGTTATTTGGTATTTGTTATGTGGTAGCAAATTATGTTGACTATCAAAGAAATAGACCTAATGTAGGAATGCACACAGATATTGCAACAGATACGCTCAGGCCAATTCAAACTTTTCTCATCTGTTGTTCCTCGTTGGTGGAACACACTGCCAGTTCCTACAAGGGCAGGGTCATCCCTCTCCATTTTCAAAAAAACTCCGGAAGACCCAGCTCTTTAGAGAACATATCCTCTCATAGCACCACTTACAACAAGTCTTGCTGATCCTAGCACTTACCACCCGTCTTGAACTGACACTAAACTGTTTAAACTGATCCACTTATTCTTACTGTATTCTACCGTTTTTAAATTGTCCTAAAATTGTTGAGAGAATTGCTTTAAAACTTAACTGTTACCATGTTGTTAGTCGCTTTGATTAAAAATGTGTCAGCCAAATGTAATGTAATGTAATATAATAATGGTGTAGGCCTATCTGATTAAGACCCAAAGAGTGGTTGAAACATACTTATTAAATTACACTGGGAGCAAAGAAGACTATCTTCACTCTTTTCCCTTTGCAACTGTCAAAAGAAATCCCATAAACACAGGAAGGCCTAGGGTAGCCTATATCAGATGGCCTAAAGAGTAGGCTCTTCTGCATAGCATTAAGTGATGTTGCATGCAGTAATTTGAACACTGACCTTGATCTAGCCTACTTTGGCTATTTAAAGGTAATTTATTGCCAAAACATCACACAATATAAATGAGCTATAACAAACAATAAAGGACTTAATCACACACAAACTACTATTTTACTGACTACAAAAATAATAATTATGTATAGGAAGTTTAGAAGTTTATAACCCAGAATTGACCAAAAGTGCACCAAATTCAACACAAATGACTCAATACACTTGGAGGAGGCCTGCGTCCTTTCTTTTCCAGATATTTTAAGATTTGGATATCGCTTCAGTATCGAGTATCAAGATATTTATGGCAGGTATTGTATCAAAGTCATAATTTTGATATTGTGACAACACTATGCCAGAGCCACTCTGTTTTCTAGATGTTGAGGATCGGAGGCTCTACCACCAACAAGTGATGCTGCTCAATGGCATATTATAAGAGCACATCAAGCTCTAGTATGGAGGCAAGCACACATACCAAATCCAGTGTTACTAGAAGTAAAATGTTTTTTACTTGACGGTTGTTGCTGACGGTAGATGCAGTTCTGCATTAGGCTTATTCCCGCTATCTAAGTTCATATGTACTGTAGGATATATTCTGAGTTAAAGGTTAACTGTGCAATTTGTTATTGTGATGAAATGAATTAAACACCATGAGTGACTCACTATGTTAGCAATAAAAATATGGTTGTGTTTTGATTAGAATTCCCGAGTTTATTACATGTTAACTGTAATCATGTTCCCATTAAATACGTTAATAAACTATAGTATAGCTTATTTAATGCTCAAACATGTATTTAGAGAACACTTTTATTTGGTTTTAGTGATTACTTTTGAAATCAACCCAATTTAGGGAAAACTAAGCAAAAATAATCGCTATTTTATGTTAAAATGCTGATTATGCAGCTTAGAACTCAGAATTGAGCTTGGTAAACAAAATATTCAGAATCAGCACCCTCAGAAGTTCTCTTCTGTGAAGCTGCTCTCTCTCTAATGGGGATTTTCGCAGTGATGACATTGACAAGTCCAACGTCTTAGGCCTAGTTTATTCAACTTTTAACAAAGATCTATGTTTTGAATAACAGGAGAATGTCTAATTTTACTTTACTGAGGTGTTGGAAGAACAAGGTAGGTTCACTTATGCTAAAAAGTAAACCGTTTAGGCTATAAAATGCATTGTAGGCCTAGTGTCAGTCTTTGCAAACAATGTTGTTTGGTTGTAGCCTAGGCTAAATTTGCGGCATTGGCTTTTCAAGAAACGAAATTTTAAACTAGTAGGCCAACATGGTATTATCTTAGCCTACCCTCTGCCATCAGGCTCGGACTGGCAATATGTAAGCCGGTGGCCTCCGAGATTTCAGTATTTTTGGTATCGGTGGGGTGGGGTCGTCGGTCCAGTGGTGGGCCGGTCCAGGAGAAAATTGCCAGGGCCGATTTTTGTTCCCAGTCCGATCCTGCTGCCATTTCTTCTTGAATAAAGAAAAAGAGAAGAAGCGATTAGCCTACATAGCGCGTCATTAGCCTACTGGAGTTGCACATGCTGGGCAGATATTCTCAGCAGTCCCATGTGTTTGCTTCAGTATAATGGGGGGGGGGGGGGGTATATTAAAAAGTGGATAAAAGGGATGTTACCTTCTGTAAAGATATGTTGCTGTTTTTATTGGCTTTTTTGGACAACAGTATTGAAATGCAAACTTCATAGCCACCTTATAGGTCTTTATGGTCTTTATCAGTGTTGGGAACGTTACTTTAAACAAGTAATTAGTAATTACTCACTACTTGTTCCAAAAAGTAACTGAGTTAGTAACTGAATTACTCTATGATCAGAGTAACTCGTTACCAGGGAAAGTAACTATTTGCGTTACTGTTACAAAAAATAGATAGATAGATAGATAGATAGATAGATAGATAGATAGATAGATAGATAGATAGATACTTTATTGATCCCCAAGGGGAAATTCAAGATATTGCAGATCGACAGACCTAGTTGACTTCAGCCTGTGTCATAGGTTTTTGTTGTGAGGCAGAAAGATCTAGCTTTTGCTGCTTGGAGAATTTGCTCCGAGTCCTTCTTTGCTAGTGGATGGCGAGCTATCATCTGTGGTGGAGGTATCGGTGTTTTTGGCCACTATAGACCTCTCCAGAATAAGTCCCGCCTCCTAACTTCCATATCCAACCTTCGTTCGTCAAATGTCTATGGGAAATAACATGGCGTTTTGAAAGATCGTACCTGTCAAACTCTGTAGGTGACAAAGTAGAAAAAGCTGCTGGGCAGATTGGCCTACACACTTCTGCCATCTAGTTTCCAGTGGATTTTTTTATTTTCGGTGCCGTTTAAGTACTAAACGGTACCGACAATCAAAAAATCCAGTGGAAACTAGATGGCAGAAGAGTGTAGGCCAATCTGCCCACCAGCTTTTTCTACTTCGCTAACTACAGATGTTTTACCAGTATGATATTTCGAAACGCCATGTTATTTCCCATAGACAATCGACGCCCGGAAGTTGGATGGATACGGAAGTTACGGAGGCGGGACTTATTCTTGAGAGGTCTATAGCTTTAGATGCGTGTGTGAGATGCTTCATTAAATTAGAGTTGCTTACAACGGATGTCGACAAAGTCTTCGCTCCTGGACATAATGTCCACATTACATGCATGTTCTTGCCTTGATGAATTTGAAGTAGTGCTTATATCTCCACCTTGAAAAGGCCAACTTTTCGGATTGCTCTTGACCTCTGCTGTTTCGTCGAATCTCTATTTTAGCGGTTGCGTGTGTGTGGCACGTTTGCTGGCAAGTGTGTAAAAACACTGGCTCTGATTGGCTATCATGAAACATGACTCTGCCTTAGCCAATCATAATCGCTTACGTCGTTATTAACCCACCTCCTCACTAGCTGTGAGCCAGGGTGCGTTTGGATTACACAGTTTATTCAATCAATGCATAGTAACGCACCGCATTTAACGTCCAGTAACGTTAACAGCGTTGTAACGATGGGAAAAGTAATTAGTTAGATTACCCCGTAAGTGAAAAAATAACGTCGTTACATAACGCCGTTCTTTTAAACGGCGTTATTCCAAACACTGGTCTTTATGAAAGACCAAGACGATGAATCTCCTGATTCATGTAAAAGTGATGTTAAAGTATAAAGACTGGTATTTGACTGCTTTTGCACAAAGTGATGCAACGCAGAATCACAATGTCTGAATCAGGAACTGAACCCAGGCACCCATGTCAGGCAGTAAGGTTACCACTCCACTTCTACTGTATGTCCTCTGTGTTCATACACTTATCTAGGTTTGATTTGTCTGTATCTCTGAACAGGAGGAATCAAAAGACTTGTGAATGTATGTTTTGAAAGAAGGGTGAGGGCCTCTGAGACAGCATTGGTGTGGCGATGTGTGAAAATCTTAACATTATGATGAGGCGATTTTGAGAGTTGAAACACTAAATCTTGTCCTTCTTTACCCTAGTCATCTCAGCAGCAGATGACCATGGGCACATGAAGGCTCTGTCTGCAGCATCAGTGATTGGTCAGATGGCTGGTTCTTCTTGGGTCCGGTTGTGACTCATTTGTGACATTTCTGCTCTTATGCGCCATCCATGCACCCCTCCCAGGGTACCATATCACCTGTTTGGCACCTGACATGACAATCTCCAGGCAGTGGGTGATGAGTTATGTTACCCTGATAGCACAGGGGCGTTAAATCCACGTTGAATCAACCTCCGCCGCTTCAAACAAACGTGGATTCAACGCCCCTCAACGCCCCTTTGCTATCTGGGTAGCCACTCACCTCAGGCCTACATAACATAACCCACATGTGTGTTACCCTAAGGACGCAGGACAATTATGTCTCTGGCAGCAGGTAACATATATCCAGACGCAGGTGACATTGGGAGTAATCTTTAGGGTCTGTGTCCATCAACCACATTTCTTGCGCTGTCAGCGCCCTCAACCTCACTTTCAGAGCGCTTCATTCAGAGCCCTAACTCAATACCATACAATATGCTGAAAGAGCACTAAGAAGATATTTTGTAATAAAAGGAAACTGTTATGGTGACACTCAGTGTACTAGGCCATAATCCAACCCTCTGTATGCCTTTAACCATAGAGTCTGAAGGACTACAGTCTTAGAGTAAGAAAAGGAACCAGCATCTCTCTTTTCAGGGAAATAACATCCCACAAAATATAAAGGTAATGTAGAGATCATTTTCTCCATCTCCCTCACGTACTAGTCCACATCTTCCACTTTATTAGATCTACAGATATTGGACATGGTGTGTGTGTCTGTTAGGTGGGGTGAAGAGACGGTGTGCAAACAACCCACCGAGAAGCGAACAATTACCCAACTAGCCCCTCAGCACCTCAGACACACAAACACGAGTCAAAGCTGCTCCTGTGCCGGTCCTGAACAACCTCTGTGGGTAAATAAGAGAGGCGTGACATTAATATAGCCTGGACAAGTGCGGTGGCTGGCCACAGTCTTAATCAATAGGCAGTCCTTTGTGCGAAAGCGAGGAACCCCAATTATCTGCCTCCCCAAAGGGTTTTAACTCTGTGGCTGACCAGGTAGTTCAGTGGGGCCACTTGGCCAAGCAGGTTCAATACTTTGCTTTCCAGCGCTGTGTTTTGTCAAGTGACACAACAAAGCTGCTAATTGTGAGATGGTTTACGATGCTTCCTTCGCTCTGCTTGTGTAGCCACACACATTCACCCCACCTTTTTCATTCTACTTGAGTTTAAATCTCTAGAATGGGATTTGTATGCCTTGTTCACTTACACAAGGTAAGGGATTTCAGCCCTCTCTGTTAAGCAAGAGATCCACTCCTAGCCTGAGGCGATTTTAGCAATTCCATCAAAGGCAGCGGTATAATTAGCAACAGTCTGATGTCAGGACTTACGAGCAGTCTGTTGTGAAAAATTAGGGGAAAGTGCCAAATAAATGGACAGCGCTCCCCGCGAGCTCTGCTCGACGCATCTCGACAGACAACCTGATTCGCCCTGTCCGCGCTGCCAGCGGCTGCCTCTGATTTATCGGGTAATTCAGCTTTCACCAGTATGTCCTGGGCTAATTAAATGCATCGCACTCCATCCACAAATGTCACAATTGATTTGTCTTTGGTGAGCAGTGACTTTATTTCAATCTTCACGCGGGGAAGATGAGAATCACAGGAAAAAAAGAGTGTGTGTGTGCGTTTGTGGAGGTGGTATGGGTAGATTTTCTTTTTCCACCCTTGTTTTTTTCGCAGGAGGGAGTGTAGTAGGCAGGTGTAGTCTCATTACACCTTGACATTGCTTCTTTGCAGTTAACCTGCACTCTTTCCTGCTTATCCTTCTGATCAATGTGTACAGTGTTGTGTAAAGAGTGTTTCTTCACTGGTCACACTGCACTTGCTGGACTGTACTGTGTGTGAACGTGTGTGCATGTGTGTATTATTGTGTGTGTCCACAGAACAACAAATCCTCAGAACAGCCAACAGTCACTGGGTAACTGAATGTTCTACCTCAGTGCAAGCAATGGACATGACCAATCTCAGACCATGATGAACCATTTAAACCTGTCTATAGGCTAAAGTGTATATTAGGTCACTGATTTTCAGATTTAAGGGACTGTACGATATTTACCGGGGGGGGGGAGGGCCGTTCGTCAGGGGGGGAGGGCCTAAGATAATTTTTTAAGCCTTAGGGGAAGGCCCAGGAGAAATGTTTTGGCCTGGGGGGAGGGCAGAGGAAAATTATTTTTTCCTGATCCATGATATTTTTTTCCCCTGATCAATGATCCGTTTTCGATATTTTAAAAGGTTTGTAGGCCAAAACATGATTCACGTCTCTTTGACAGAGTGGGCGAGTCCAAAAAGTTGCAACCCTACCTGAATCTCCCACAACTCCCCTCGTAAGCTTGCAGGTCACCCGCGGTTATGAGTCATAAACCAAATATTTTAATGATATTCGGGTCATTTGCGGGCGGGTCAGTTAAAATTAATTAAATATATATTGTAACGTCGGCGCAAAAGACAGTGTTAGCGTTCTCCCGCGCAGGGCATCCTGGGATACGAGAGCGAACATTTGGGGGGTTTATGTCGTTAATTCTCCTTAGTTTTGAGTGTAATGTTGGCGTCCTTATTGTAACATGTTTCTCCCTCGTGTGTGATCCTTTTTGTGTGGGAGGCTGCGTCCTCCCCTGTATGTGTAGTGTGTGTGTCTACTTGACCTGCCCTGTGTGCATTGTGTTCTGTGTCTTTGTCTTGGTCTGTGTCCCTGCTCTCGTTCTCAGTGAATAAACCTTTTGATTGGACAACTGGGTGTGTCGCTATCAAATCGTTACATTGGTGTCAGAAGCGACTTTCGAACATGGCCTCTGCCCAGCGAGAGAAGCGGAGAGCGGAAGACCATACCACTGGGTGGAGGCCCACGCAAGAGGATCCAGGGAGAGCCCTTGTGAGGGCTACTAAAAAGCTCGGGGCCTTCTATCGCTACAGCCGACGGAGGAGAGGAGCTATCGTCTGGAGCTGCCTGCGGCCATGGGAGAAGTTCTTGCCGGAAGAGGGGCCTGAAGAAGCGTTCGTGGAGAAGACGACGCTGGCCTGGGCGCTGACTCCGCTGCGAGCCGCGACGCGTGAGCAGAGCCGAGGGAGTGCGGCGAGGAAGAGGTTCCTAGACGATGGACGGTTGGCGGAGCCGCTGAGGGCAGCGAACTCACGACGGTGGGGCAGCTTCGTCGGAAAGGCCCTCTGAACTTTAAAACTTTTGGGTGCGTGTGAGAGGCACCGTGCTGTGTGGGCGCCCGTTCTTGTTGGCCTGTTGGCCGGCGCCTTTTGAAAAAAGTTCGTTGTGTGGAGTTCGATAGCATGACCATCTCGGGGGTCGTGCCTTCGCCGAGGCCGCGAAGGAGTGGAACGGGCCGGGAACAGAGCAGTACGGCTCTGCGAGATGGCAACACGAGGAGGGATGCCGAAGACGGTAGCTGCAGCGGGAGAGCTCAGCGCGGTCCGGTTGCTGTGGAGTCGGTGCCTGTCTGTCCTGGTCGGCGACTCGACGGAGCGGAGTGGCGTTGGTGCAGCTTCATCTGGCCCCCCTCGAACCCCGGTGCTTGGTACAGTGTCGTCGGTTTAAAAGGCCACCTAGGGCCCTGCCAGGAGAGGAGGAGTGCCGCGGTGTCACGCCGCGGAAAGTGCAGCCTGAGGGCGGCTGCTGAGAGGGAGCTGATGACGAGCGGGTCGGCCACGTGGCTGCTAGCACGCCCGTACTGGATTGCTAGCAGCGTGGCGCCCGTTGAGTGAGCTCCTGCGGCGTGCACCCCACGTGAGTTGGCGGTACTGTCGCACTGAACTGAGTGGCGGGCGACGCGCGCCGACGTTAGCATGTGGCTACCTCGTGGGCATTGCCGAGGACGGCAATGGCTTGTTGGGGGAGCTGTGTAACGTCGGCGCAAAAGACAGTGTTAGCGTTCTCCCGCGCAGGGAATCCTGGGATACGAGAGCGAACATTTGGGGGGTTTATGTCGTTAATTCTCCTTAGTTTTGAGCGTAATGTTGGTGTCCTTATTGTAACATGTTTCCCTTTTAGTTCTCCCTCGTGTGTGATCCTTTTTGTGTGGGAGGCTGCGTCCTCCCCTGTATGTGTAGTGTGTGTGTCTACTTGACCTGCCCTGTGTGCATTGTGTTCTGTGTCTTTGTCTTGGTCTGTGTCCCTGCTCTCGTTCTCAGTGAATAAACCTTTTGATTGGACAACTGGGTGTGTCGCTATCAAATCGTTACAATATTTTCTACAAATAGGCCTACTTAAAATATCACGAGAAGGCTAGCATCAATACAGTAAAGGATCAATACAGTAAGTCAACATAAAGAAGCTGAAGACGCGAGTTAAAATAATAAAGACACCCCTTCAGGAAAAGCGATATAGCCTAGGCTATGGGAAATATTGGGGAAAGTTCTTAAAGAAGATGACAGTAGTACAGGTTATGGTCTATGTAGGCCTACTTCTTGCGAAGCCATGACAGCCGAAACGGGCAGCCTGCAGGAATAAATCTTATGGCACAGACTACACAGCCATATCTACCGGTATGTAGCCTATAGGTTCGCGCATGCATAAAAGTTACCTTAGTTCGTTGTGTTTGTAACTTTAAACAGTGGATGTGCTTTAGTAGCCTAAAGCTTTGTGCTTCATTTAGCATTTTAAGCCAGTTCTTACGCTAACGTTTTGACCAGCAATGTATCTCTCTTGCCTACCTGCCTCCCCATTTCTATTTTCGAAAGAAGTATGTCATGGCCAAATCTTATCCTAGTGTTCTAATCCTTGGTGGTTGCTCTTATTCTCATTCTCTCTCCTGCGCAAACATTATGTCCTGCATGCCTGCGTGTAGTTCTACTGCATAAAGCTTCGCAAATAAATTAGTTTGTTTTACAGAAATGGACTACTGCATGCAGGCTATAACCAAAAGCACACATTTTGTAAATAAGCGGGTCGGATCGCGGGTCGGGTATAATTTTGTCCTAATTAATATTCGCGGTCCGAGTTGCGGTCGGGTTGATTAAAATATCGGGCGACCGCGGGCCACTTGTGACCAAACCCGCGCAACACTGGTTTGTAGCCCCGTGTGTGTGTATGTGTGCTTATGACATTTGCTGGCCGTTTTAACCTTGTAAACGTCATTTTTCGACCAGTTTTATTTGATTCATGTAGGGGGGAGGGCCTAGGAGAATTTTTTTGAGCTGGGGGGAGGCCCCTGGAAAAAAAAAATTTGACCAGGGGGGAGGGCCAGGCAGAACATTTTTAACCCGATATGGCGACCGGCCCTCCCCCCCCCCCCCCCCCCCCCCCGCTAAATATCGTACAGTCCCTAAGTTCACAATCAACAAAGCCAGTCAATGTCACAAGAGACATCTTACTCTGTTAAAAGAGTAGCAAGAAAACAGAATATCATCCTTTTTCAAGATCTTGTTCATCTCTTCTTCCATTCTGCTGTCTATCTACAGTACCTGAAGACTGATCAGTCGGAACACCATGTCAGTGTTCTTTCGACTTGCCACATGGTGGTCATGGCAACACATTCAAGAGTGAGTCCACTTGAGAGGACCACATGGCTATTTATGTTTTTTTATTGGTAGAATTCTTTCATATCCTGTGCCAACTTATTTCTGGTCATGTAAACACAGGAGATATTAACACACCAGACAATTCCCCTCAAGAGTGTTCGCTATAGGTTTGTGCTCTGGGTCAGATATACTGTATATCACCAAACTAGATTTGTTACCTACTTGTGTCAGTGCCCACTGTGGGGCAAGTCTGAAGTATGGGGCACGTCTGAAGCAAAGGTGGTCATGATAGCATTAAAGGGTGATAAAGAGAATCTGCCACAGAAGAGACTTTTTGTCCAAGCACACTCCATGAAATAAAAATGGTTATGGCAAACTAACTTCACTAACATGTTTCAGAGGTGCGGACAATTCTGTACACATCACAGCAATGATGTCGAGGGTCAACTTCCATGCAATATGCCAGTTCTGAACTAAAATGGAGCTTCATAGAAGAAAAGGTCATTTTTCATTGAATTATTGTACAGGAAACTGGCCCCAAATCTGAGAAGAAAAGAATCTTTATGCTCTACTGGGAGATGACTAGGCATCTTTGATAACAAGAGCACTGTAATGTGTAGCAGATGGCTTCATAGGAGGGTGGGGGATCTGGATAGGCCAGTGACAGTCCCATACAGCCCTGCTACATGGAAGACAAAAAGGACCCCTGGAAGTCCTGCAGACTGTTGGCCTGCCTGCTTAAGCAGCTTTCCTGTTGTGTTCCTGGGCTGTGTTAACTGCACAGGAGAATGGTTTGCACATACTGCACAGCCCTACCTGCTGGCTACCGTTGCACTCCTCCCCTAAACCTCACTCCAGTCAAGGTCATGGTGTCAATCTAACTTGATTTGCATAGCTTTGTAGCTGGCATTAAGTTGGCTGGCTGGAGTTAGGTCCCACTAATGTTTTACTTGCTCTTACCCTATTCCCTCTTTCTTTTAAAAAGAATATATATATATAGGATCCATGGAACAGTCTACTATTTTGCAAACAAAAACAAAATAACACTGTATCCACAAAAATATAGCATGAAGACCGCACCCATTCAGTCAAACAAAGAAATTGAAATGGATCATTCATGGTGTCCACAAAATCTCTGGTTCTGTTAATTGTTCAGTCAAGCTTTATCAAGTGGTCCAATACATTATTAGCATGGGTGAACCCAAACAAATCTGTGAGAACATCACAGGAACCAATCACATCCACTTATCTGGCATGAGGTGGGCTTTACATGATGACAGAGAGAGGCCTGCAGTTAGCAGTGCATTGAACCATACCACTTCTCTATCTAAACTGAGAATGGTCTGGTAGTAACCAGGCTAATGCATCCTGTCAGCCAGCCTCAGACTTTCATCAGTCTGCATTTACATCTGGATAGACTTTTCTACCCCACACTTAGGGCTATATTTTGGGTCACCAGCGCATGGCGTAAAGTTCGTTATTCACCGGCGCGAAGTTGAATTCGTTATTTTGCACGTTTATTTTTTAAGCATTGCGCCCAGGGGTGTGGCAATTAACAACCTAGGGAGGGACCTGGCGCATTATCTAAAAATCGCTATCATACACCACCTAAACCTGGTCAGAGGTCAATGGCGAGTTGTTCATATGCTATTTTAAGAGCGCATGTCAACAGTCATATTGGCAGGTGCACCATCCTTCTATCATTCATGAACGCACACCAGCGCACGTCCAAGCATTACAAATTGCACGATTACAATGGGAAACATAATTAGAATAAAGATATTACGAAATACTGTACATCTCATGATGAGTAGTTATTCACCATCATTTGCAAATTGGTAATGACGGTTAAAAGTGATTAGGGGAGAGGCGAGAGACACGTATGGAGCACAGCTGAAGACGCACTGTCACGAGATATAAGCAACTCCTCTGCAGGATAAATGTTGTTTTATTCAGTCAAATACCGATGCATTTATTTGACATATCGCGCATTGCGCCGTTAAAGGGAATGACAGATGTCATTCTCATTGGTTTAAAATGATGTTACGCCCCAAACACACCCATATGACTGATTAAAAGACCTAGGAACACCTTGTTACGCCATGCGCTCCACTTTTGAGAACGAAACCCCTCCCAATGTGAACTGGACATCCTACTAAATTTGAATAGACTTTTGACGAGTGACGATGCACTTTAGAATGTCATGATAGGGCCCTTAGTAGCATTTTATATCAAAAATGGGTTCATTAAAAGGCTTTAAGAATTACAATTCACTTTTTATGTGTTCCTTTTTGTTAATTTCTCTGATCTTAAGAGAGCTTATCTCTTACTCACTCCACTATGGCAAATGAAAACAGTTTGTCTTTCTTGTTTTGCTAACAGGAAAACCACAGAAACCAAAGCAGAAGTGAAATCACTCACAGAAAGACACTACACAGTTACATGTATATAAATGTAGCATTAGGTCAGTGTTGATTCAGTCAGCTACTTCACTGATGAAAGTAGGCTACTGACAAAAACGCATGCATCCGCACTGAAGGGAGCTTCAATACACAAGATGTGGAGTTTTGCTCTCACCCTGATAGGTAAGGCAAACTGGCATGTGTCATATGCGGCATATGCATTGGTTGGCTTGTATATGATGTTTTTATTTTGAAGATAACATTATTGATAGAAAACGAAACAGTAAGCCTCTGCAGTATTTTTCATGTTATTATGACCGCCGCGCAGCGAAGCGGCGGTCATATAGGTTTAGTCAGAATTTTTTTATTTTTTTATTTTTCGCATGCCCAAATTTCCGTCAATGAGTCCCGGGACACTGAAAGACCGGGGTACACGAAACTTGGTGGGCATGTAACCCCACAAGGATAGCATGGAACCATCGTTTTTCGTTTTGATCTGTAGCCTCCCCCGCTGGACTGGACCCCCCCGAAAGGAGGGTAGGGCAGACACAGTTTTCTGTGAATATCTCGAAAACCGTAGGGTTTAGGAGGACCATTTTTTTTGTATGTTGATCTCAAGGGGCCATGTCAACCCATTCCATAACCACTCATTTCATGTATAGCGCCACCTAGTTAAACACAAAAAAGTAAAAATGAGGTGTTGTAATTGAAGGTATCTGTGACCTAACATAGTCAAAACTGCACGAAATTGGAAGTGTAGGATCAGTATGACACCCTCTGTATGCACGCCAAATTTTGTGGAATTCCGTTCATGGGGGGCCACACAATAAATTAATTTATGTTACTATACACCAACTGGCCTGTAGGTGGCCGGAGACAGTTTTCTGTGAATATCTCGAGAACCGTAGGGCCTAGGAGGTCCACCTTTTTTATGTATGTTGGTCTTAAGGGGGCATGTCAACCCATCCCATTACCACTTATTTCATGTATAGCGCCACCTAGTTAAAAATTAAAAAGCAAAAAATTAGGTGTTTTCATCACAATATCTCTGGCTGACAAGGTCAAAACTGCACGAAATTAAAAGTGTAGGATCATTATGACACCCTCCGAATGCATGCCAAGTTTTGTGTACTTTCGTTCATGGGGGGCCTTACAATAAAATAATTTATGTGTACATTTAGTGACGTACACCAACAAGGATTCCCGGGACACTGAAAGACCGGGGTACACAAAACTTGGTGGGCATGTACCCCCACATGGATAGCATGGAACCGTCATTTTTCGTTTTGATCTGTAGCCCCCCCGCTGGACTGTACCCCCCGAAAGGAGGGTAGGGCAGACACAGTTCTCTGTGAATATCTTGAGAACTGTAGGGCCTAGGATGACCATTTTTTTCCATATGTTTGCCTCCAGGGGTCATGTTAACCCATTTCATGTGCACACATGTGCACAAACAGATACACACACACACACACATACATTCACAGTAATCATACGTATGACACATACTCACACAGTAGACATATGTACGCTTGCATGCACAGGCACATACGCAGGCACACACACAAGCACGCACACACACACACACACACCCACACACACACACACACTCACACACACACACACCCACACACATAACATAAACATAACACAAACAATCAAGAATTTCTCAGAATTATGAACAGGCAAGATGGAGGTGGGGTTGTATAAAATTAATTTTACATGTGAAATCTATGAACTAATCATGTTTTGGTACTTGTTGTCTAGCAGATACCATTGAGAATTGAGTGTGGATAATGCAATTTAGTGAGACAGTTAGAATCATATAGGCCTTTCAGCGTGATTTCTTTTTGTGGAAAAAATGTGCTGGACTGGGCGGCGGTTATATTTTGTACCGCTCTGCGGTACATCTAGTTTTGAAGTGTATTCAGAGTGTTCATTCATGTGTTAAATTTATGAGTTAAAAACAAGTTAGTTAGTTAGTTGGCCTTGTGATGAAATCAGCAAATCCAAACCTATCAGATATACTTATGATGTACATTAATATTTTTCCTTTAAACACTTTTGACAGGTTACTTACTGAAATTATCAGGCACAACAAGTAAGTATTTCTCTATATCTTTTGGTATGACTGACATACTGTATAAACTGATAAGATTAGCCAGTGATCAAAATCTTTGTTTGAATGTTATTTTTCAATCCCAAAAATAGGGTCAGTCAGCAGGACTCGCCATTTGCTGTTCTCAGAGCAATCAGCCTGAATCACCTAGTTATTTGAGCTCAATTAACATCAGTATAAGCCTTGGGCCATTCTCTCATATCGCTTACTTTCAGAATTCCGGCGATTTTCACAATGATCTCTGTTTCTCGAGGTCACTGAGTACTGTCGATACGATAAGAAACGAAAAAAAAAAAAACGGTGCTACCTAGTTTGAGTTGCTGCAGCTAACAGCTACAGCAGCCAGTCATCTAGTGTTACACTCTGGAGGTACGAACATGAGGATCATGAACATGCTCCCAGAGTGAAGCACTGTAGCTGCCTACTGTTGGCTGCAGCAACTCAAGCTTGGTAGAACCAATTTTTTTTTGTTAATTTTCGTATCGACAGTACTCGGTGACCTAGAGGAACAGAGATCTATGTGGAAAAAAAAATCTCCTGAAATAGCCTTCCTATTGTCTCAGCCTATGAAATCCAATTTAAGTTCAACTTCATCTTCAACTTCATCTGAAGTTTTACCGTTTTCCTCTTTCACTGCACTGATCTGATTGGTGTATTCTTTAGCTCATCATTTCTCTTAAAGGGGGTTATTGTTTGATGTATAATTGGCTTGAGACAAACAAAACAAATCTAGTTCCTCTTTCCATTGGTTGAAGGCGTATTGTCTGACTCTTGATCTTCATTCCGGAAAAATGCTGACTGCTACTGAAGTATTTTAATTTAGGAAGTGCATTTACACCCTCCTTCCCCAGTAAAACATGCTCACCATACCTCCTCAAGGTATGGGGCAGATATTCAGATGTTTCTTTTTGGTGTAACCCTTCTTCATGTTGATCCATTGGTAATTTAATTTCAAGGTTAATAACATGTTTTTAATAAAAAATGTGTTGGCCCTATTTAAATCCACATGTGTGAACTCAGACAAACCTGCAGTTGCATTTGAATTTGCTCTGTAGCTCCGTCTGGCAGTTGTATAATTCACAGCTTGTGTGAATTGTCACAGTGTTTGATTATATGACAAAATACTTTGGCCTTACCTCAACAATGGCTGCTAATAGGCTTATCACCATCAAAGATAAATTTACAAATCAAATTTATTTCTCAACCAAAAAGGACAAATGAGCTGTTGCTCAGGCAGCTTCAACATGACATTCTGTATGTCCATTGTGGTCTACATAAATGTCTTCAGAAACATTTGAAGATTTTTTATATCAACTGCAATGCATTTCAAATGTCACCCTTATAAAATGCCCTTTACATGTATTTATTCTCTATTTATTTATTTATTTATGTTACTAGGTGATGCACAAATCAGGGTGGTCAACGGGAACAATGGCTGCTCTGGTAGAGTTGAGGTCTACCATAATGGTGAATGGGGAACCGTTTGTGATGATTCCTGGGACCTGATGGATGCTCAAGTTGTGTGCAGGCAGCTGGGGTGTGGAAAAGCAGTCTCTGCCCCCGGGAATGCCCACTTTGGTGAGGGAAGTGGGAAGACCTGGCTGGATGATGTTGGGTGCTCTGGTACAGAGAGCTCTATAACAGAGTGCTCACACAATGGCTTTGGGAATGAAAATTGTGGTGCTAATGAAGATGCAGGTGTTGTGTGTTCAGGTAGGTGAAATAAACTATTTACAGGAAACAAACAGTCATAGTTTTGTAATAGATTTACTTTTTACAAAACGGCATCATGGTAGATCATGTATAATGCAGAGTATACGGCAGATAATGGATCATGGGTAGGGTTAGAGGTTAGTAATATCTCAAGTTTCAGTGCTATTTCCATGTCGACTCCTGAACATGCCCCCAGAGTGTAGCACTGTAGCTGCCCACTGTTAGCTGCAGCAACTCAAGCTTGATAAAACCAATTTTTAGTTTTGTTTCTTTTCGAATCAACAGTACTCGGTGACCTAGAGAAACAGAGATCTATGTGAAAAATTCTCCTTTAAGAAATAGCCTTCCTATTGTCTCAGCCTATGAAATCCAATTGACCCTTCCAAAGCGCCTCCCTAAAACAGCAACTGATCAATCCTAGCATAGTAACCGTTACTAGTCAAGGGCGGCCTGTCAAACTTTCAATGCGAATGAAAATGTCGTAACCCTGTGCATGCAGAGTTTGCAAATCGGACAGCAGATATCCAAAGAGTTTAGGGGGAAGTGAGGTTTTTCCCTTTCCCAAACGCATGCACACACATGCACACACACACGCACAGACTCACGTGCACACACTCATTTACATACACAAAAATTGTTGTTGGACGATGGAGACTAATTGACAAGTGACTTATTTTTGCGGAGAGAATGTGCAGGACTGAGCAGCGGTCATATATTGTACTGCTTTGCGGTACATCTAGTTGATATTTGCTGTTGTTGGTAGTCACATACAGTATGTTTCAATAATTTTCACAGGATGTAGATTGATTTGCCATATGTGTCATTTTATAGTATATGCGGTAACACTTTACTTGACAGTATTGATATAAAAGTGACATGACACTGTCATGACACATGAGCCCTAACCCTAACCTTAATCCTAATCTCTAACCCTAATCCTAACCCTAACCCTAAACCTAATCCTAACCCTAAATTGTTATGACAAAAAACGAATGTCACTTAATAACAGAAGCGTTATGTCATAAACGTTTATGACTTGTTTATGACACATTCATGACTGTCATGTCGCTCTTATATCGATACTGTCAAGTAAAGTGTAACCGTATATGCTTATAGATTGCACAAAAATATCCAAGACGTTCGTTGAAGTATCATTACATAGATTCACATTTATGTAGCAGCATGAACAAAATACTTGTAAAAAGCATTGTGTGGCTTTTGGACTTCATACCAATTGGAATATCATGTTTAGGGCTTTTTGCAATCATGGCATGTTTTGACAGAGTAGTTATTGTGAATTATGATGTAAACAATAAATGTTTTTTTTTTTATTTCAAGTGATAAGGGTAGTCAATGGAGACAATAGCTGCTCTGGTAGAGTTGAGGTCTACCATAATGGTGAATGGGGAACAGTGTGTGATGATTCTTGGGACCTGAGAGATGCTGACGTAGTGTGCAAGCAGCTGGGATGTGAAAAAGCGGTCTTTGCCCCTGGGAATGCCTACTTTGGTCAAGGAAGTGAGAAGACTTGGCTGGATGATGTCGGTTGCTCTGGTACAGAGAGCTCTATAACAGGGTGCCCGCACAATGGGTTTGGAAAGGAAAATTGCAGTCCCAGTGAAGATGCAGGTGTGGTGTGTTCAGGTACAGTATGAAGTATACTAAATACCTGCTGGTACTGACTTTCCTCTGTGATTTTGGGAAAAATCATACACAAGAACTTAAGTAACACTTTGGCTATTTAAACCTCCATAGTTTTGATGAAACACTACTTATTCAATTAAATGTTAAGAATGCCCATGTACGTTTTATTATGTGTATGTAAAAAGTTGAACCCCAAATATTGAATCAATGTTCAGAGTAGGTGGATTTGTTCACATTTGCATTTCCTCAATATGCAGTTGGTTCCAACATCAGGCTTGCCAATAGCAGTGGCTACTGCTCTGGCAGAGTGGAAGTCTACCATAATGGTGCATGGGGAACAGTGTGTGATGATTCCTGGGGCCTAGATGATGCTCAAGTTGTGTGCAAGCAGCTGGGGTGTGGAAAAGCAGCCCTTGCCCCTGGGAATGCTTACTTTGGTCAGGGAAGTGGGAAGACCTGGCTGGATAATGTTGGGTGCTCTGGTACTGAGAGCTCTATAACAGAGTGCTCACACAGGGGATTTGGAGTAGAATATTGCAGTCCCAGTGAAGATGCAGGTGTAGTATGTGTAGGTGAGTCAGAACTATGTCTGTTTTAAACTGATCAGTTCCGGAAGACGGAGTAATGTATATTTATCTTTTTAGAACATTTAGAACGAGAAGACTTTAACTGTTTCATTCCTCATTTTTATTTTAATCTGCTTTACAGGAAGTATGAAGACACCAACACTTACCCTCCATTCCACAAACACAGCTGTTTTACCTGGAGAGTCAGCAGAATTCACATGTACCATAACGTCCCATAGGCCAATGACTGCAAACTTCCGACTGTATAGAAATGAAATATCTACACAGACTGAGACAGCAGATAAGCAGACCGTCACTTTCAGTCTTCCTAGTTTATCTTCTTCACACCAAGGCAGCTACACGTGTGATTACTATTATCAGAGTACACTCACTGCCAGCTCTAAGAGCAATGCGATCACAATTACAGTTGGTAAGTGTATACCAAATCATATAATATCGCATGATTATTGGGCAAAGGTTAAGCACCATGTTTTATACATTCATTGCGTACAGTATATGGAGTCAACATCTGAGGCATTTTGTTTTGTTGTTTTTCTAATTAATAATTAATTAATTAATAATAATAATAATAATAATAATAATCATAATTAATGAAGAAAGATTCATTATCTGCACATACAGTACAAGATAAGTTATCAGGAGTCAAACATTAGGCATTATCTGCTCCATATCAACACAGCATTCATGTGGAATATCTATTTACTCTGGGGGTGGTTCATTAATTTGAATATCTGCATTGGCAGTTTCACTTTCCAGTCCAAACATTATTACGTCTGCAAGAGGCATCACCTGGGGTCAGTGTTGGGAGGGTTACTTTCAAAACGTATTCCGTTACAGAATACAGAATACATGCCCAAAAATGTAATCTGTAACGTATTCTGAATACTTAGATTACTTCTGCATTGAATTGCATTTTATAAGTGTAGGAATGCAGCCATCAAATCCTGCTTAGGCCTACTAAACAGGCCTATTCTGGTGTGTTCTTCTGTTCCAAATGGCTGAAGTGTTAGGCCCACATAGGAGAATGTAAAGTCAACTAAGCTACCTGATACAACTTTAAAATAGCAAGGTGACCACTAAAACTACAGCAGGCAACTAGGCTAATTAAAACAAACAAAATAAATAGGCTACTTTAAGGGCGTAGCCAGAAATTATAATTAAGGTGTGCCTGTGAGATGGTGGCATCAACCCAGTACAAGTGAGGGGCGCATATGACAGGTGGAACGCAAATGACCTGTAAATGTAAACATGGGCTACTGTATATCAGTGCTCTCAAAATGAACGTGATCGCGTAATAATGACAATCAAAAACCGCACGTTAAAATATGCTAGGCCTACTCGCAAGAATAATTCTTCAGAGGCTGCACCATATAATTCATTTTAAAATGTAAATGTAGATCTAATTAGAAAAAATAATAATCCATAAAGCTATTTTAAGTTAGAATAAAAAACATAGAATACAGTGCCTATTTTAGAGATTGGTTTTATTGTAGGTCTGAACTAGGCTTTGCTTAGGCCTATTGCTTAGCAAACTGTGTAACCGATTGGCCGAAGTAGCCGGAGCTATTAATACTTGGGAAAATATCCTTTGAACAGACATCAGGAACAACGATCATTGAGGAACAGAAGTTACCTCCACTTACTTTACTCCTAATTTGCTGTGCAAACAGTCATTTCAAGGTCTCCGATGACGCGTCCATAATGCGCGCTGGCTGCGTTTTGAGGCTAGTGCAAGGTGGCGGGGCTTGGATTTAAACATGTAAACAATTTCATCATAGATTGCTTTCAGGAGCTTCTGGGAAATGGAGTTGCTTTAATTTATTTAGAGAGTGAACAAACTTATGAAACAGAGAAGTATCGTCATGTAATCCATTGATTTCAACAATGTAACTGTATTCTAAATACCAACTATTTAACTTGTAACTGTATCGGAATACAGTTACTCATAATTTGTAATCTGAATACGTAACGCCGGTACATGTATTCCGTTACTCCCCAACACTGCCTGGGGTCAAGCAGTTCAGATGACTTGCTCCATCTCAACACAGCACTTGGGTGGAGTGTTTACTTTGAACAAAGTCTCAGGATCATTTATAGAAACAAAGAGAACGAGTGTCAACTCTGTCACCTTCACCATTCCTCAAGCAGACTTCTCTCATGAAGGCTCATACTACAGCCAGTATCAGACAACAGTATCTAGCCGAACCTTTACTTCCCCACAAAGCAACACCGTCAGCATTTCTGTAGTAGGTCAGTAATCACACACAAACTGCTATCACAGCACATGTTGACTTGATGTGTTTACTGTTTAATTCAGTTTCTATGCGTTAAGGGTGGTAATATGGACCCTGGTTTTTGCAGTTTCTCTTCCCAACCCACACATCTCTACCTCTTCAAGAGATATTGCTTGGGGTCAAGTAGTTCAGATGACTTGCTCATTATCAACACAGCACTTGGGTGGAGTGTTTACTTTGAACAAAGTCTCAGGATCATTTATAGAAACAAAGAGAACGAGTGTCAACTCTGTCACCTTCACCATTCCTCAAGCAGACTTCTCTCATGAAGGCTCATACTACAGCCAGTATCAGACAACAGTATCTAGCCGAACCTTTACTTCCCCACAAAGCAACACCGTCAGCATTTCTGTAGTAGGTCAGTAATCACACACAAACTGCTATCACAGCACATGTTGACTTGATGTGTTTACTGTTTAATTCAGTTTCTATGCGTTAAGGGTGGTAATATGGACCCTGGTTTTTGCTGTTTCTCTTCCCAACCCACACATCTCTACCTCTTCAAGAGATATTGCTTGGGGTCAAGTAGTTCAGATGACTTGCTCATTATCAACACAGCACTTGGGTGGAGTGTTCACTTTGAATAAAGTCTTAGGATCATTGATAGAAACAAAGAGAACAAGTGTCAACTCTGTCTCCTTCACCATTCCTCAAGCAGACCTCTCTCATGAAGGCTCATACTACTGTCAGTATCAGACAACAGTATCAAGCCGAACCTTTACTTCCCCTCAAAGCAACACTGTTAGTATTTCTGTAGCGGGTATGCACAAACTGCTTTCATATTTTTGATGTTTACTTTATAAACTAAGCTATATGCTGTGTGCACCTGAAATGTTTCATGCACCAGAGCCTACCCATGCTCACCAGAAACTCAATGCTCAATACATTTGCATTTGTTGTGGCAGTGAAGGTTGAGTGTATGTCTTGCTAGGGGTCAATGTTACTTGCCACTTTTGATAACTGGAATATCATGTGCATTCCCGTTATAACAACAGTGACATATCTTTGAAACTTGAGTTACACATTCATTATCAGATATTTGTTGTGATTTGACAGTCATTGTTTGTGATTACTGCACTCGACTTGGAATAAGAATAGTAACTAGAATGCAAACTGTCGAAGGTAGTATGGGCTTAACATTAGCTAACCTACCAGCTAAACTGCTTGACAACTTCAATAACTTGGCTTATGAATATAAACTGAGGAATCAACAACTTTTTAGAATTATTTTTTACATTCATTATTTACATTTTTACATGACATTTATTGTCATCTTTTGCACTCAATAATGCACTTTTTTGCACTCAATCACTGCACTCAACTTAGAATAGTTATAGGCCATTCTGAGAATACTACCGGTATGCTAGATAATTTAGGCCCCGTCCACACGGAGACGCTTTTTGGGTTAAACGCACCGGTTTTGCTTTGTCTTGGCCGATCGTCCAAACGAATCCTGTAAACGCACTGCCCGAAACCGAACTTTTTTGAAACCTGGTCACAGGGTGGAAAAATCTGAAACCGTAGCCCTTGTGAGTTCGTTTGGACAGCGAAACCGCATATACTTGCGTATTGATGATGTCATCGCCACGCCTCAGCTGCCCTGGACTTGACACTTAGTTTTGTTTTGCCTAACAATACTAGTTTTCATACATTACATTACCTACGATTACACACAGTAGGATAAATATCACCACTGGTGCTGTGCAGCGCCAATAGCTTATGACTTGGTGGACTGAACAGTGTTTTTCCCAGTGTTTTTTTGATGCATTCTAGCTACTGTCAGTGACGCGAAAGAACTAGTCAGAAGTTAGGGAAGTGCGGTGTAAGTTTAAATTAATTTGTGCGTAGTGCCGGTGTCATTCATTTATTTTACATGTCTTACAACATAAATACATGCATTCACAGTCTAGTGAAGTCAGATATGAGCATGCAAAGACACTTAGAACTCGATGGCCGATGGTAGCGCACTAAATGCGAATGCGTGATTTGATGCAGGCAAATGTATTGACTGTAACTAACAAAGGTATTATAGCAATATTATAAATGTGGCGACGGAATAGCCTAGAACTTGGTAGGCCTAGCGGTGATAGCCAAAACTAATGTGAATCGCTGACTACAACCAAAGAAAGTAAAGGAGATTATTTGTACCTGTGTTAGTCAAATAAAGGACGGGACTGCACCCTTCACAAACCGTAAAAATGAAGTTTATTAGTTTTACAGTTGACTACAGTTCACCATCAGTCCACACAAACAATTCTGGTTTCCTTGCACTAGCCATTTGCGTAGCCTATTCTGTCTGTTTGTATAGCCTACAGCGCACAAGCTTTGGTCAATTTCTGTAAAGAAACAGTGCCACCTATAGGCCTAGGATATGAAGTAACGTGTTGAGTCGTGTTGAGATGGATCCGTTTGGACGCAAATATTCTTGATACGGTTCCAGGGAAGACGGAGGAAAAAAAGATCGGTTTGGTACGTGTAGACTAGGGGCCCGTCCACACGGAGACGCTTTTTAGGTTAAACGCAGAGGTTTTGCTTCGTCTTGGCCGAGCGTCCAAACGAATCCTGTAAACGCACTGCCCGAAACCGCACCTTTCTGAAACCTGGTCCCAGAGTGGAGAAATCTGAAACCGTAGCCCGTTTGAATTCGTTTAGACAGCGAAACCGCACATCCTGCTTGCGATGATGTCATTGCCACACCTCAGCTGCCCTGGACTTGGACTTATAGTATTGCCTAACAATACTAGTTTTCATACATGACATTACCTACGATTACACTCCGTAAGATAAATATCACAACTGGTGCTGCGCAGCGCCGATAGCTTATGACTTGGTGGACTAAACACTGTTTTCCCCGGTGTTTTTTTATGCATTCTAGCTACTTTCAGTGACGCGAGAGAACTTAAGTTATTAGGAAAGTGCGGTGTAAGTTTAGGCTACATTAATTTGTGCGTAGTGCCAGTGTCATTCATTTATTATGACCGCCGCTAGCGAAGCTAGCGAAGCGGTCATATAGGGATTGTCAAAGTTTTTTTTTTTTTTTTTCCCGTCATCTACTTCCTGAAATTTTGGTCAACGATACCCGGGGCACCGAAACACCGGGGCACATGAAATTTGGTGGGTATGTAGCCCCACTAGACTTTTACGGAAAAATTTCGTTTGGTCCCCGGGGGCCACTCCCCCTCCGCGCTGGGCCCCCCGAAACCCAAAAAATGCAGTTTTTCCTAAATAACTACCTGAACCGTGGCACCGAGGATGAAGAAATTTGTGATTTGCACCCCCCCGGTAAAAAATGAAAATGCAATATCATTCTGCTTTAATCGCCCCTCTCTTCAGTAAAGACGTTCAGAACTGCACCAAATTTTATGTGTATGATTAACCTGACATTCTCTGGGGGTATGCCAAGTTTCGTAGAATTTCATCCATGGGGGGGTCTAAAAAATTAGGTTATGTGTACATTTAGTGACTCTACACTCATTGGCCTGTAGATGGTGGTGCACACATATACACATGCACACACACACACAGGCACCCACATACTATCGGTATTAGAACGGCTGATACATAATTACAAATTCAGTAGGATTAAAAGAAAGCCAAAATAAATATTCATCATCATCATCATGGCTGCATTTCCAGTATTGGCGATAAGTAGTCGTTTGTCCACTAGATGGCGCATCGTTGCAGTGAGACGTAAATTTGTTGGAAGTTAATCTAAAGTGGGTTAGAAAGACACTATGCTTCCTACAAGGACAAGACTGTAGGCTACAGTAGTTTACCGCAGAGAACGTCTAAGGGTAGGATGATTTCTGCATGAAATGTAATTCCCATTTCCTCTTGAAGCCGAAATAAATCTGAGAATGTTTATCGGACATGCTTGTTTTTTACTGCAGGTAGGCTACGTTAATCCTATCAATAGCAGAACGTAGGTAAAATAATGTTACCGTTAGCATGGTTGAGTGATGGAGGCCAATTTGATTATTGATGTATTTGTAGAAAACCATAAATGCGTTTATAGGCTACCAAGCAAATCGATAACAGCACTAATTGTATCTTTCGACTGTCATCTCATTTGCTTATGACCATAACCTAGGCTAGCCACAACACGTTCGCTACGTGATGGTTTTTTAATGGAAAATATATAGGCCTAGGCTACCTGAAAGATAACCTGTCTATGATCCCGTGATGATCTACATCTCCATTTAAACCAGATGTTTTAGAGCGCATGTTGAGATGTATTCAGGGCAGGGCTGTACCTACACATATTTGTTGCACGTGCTACAAATGATTTAGTACCAACGTTACACCGGTCAGATACAGTTTTGCCTATGGCTATTCCGTGAGACTGAGGCGCCTTTTGTTTGTTCGAAGTGCGTGTTTAGGGTGTGAGAGGGGAGTCGATGTGCTTTGATTCCAGCTTGGTAGTTGTAGTCTATGCGATTAAAAAACACGTGTGTGTGAAGTATCCAAACAATGATAACGCTTTCATTATGGCTGCTTTAGCCACAGACCTTGAGTTACTGTACAGTGGGTTGGGTTCCATTTAGAAGTGTCCACTTCATTCGCCCTTTCCGTGATTCACAGCTACGTGAAATGTATTACTACTGATATGCAAAACTATTAACTTTTCGCCAAGAGGTGGCAGCTTGATACTGTAAGGTGTAAGCCATTGGTTCCAACAGGGATTTTATTTGGGTCGCCAGCATAGCCTGGTGACAATTTGTGTTGTGTAATAGGCCTAGCATAGGGCCTACCTTATATAGCTTATAGTTTGTTAACAGTCACGGTTTTGTCATGCAATGTCTATGCATTTTTGCATTTAGAATAGCTCTAAAACCGGGGGGCGAACACGTCGCAGGGGGGGCGCCAGTGCGTGGATATCTCAATCGCAAAATTAAACAATATTTCTATCGGGCGCCTACCATGGACTAGGCTGGGTGAAAATCAAAAGATTGCGTCAAAAGATTGAGCTTAACCATGGACCTCATGGTTGCAAAATGCAAGGGCACATGAATCAGCATATTATTTGCACAAACAATAACGGAGAGTAGCTCTTCAACTTTGCCCGTTAAAATGTGTATGAACAGTCTCGCAACGCATTTCATGAAGGCCCTTTTGGACATGTCAGTTATTTGCACCACTGGGTAAAACGGCATTTTGTTTTAGACTACTGGTATTTAATTTGTGCATTGACAATAAAGCTGAATATAATTTGAACTAGATGACTAAACCTATGCATATGTAGAAGAAGAAACATTCACAAAAATCCATGACATGACCTCTCTTCTTGATAGCTGTTGAAAACTGCATGGAACTGACAGGGATTGTTTTAGTTTAATAATAAATAAATAAATACATTATGCTGCTACCTTCTGCTTTTCCCAAATACAATGTAGCCTACAGGTGTACCTTTCATCAGTCCAGTTGCAATGGATGGACTATGATGAACTGCCCTACTTGTGATTGTTTAGAGATTTTAAAGGTTTTATAACAATGTTACAGATTTTTTGGCCCAGAAACAAATCTATTCACCTTTGCAGCGCCAGTAGGCTACTTTGTGTGCGGAATGTGTGCAAACACACATTCCAAACAAGCATACACAAAAGTTTCAAGAGTGGGGGATGGAGTAGAAGATGGAGACAAATTCATTAATATGATTTATTTTCGCGGAATGGATGTGCAGGACTGAGCGGCGGTCATATTTTGTACCGCTACGCGGTACATCTAGTTTTACATGTCTTACAACATATATACATGCATTCACAGTCGAGTGAAATCAGATATAAGCATACAAAGACGCTTAGAACTCACGTTAAGCCGATGGTAGCACACTGAATGCGAACGCGCGATTTGATGCAGGCAAAAGTATTAAGAAGGTTTTATAGCAATAGTATAAATGTGGCGACAGAATAGCCTAGAACTTGGGTAACCCTTGCGTTTAGTAGCCTAATTGCGGTGATGGCCAAAACTAATGTGAATCACGGACTATCCTACAACCAAAGAAAGTAAAGGTGATTAGTAGGCCTACCTGCATTAGCCAAATAAAGGACGGGAATGCACCCTTCACAAACCGTAAAATAAAGTTTATTAGTTTTACAGTTGACTACAGTTGACAGTTCACCATCAGTCCACACAAACAATTCTGGTTACTTTGCACTAGCCATTTTAGTCCAGGCAAAGTAACCCATTTTGGAGCCAAAAATAGAACTAATTGTAAAAGAATTTTTTTCAGCATAGATCATTTCTATTAGGTGTCCAGAACAACATACTAAAAGTCCTAAGAAATCCTAGTTGAGGAAATATGTTTAATTCTCATCAATCCAAGATGTGTGCCAGTATAAGGCCAGACAACAATACACCCCTATGGGACTATTTTCTCCCTTTACGTCTATCAAAAAAAAAACTTTACACAATGAAAGTATCCATGAAAAGTAAATTTTTTTGTATTACAAGTTTCTTTGAAAATGAATTTGAATATGCAAATGAGCTGTACACTAATCAAATATAGGCCCCCATAGGCTTATTTTTTTCCTTTACTCCTACCACAATAAAACTTTACACAATGAAAGTCTACATGAAAAGTAAAACATTTTGTATTAGAAGTTTGTTTGAAAATTAATTTGAATATGCAAATGAGCAACATACTAATCGCATATGCCCAAAATACACCCTAATGGGCTTATTTTTTCCTTTACTCCTATCACAATCAATCATCGCAGTGAAAATATACATGGAAGGTAACAATGGGTACAATGAGACATGCCCCACCCTCCTCATGAGTATGCTGTCCATGCATAATACATTGGGTATTGGTAAATCGTGTATATGGCTAATACCTTTTTGGGCTGTCGTGTCATGAGGAGGGTGACAAATGTCAAAATCCATGTTAGTTCACATCTTGAGGGTATATGCTTTCAGACAATATATGGTTTAGGTGGTTTAATTAGTTTTCTCTTCATGGTACAACCCAAAATGTATCAGAACACACTTAATTTACCAATACCCCATGCGTTATGCATGGGCAGCATACTAATGAGGAGGATGGGACATGCTTCATGTCATGTTAGATCACATCCTGAGGGTATAAGCTTTCAGAAAATATATGGTTTATATGGTTGAAACAGTTTTTCCTAAATGGCACAGACCCAAAGGTATGAGCCATATACCCAATTCACTCATATCCTATGTATTATGAATGGGCAGCAAAGTAAAGGGGAGGGTGAGAAAGGTCAAAACCTATGTTAGATCACATCCTGAGGGTCTAACCTTCCAGAAAATATATGGTTTATATAGTTAAATCAGTTTTTGTGGTAAGAGTAAAGGAAAAATTAAGCCTATTTGGGTGTATTTTGGGCATATTTGATTAGTGTATAGCTCATTTGCATATTCAAATTCATTTTCAAAAAAACTTGTAATACAAAAAAAAAATACTTTTCATGGGTACTTTCATTGTGTAAAGTTTAATTTTGATAGGAGTAAAGGAAAAAAATAGCCCCATTGATGGTGTAGGCCTATTGTTGCCTGGTCTAATTGGCACACATCTTGGATTGATGAGAATTTAACATATTTCCTCAACTAGGATTTCTTAGGACTTTTAGTATGTTGTTCTGGACACCTCATAGAAATGATCTAAGCTGCAAAAAATTATTTTACAATTAGTCTGTCGTAAAACGATACTTTGCCTGGACTATTTGGTCGTAGCCTATTCTGTCTGTTTGTAAAGCGCAAATTTTGGTAAATTTCTGTAAAGAAACAATGCCACCTATAGGCCTGGGGTATGAAGTAACGTGTTGAGATGGATCCGTTTGGACGCAAATATTCTTGATGCGGTTTCAGGGAAGACGGAGGAAAAAAAGATCGGTTTCGTACGTGTGGACAGGGCCTAGGCCTTAATCTTATCTTCATCACCTACCGGCTAACTCCACCTACAAGCCATTGTGTGACGCATGCCGAAAGGAAGGTTGCACTCTTTGGTGGGAGGGGTTTAGTGATTACACCTGATTGCCAGAGTTACAAAAAGTTCTTAGTGCCATTTTAAAGTGATTTGCATATTCTGCTTATTTCTAGTGAACCTGCATCAACCTCGTATCAACTGCACTGCTGCAGATGGAGGGCTCTCTTGGGGTCCTCAGGGGCCAGAGATCACTAAGGGCCACAGCTTCTCCATCGCCTGTTCCACCCAAGCACAGTACCCTGGTGGAGTTTTCCATCTGAGTTTCTCTGGATCCAACCGCACCATGTCTCAGCCTGCCATCAACCACTCCGCTTCCTTCTATTTTCCAGCTGCAGATTATTCCCACCAGGGTAACTACAGCTGTGTGTATCAGGTGGACTTATCGTCTCGTCAGTTCTACTCCACAGAGACAGACATGCTAACTGTCACCATCAGAGGTACAGCAAAAACATGAACATGAACAAACATACGAACATTAGATTAGTATGTATTTTGTGAAAGATTAATGTTTTTATATTACAGTATATTCTATAATAATAATAATAATCATGAAGCCTACACTCAGAAAATGTGATGTAGTTTAATTTTATAACATGGCCTGTTGTAGCTGAACTCATAATGCATATATGTATGATTGCACTCCACAGAGTTTATTATCCCATTCATTGCTGCTGGAGTGACTGCTGGTGTAGTTTTACTTCTGATCTTTGCCTTGGTGTGCATCTTTTTGGCTAAGAAGAGACAGAGCAAAACAAAGGAAGCATCTTGGAAGTACACTAAAGGAAAGAGTAAGTTTCTAATTGTTTTAGAAGTGTGTCAGCATAATCCAGACTCATCGTAATAGTGGTTCAGTTTAGAAGAGAGCAATAATGCTACGCTGCTAACTCATGCTACATTCATTGATAAACTTGTTTCATTCACTAAGACCTTCATACGAGTCTGTTCTGTACTTTTGAAATGCATTTGTGGAGAAAGAAACATCAGGGTGTATAAACTGTTCTAGTAGTTATAGCCTTTTACACTGAAAAAACAGTCATTATTAATGTTCACATTTGAAATGTGTCCTTTTTGTTTTCTGTTCATTATGTCACAGCAAAAATGAACACCTATGGGAGCAGTAGACCAGAACAGAATGAAGACAAGAAAGGTGAAGAAGATGAAGAGGTTTACCTAGATCCGAACGCAGAAGAGGATGACTATGAAAATGTAGAAATGGAAGACCAGGATGACTATGAAAATGTAGAAATGGAAGACCAGGATGACTATGAAAATGTAGAAGTGGAAGATGAAGATGTCCATGAACAAGAAGACGTGGAAGACCAGGATGATTATGAAAATGCAGAGGACTACATGGGTGTGGAGGAACTTGATACAGGATGTCAGGATGAGGACATTTATGCTAACTGTTAACATTAAATGATATTTGACTTTATGTGTGGATATCGGTGTGCTTAGAGGCGTTCTCCTAGTGAACTCCTTTGAAATGTTTTAGGTATTCTATTTTTCAAGTTTAATATTATATTTTATTAAGATTTCTTATTTTGAAGACATCACACAGCCCCACATATTTATTTCTTATCAAAAACTTACACCATGCCATGTTTTATGCACTTTGAGGTAAAGCTGTAGGCAATACTTGAACTTTTGGGTAAATGTGTGGTGATAATATAATATTTAAAATGGTATACAGAATGTTGTATTCAACTTTTTGTTCAAGTTTTAAATTTCTAGAATGGAGAATGTATGGATTTATGTACACTCTTAAAAGGAATGTGTTCTCCCTATCTGGACACAGAGATGTGTTAAAAACAACACAAGTTGTGTTGTTTTCAACACATTTGTTTTAAGAGTGTACATTTATTTTGTGTGTGCAAGCATATATATTTTCATATTATCATACAATCCATTTGCACCAGTGCTTTTTGAGCCTATATGTAAGTAACTTCTTTTTTACAGTGTAATGTCAGCCAATGTTTTTTTTCTGTTGCCATCCTTGTGGTTATCACACCATCCCTCTCTGCTGCAATCAACATGTTCTATAACATTTAACTTAACATTATATAAATGTATTTGCATTAGTTTCCATATCTTAAACGCTTAAGCTGAAATAAACAGTTTTCCGATATTTTGTAGTGTCATTGCAGTGTTTAGGAATACTATCATGATAGGCAGTCACATCAAATAGGATCTAACTAAGCTGAGTTGTCTGTATTGGAGCTTAACCAGCAGATCACAATTATTTCACACTTCCTTGTTAATATCTCTGATCTAAATAGAGGGAAAAACCAGAAGTGATACTGAGAACATTTTCTATGTTCTTTTTTGCCTTACCCAGACCACAAAGTCTAACTAAGAACTTTTTAAGCTTCACAAACAACATTACCTACCGGTAATATTGCAATTTGAGGTTCTGGGGTTACCAAACAGTTGAAATAAAATGATTTATTCACTTAATAGCTATTTACACAGAGACAGTTAAATGTTTTTAATTTTCACTTCTTGAAACTTACACAAATAGAAAGCCTATGCGGAGGTCACATGATGGAAGTGAAACCGATTCATCTTTTTTTAGCTTCCTTACAGGAAATGCTGAAGGACTGTACAGTGAGCCAATATGTTGCGAAGGGTTGAAAACACTCAATATTGCCAAGCAGACCTACAATATTACCAAGCAGTATATAAACCGTTTTTTATGTAATGGTATGGCACACAAGGAGTTACATGAATGGTTAATGAAGGAACACCTACACATACAGTATGGTAATATGGTAAGCCAGTTACATGTATGCCCAGTTACATGTACAATAGAAAACTGGTAAGCCCAACCCCTGAAAAACCTCCATTGTGCCATCATCCCTGCAGCACTACGACTGTACACAGCGCACAAAGCAAGGTCCATAAAGGGACTTTGTTAAAGTTAATGTTAAAGGGACTTTGGTTTGGTATGAAACCCCTTTGGAAAGAATGTGGTGGGGGGGGGGGGGGGGATTCATACCAACCAGTTAGCCAAAAAAGAACTCTTGATCCAAGAACACATGTTGAGAAGTAGCCATTGACTGTAAATCTTTATTCACAAGACCACAAAGTGACACAGCCTGTTTAAGTCTATGCCAATGCATCACTAAGCAGTAGAGTGAATGTACAGTATATTCTGCAGAATATTTAGCCCAATTAGAGACCTGCGCAAAATCGGAGAGTGAAGCTGTTGTGCTCACAAAGGGGTCAAAGGTCCTCATGTTTTTCATACGTACAGTAGTAGTCCAATCAGAATTTAGGGTTCACCTCCTCAGTAGATGACTGACGTCTTGGCAAACCAATGGGGTGTGACATCAGTCAGCCTTACAAAGTGTTCATGGGGTTTATAATGGAAACTTTTCTATCCTCAGATAACCTAATGCTCTCTTGTTTTGATCAGTGTTCTTGTTAACGTATACCCATGAAGTATACCCATAGTCACAACCCCAGCTAGTAACTGTCTATAACTGCTATATTTTAAGATGGCAAACTGCAGTCAGTGGAACAAACAGAAAAACTTGGGTTGTAAGCAAAATAAAGAGCTGGCTGACAGACTGCTGATTAGT
Source organism: Alosa pseudoharengus (assembly GCF_046254945.1). NCBI lineage: Eukaryota > Metazoa > Chordata > Actinopteri > Clupeiformes > Clupeidae > Alosa > Alosa pseudoharengus. Next base: position 25,505,669 of record NW_027468650.1, on the reverse strand, counting down.
AAAAACCTGAGTTATGGAAAATAAAGAGCTGATGGACAGACAAATGTTTCTCTGACCGCAAACACTTGTGTTCAAATCAACCTTCTCTACAGAGAGTACAATTTTGTCCTTTGCCCTCTGTGTATATTCATTTTAGACTATAATACTAATTAAGACACATTTCCATGACAGGTGAGGGTTAGATTTCGAGCCTGTGGACTCTGAGTCTTACTCATTTAGGGGTTTTGTAACATACAGTACATGTACCAACCTTCAAACTGAAAGTAATTGTGGTGAATAATTACTAAATATATTAATCTTAGACTGGCAAACTTCAGGAAAAACTCAGGAATCAAGTTTATTCTGTTACAAGCAGAGAGGGTACAAAAAAATGGTCTATGGTCTATGTAGGCCTAGCCTGTAGCCAACTTCTCCTCTCTTCCGTTCTACATCCTCCTAGTCTTAGTCTAAGTCCAAGTCTTATTCCTGACAAACATTGCAGTTTAGGGTAACACTTTATTTGAAGGGGTCTACATAAGGGTGACATGTAACCGTCATAAGAATGACATGACACATGTCATGCACATTAATGACACATTTTTGATGTTTATGACTGTTGTCATAATGTGTCATTCGGTTTTTGGAATGTCAAGTTGACATTGTTTGTGTGTCATCATTATAACAACTTGACATTAGCCAAGATGACATTATTTGAGGGTGTCTCTGTCATGACAACTTGACATAAGCCAAGAAAATGTAAACCGTTGTCATGACATTAGCCAAGAAAGAAATGCAAAATTGACATATAACTGTGTTTGGCCTGGCTCATCTTCTAGGTTTGTGAAGTGGTGGGCCGGAATAGTTGATTGTAATGACACCATTATAATTGTGTCATGAATAATTTCCTTGGCATGATATTGTCATGACAACTTGACATATAACTGTGTTTGGCCTGACTTATCTTCTAGGTTTATGAAGTGATGAGCCTGAACAATTGGCTGTCATGACACCATTATAAATTAGATATACTCAACATATTGAACGTGCATTGCAGATGTAATCCACTCGAAAATAGCCTACTGATAGGATTACATTATTCTAGTTCAATATCTAATTTCTTGATTACTTTTAGTTATGTTTTCCCTGCTCACCGTATTTGTCCAGTAGGTGGCAGTGGTGGCGCAGCATAGAGGGGAAACTGCTACACTGATTCTTAGAGAAGAAGACAGAAATCAGCAGAAACAGCAGAAGGACAGCAGAATAATGAGCTGAAGCCATATTTAGATTTTCCACACTGAGAAGAAAAGTTAAAAATAACATTGAAGAGCTAGTTAAAAGGGGTTTTCCCACCAAACCTACTTCTAAGGAAGGAATAACAGCAAAAGGTCGAAATTACGACAAGGAGTTTGTATGAGTTTTCTCCGGTGAGTGTTTTACACGTGTTCGTCATTTATGTTACTAGCATACATGGAATGATAGATGTGTTTAATGAGTTAAGCACGTAAACATTTTTTTGCTGTGACTCAGTTGTTTAATGCATTGTGTGGAAATGTATTGATGATACTGCATAAGCTAAAATCCAATCGTAGTTGAACATGAGTTTAATGATTTGAAGTGCTATTTCATGCTATGTTGAAGCCATGTTACTACGTGGTATGCTAGTGCTGACGTTTCATGTATGTAGTGAATGTATATAGATTAAAAAAAAGAATAAGCTACTACAGTTCATGAATATGAGTTATATTTCCAGATCTGGTAAAATGTATCGAGAGTAATTGAATTGTTGCCCTGCTATGCAGGTTGTTTTTTGTTTGGATGCATGATTTGAGAGAGTGTTCCATTGGACAAATTCTTCATTGGACACGGGAGGCAGAAGAGCAGAGGGCGCGAATGATAATCTTGCCTGCGACATGAACTGCTTCTACTCAATATTTCTTCATTTCATCGTAGCCTACAGATAAGCGCAAGATCTCACCACTTAAAAAAACTAAAAAAAATACTACCCAGGTAGATTTTATCAGAGCTCTGAGGTCATTTTACTTTACATGTATATTTTTCTCAACTTGTGTGAAAAGTTTGAAAACTAAGAGAAATACTGATTTTCACAACTAAAAGGACAGAAAAGAGAAACAAGGTCATACCAGACATCCCAACCTGCAAAAAGTCATTTCAGGGAGGTATCACAAAGCTTTAAAAACTTTAGCCTACTTTAATACAGATTAATATGTTCAATAATGTCTAGTCAGTACACCAAATAAGGAAGACCTAGATAGAAATTGTGAAAATAAAATATGTAGATTTTGGTAGTTTGGTCTTTTCATGTAGCCTTGGCAACTAGCCATCTAGTAGGCTATAGGCCTGAATAATATGCACATGAATTGACACTTGTTAAACTCACCTCAACATGTGTTTTGCAAGTGAACAGTGCAGCATGCAAGACTAGGCCTATCATTATTTTTTTTTATCATTATTCTTATGAGACAAGGGTAGCCTCCACTTTGAAATGGGTCTTACATTTCCCTTTTTTGAGGCACTGACTCTGCCATGATGCTCCTGTTCCTACTGTATACACTAAACTGATTAAGTTCGGGAGAAAAGAGATAAAAGCCCGCCTACACTGAAAACTGATTGGTTGATTTAGCGAAACAGGCCAATCAGGATGCTCTCTGTCTTGGTGGCCCTCAGGCACACACGCACCACTAGCTCTCTCTCTCCCTCCCGTCGTGTGTGCGCTACACTCAGATGCACACGCGATCTCGCATGCACGCTCTTGATCGCTCACTCTAGATTCCGGGAGATTTTGTCTCATTTGCGGGCATCAGGGAGCCGCTATCAATATGCAGGAGACTCCCGGAACTTCCGGGAGACTTGGGATGTCTGTCATACTGTTTGAGAAATGCGGGCTATATATTCTGGGTAAACTATTTTGGTACTTTCATTTGTCTACTCCTTTTGTGAAAAGTTCCTTAGAAAGGCAGCACTTCACTCTACAATATAATAAGTGCCCCTTACACAGACATACAAGAACCAAATATGGCGTCTCAGGGGGAATCGAACCCCTCAGTCCCTCAAAACACACCTTAAAATGATTGAATGGTACTACTGGTTAGGAATCCGCCATCGTAATGGAGTGTTGGGTAGACTCGTGCATGATTTGAAAAAGCTGCAGAAATGATGGCAATGAAATGGTGCTTAAAGACCAGTATGTGAATAGTTTAATGCATGTTCCACATGCACAGTTAGGTTAGCTGGCATGGTAACATGTCCATGTATTATGGTTTTGCAAAATGCATTGCTGAAATAAACTCTTTTAAGTCATGACTGAGTATGGTATTTGTTGTCATTATAGCTTACCCAATGTTCCAGAAATGTAAAATGTACAGAAATAGGACCTACATGATAGAGTAATGACACATAATGACATGTTCAGGAAACATCTCAGATGGTTCACTGTACTTTAGGTCAAAGGTAAGTATTCATGACACTGTCAGGAAACTATTGTGGTGTGTAATACTAGTTCTTTGTGACAGCTTAATGACAAGTCAAAACTGTACCACTGTAGTTGAGGTCAAGAAAAGTATTCATGACCAATTTATAATGGTGTCATGGCAGCCAATTGTTCAGGCCCATCACTTCACAAACCTAGAAGATAAGTCAGGCCAAACACAGTTATATGTCAACTTGTCATGACAATATCATGCCAAACACCTTGCATTTCTTTCTTGGCTAATGTCAAGTCGTCATGACAATATTGTAAACGGGTTACATTTTCTTGGCTAATGTCAAGTTGTCATGACAAAGACCCGTCAAATAATGTCAACTTGGCTAATGTCAAGTTGTCATAATGATGACACCCAAACAATGTCAACTTGACATTCCAAAAACCGAATGACACATTATGACAACAGTCAATGTGTCATTAATGTACATAACATGTGTCATGTCATTCTTATGACGGTTACATGTCACCCTTATGTAGACCCCTTCAAATAAAGTGTTACCCAGTTAGTTGAGTTACTTTTAAATGCTTTAAACAAAGAAGAAAATGGCGCCAAAACAAGCCCACATGATTGGTTCTCCAGTTGGCATCAGACACACCTACTCACACACCTATTTCACACCTATCCATTCTTATCAGAATAGCATGAGGAGAGATATCTTATATATCAGAAATATCACTTATAGAATGTTCCAAACATTCTCACAATCAAATCATTACAATCCTTGGACTGAGACTATCACAATGATACCGAACATGAATACATTTACATTTCATGACACATGGATACATTATATCAAGGTAACATCCTTTGTCCTGTAGCCCTTGAACCACTACATTAGCATTCCACTGGGGGAGGGGAGGGTGTCTTTGTTTTAAACCAAGAAGGGCCACATGGCAATTAAATTATTATTAATTTTAACCGTAAAATTATTGCTATCAAAACACTACATGCTCAGTGTCTACCACAATGGCTTCTGCTGCTCAGTATTACATCTTTTCTAGAACAGACATTGCGAGCCAGGCCTTCTTGTTCAATGCCAGTGCCTGACGACCTCAAACTCCAGTGAGACTCCAGTCAGAAACAAAATCATATGCATATACCGTAGATTGTCATGAATTAGATTTTTATTACCATGATCTGTCTACTGTCCATACTGCGCGGACCATTTCAGGACTTACTGTAGGATACATCCGCATTGTTCTATTTTCATTTTTCATTTTAAAATGATCCTCTTCTTCCATGAGCTTTTCGCTCACAACAGGTGTCAGAGCCTTTGTGGAGGCTGCTACTTTCATATTCACTAGTGCTGTCTGTGTTGCAGAACTGTTTAGTAGGCTACGTAAAGGCATGCTGCACACACTTGTTTGGGCTTACGAGCCGGCCAAAGAGTAGTAGCCTAGGCTGACGCATTAAATGTGTGCCGCCAAAGATTCTTTCACCCACTTGTTCTGTTATCAACATTCCTCTTTGGCTGCTACTATTTGCGATGCACTCTGCTTTCGACATTCATTTACATTAGATTCCATTCTTTTCAATACAACTCCGCACACCAGCATCGGACTTTGCCGCCGTGTAAATCACGATTCAGTTATATTTGGTCGACGCTGCTCACCATAGACTGTAGGCCTATAAAATGGCAATGCACTCATGTTGAAAACTTCCTTATTTTCAACTGAACTCAAAGATAATGAATATAGTATGAATATAATATTTTCTGTTTGTTATGCCCTTTATAATGTGTGTAGGCCTACATTTTGTGCACACACTTCTGTAGTAGCATTTATTTCAGTTTATATCAGCTAAATTTCTGAAGAATATTGTGTTGCCTCAGGTCTGCTGCACATCTTTTGAAATTTGATTTGAAATAATCAAATAGACCTACGTCTTAAAGTTCAGTTAATAAAGTAACTTGCTTTGCTTTCATTTGAATCCCAATCAAGATACACAATAAATGCTTTATTGTTAATATGGACTCCTGGAAAGTTCAGAAATGCAAAATAATAAAATTTTAACAATATGATAAAATATGTGATTAAGCGTGATTAACTATAGAAATTCAGCGATTAATCCCGATGAAAAAATTTTATCGTTTGACAGCACTAATATTCACACATTAAAAAACATTTTATCAGCTGGTCAAAACAAGGTAGATTTGAGCCTGTGTTTCCTGTCCAAGATTTTTTTATGTCACACATTTTTGGTTAAGTATAAGTATATATACTCCACAATTTCCCGTAAGGGAAATTTGGTCTCTGCATTTATCCCAATCCGTGAATTAGTGAAACACACTCAGCACACAGTGAACACACAGTGAGGTGAAGCACACACTAATCCCGGCACGGTGAGCTGCCTGCAACAACAGCGGCACTCGGGGAGCAGTGAGGGGTTAGGTGCCTTGCTCAAGGGCACTTCAGCCGTGTCTACTGGTCGGGGTTCGAACTAGCAACCCTCCGGTTACAAGTCCGAAGCACTAACCAGTAGTCCACGGCTGCCGACAGGTTACGAAGACAATGAAGAAAATGAGCCACGAGGAGTGTGATATACAGTATATTGGGTAACACTTTGACAGTATCAAGATAAGAGTGACATGACACTGTCATGAACACATGACAATGTCATGACACATGAACCCTAAGCCAAAACCTAACCCTAACCCTAACCCTAAACCTAAACCTAAACCTAACCCTAACCCTAATCCTAACCCTAACTTGTTATGACAAAAACCGAATGACGCTTAATGACAGAAGCGTTATGTCATAAACGTTTATGACTTGTTTATGACATTTGTTTATGTCACTCTTATGTCGATACTGTCAAGTAAAGTGTAACCGTATATTGTTCTATTGCTTAAGCCACCTATTGACAGGTTGTGACTAGATGTTTGTGGATGACAGAGCTGGTTCTTAGGCCTGTCATAAAAGGACTCTAAAGACTATTGGGGCATTTTGGGGACATGTGTGAATGGCTAAAATGTGGACGAAACGTTTTTCATAAAATTGGATTGGATTTCAAAGGTACAACAATATCTCTCACGAGGAATAAATGAGATCGGGATAGGAGAATCGATATGAGTGGGGTGGGGTAGAGGGGAGGGGGACACTATGACAAATGTTCTTCTGCCATCAAGTCCTCCGTAACTGAGCACAGCAGCCTCTTTTACACCCTGACAACAAATGGAGATATCAGCGATATTAGAACAGACAAGAGCTGCTTTAAGCTACTTGGCACAATTTGCTTTGAGTTAATAGTCTCTGCTGCTAGAGATTTGATAAGCACGGAGTGAAGTGAATCACATCCCCGTCCAAATAGTTCCACAGCACTTGTCACATTTGATCAACTCAGTGCTCAGGGAAAGAGGTTTGTGGTGTGTGTGTGTGTGTGTGTGTGTGTGTGTGTGTGTGTGTGTGTGTGTGTGTGTGTGTTAGAGAGAGAGAGAGAGAGAGAGAGATGTCTTGTATGCATGTCCTTGTTTATGATTTTTTGGAAAGGGGGAAAGTAGAAGAGTGAAATGTCTGGGAATTGGTTTGCTTCTCTGAATTGCAACACCTGATAAATTGACTTACAGTCAATCTAACCTATTGTACCCCCCCTCCCTCTATCTTTCTCTCTATATATATATCTCTCACTCACTGTTGATCTCATGTAACAAGGGAGAAGGTGGACCAGGGATGATCTGGACATGCTGTCCGCACACAATTCTTTTCTGTGGGATCAATCGAAATCCAGGAGGCTTGGAGCCTACCAGAGCCTGCTCTCTGTTGAGTTTTAATCATTCTTTGTGAACAGCTTGTTAAAACTAGTGTCACCATTTCACAACATCTTTTTCATTCTAGTCCGGAACAAAGAACTGCATAGCACATGTCCTTCATATGTGTTTATCTGTCCTTCACTTGACCATATACCATACCATCAAAATTAATTTGCAAAAAGATACCACCTAGTTGCCTGACAAATCATACCTCAAAGTGGCAAATTGGTGCATATAGTGTTGCTTTAATCTTATTCAGGCTGGTGAGGACTGCTACTGCTTTTTGTCCACTCTAGCAGGATTTCCAAAATCAGAAAACCAGCAGCTGGACACCCCAATGATGATGGATATGGCAGACCCATTTGACTTGTGAGCAAGATCAGTCATATCAGTGAAAAATCATCTAGTTAACAGCCCTGATTAGCACTATGCAACATTTTTTCTTTCAATATCTCTTTTAGTATTTTAGAATTTTAGAATCTTAGAATCTTCAAATTCATTATGATGGCATATGACCATGTGATGGAAAGATGAACACATGTGTTGTTAACACCAGAAATCCAGCATTTGCACTTTATGTAGTTCTGTCTTCAAGGCCAGAGCACCCTATAAAACAATTTAAGGAAAGACACTTTTAATCTCAGAGCCCATAATACATTTTAAGATTTTATTTTGAATAATTAATTGTTGCGGAGGAAACATGTTCTGAGGGACACCAATAAAGAGGAGACTTGAACTGTAGTTAAATGGGTTTATGGTTCAGGGCCCTGGAGCTAGAGGGACATGACATTAGGTGGAAGGATCAGTGACATTTCATCCCCCTGCCCCCAGTGCAAATGAGAGATCCCTTATCGGTTAGGGTAGCCATAATGAGATCACATGGTGGTCATAAAATTCTTATTATATTTATTCATTATTCCTTTAACTGACTGCTCAACCGTTTGGTAATGCACACTTTAAGACACCATATCTTACCAAAAAATCTAACTGTTTTAAATGTAAACACTTGGAGCCATATCTACCACTTGAGTACTACATGTTAAGCAAAAAATATTTGCTCAGTACCTCTGTAATGTCGAAGGCCACACCTTCTCATCATACGTGATTTAATAAATTAATTTACGCAATTTCGGTCATATTTTGTGGAGTCCATAAGCGGAGGGAGGGGGGGGGGCAGGGGGGGCGGTCGCTCCGGGCCCACGACCGCAAAGGGGGCCCACTTTTGGCCAAATCTATCTTGATTAATTGTTATATGTACCGATGCTTATTTGTACTGATTGCTGGGGGAAAATAATAATGAAAAATCTTAGGCCTACTAAAGATGCCACTGGTCCGTAGAATGCGCTCACAATGGGAGTTCGTCTGTCATGCTGCAAATTAAATAGCCCGCACTCTCCCTCTCGCTACACTGTTGCGTTTTAAAAGCAAAACTGATGCCACAACCGGTCTGAGTTTGCCGAAGTAGCCTATGCTACAGGCTGCATTTATTACAGACAATCAGCGACATAGCATGTAGGTCTAGTCTACACTGTGCCTATTTAGAGACAGGAGCATATAGGTCTAAGCTTGCCGCGACAACAGCAGTCACTACCAGGCGCGCCAGCAGGGATGAATGGTAAGCGCACCATCTACAGTACCCATCCGCGTGCAACAAAACATTGAAAGGCTTAAAAATATATGTCCGTTTCCCGGTTTCGGTCGTGCATTGGTCACCTAAAAAGTAGCCTAGTACAAAATCCATATGCAATATACAACAACGCCTAATAACGACCTATTCATTTGGACAACTTTATACGGCCCTGTAAAGGGTAAAGCTACTTTAGTTGTGTGCTAGTTTACCGTTGTGTATGGCTTTAAACAGCGTTCGCGCTTTAACATCAGTAAACATTATTCAGTATAATCCAGATGTAATGCTAACGTTTTGACAAGCATTTTGCCTACCTTGTTCATCTGAAATAACTCCTCTAGTTTTGCTGCCTCCATCCTTTGCTACCTCCACCTTATCATTGTTTCCAAAAAACGTTTTATATCCATGATAGCCTTGAAGTCTTGAGTTAGTGAATTAGCTTAACATTGTGTGTTGATAACAGGCAACCATAGTAAAAGAAAGCAACAAGTAGCCTAGCCCACATCTTCTGTAATTGCTGCGTGCGTTTGTTAGGCTATTATTCCATCTCCTGCTCAAACACAAGGTGCGTAGCCTACATTAAAGTTTATTTTGACAACGTGTTTACAAATTTTAAAGAAAATTGTAAATAGCCTATTGTCGAGCAGTTAATGTGATACTGCACAGTTGTGAAGCAGTTGGGAAGTTATGGTGGGCTAATCTTGTATTAACACACACAGGGTAAAATTATCTCTCTTTGAGTTGCCTGATGGTACGCACAGTGCATACGGCCATAGGCCTACACCTGCAGGCGCGCCTGATCACTACAGTTCGCATCGTCGCAGGCCTAAGCTGCCCCGATGCACAGATTAAATGGTAGGCTAGGTCATCAGGACATAAACAAAATGCCTCAGCCTCCAATAAGCACAATATGGAGCGGACTAAATAAAAACATGATGTTGGGAATGGGATAAACACCGACAGTATAGGGGCCCACTAAAGATCATCGCACCCCCTATAGTGAACCATTAGCTCCGCCCCTGGTGGAGTCACATCTACCTACTTTTTTTTCTTCATTATTATGTAAAAATGAAGTGGAATAACACATGTATTAACTTACATTAAGAAAAAAAAATATTTTCATGGTTAAATAATGGTTTGAAAACCTGCTCTACCAAACGGTTGATGTGCCTGTCAATGGTAAAAGTCAAGTTTGTATAGATAATACTAGAAAACATGACAAAGTTCATGAATTAATTATATTAACCATTATATATTGTTTTCAAATGTATACTACTACTGTAAACACAGCATATATATGTTTAAAAAGCATGCATATGCATGAAATATATCAAATAGGCTTATCAGCTATGCTAATCTATGCTAATTCAATGCAATTCAATATATTTTGGTCTGTACCATGAAGGGGAAACTGATTCAACTATATAAACCATATCTTTTCTGAAAGCTTAGACCCTCAGGATGTAATCTAACATGACATGAGACATGTCCCACCCTCCTCATTAGTATGCTGCCCAAGCATAATACATTGGGTATTGGTAAATAGTGTATATGGCTAATACCGTTTTGGGCTATCATGTCATGAGGAGGGTGACGAATGTCAAAACCCATGTCAGCTCACATCTTGAGGGTATATGCTTTCAGACAATGTATGGTTTAGGTGGTTTAATTAGTTTGTCCTCCATGGTACAGCCCAAAATGCATCAGCCATACGCTTAATTTACCAATACCCAATGTGTAATGCATGGGCAGCATACTAATGACGAGGGTGGGACATGTCTCATATCATGTTAGATCATATCCTGAGAGTGTAAGCTTTCAGAAAATATATGGTATATATGGTTTATATGGTTGAACCAGTTTTTCCTAAATAGCACAGACCTAAAGGTATCAGCCATATACCCGATTTACCAATACCCAATGTGTAATGCATGGGCAGCATACTAACGAGGAGGGTGGGACATGTCTCATATCATGTTAGATCACATCCTGAGGGTCTAAGCTTTCAGAAAATATATGGTTTATATAGTTGAACCAATTTTTCCTAAATGGCACAGACCCAAAGGTATCAGCCATATACCCAATTTACCAATATCCAATGTGTTATGCATGGGCTGCATACTATTGAGGAGGGTGGGGCATGTCTCATATCATGTTAGATCACATCCTGAGGGTCTAGGCTTTCAGAAAATATATGGTTTATATAGTTGAACCAGTTTTTCCTAAATGGCACAGACTCAAAGTTATCAGCCATACCGATTTACTGTACCAATACCCAATGTGTTATGCATGGGCTGCATACTAATGAGGAGGGTGGGGCATGTCATGTTAGATCACATCCTGAGGGCCTAAGCTTTCAGAAAATATATGGTTTATATAGTTGAATCAGTTTTCTCTTCATGGTACTGACCAAAATGTATTATGTGTACACGTTCTTCACCTAAATCCATAGAATCCCATTCATTTCAATGGTAAATTTACTTAAGTGGTCTGCAGGTACAGGAATGAGTTTATTTCTTGTTAACATGATGTCTCTTAAACTCTGGGACCAGGGCTACAAGATAATACCACTTTTTTGGAGAAAAACTGTTTTCTTTCAGTAAAACACAATAATCTCATGTCAGAGTCAGATAACTGACTTTTACCATTAACAGGCACTTCAACCGTTTGGTAGAGGTTCATAGAAATTGAATGGGAGGGTCCTTTGTAAAAAAAAGCACAGATTTTTCATAGTACAGCCTAATAGAGCAAGATAAAACATTTTTTTCATCACTTTTATCATGGTGTGCCAGTTAAAGGGTTAATTCAACAAAATAATTGTGAAATAATTTTGCCTAGCCATTTCCTATTAAGAACAGCTGTGTCTGCAGTCTTTGTGTGTTTATGAGTTTTTTTTTTTTCTCTCTCTCTCTCTCTCTCTCTCTCTCTCTCTCTCTGTGTCTAAGGTCTTCAACTTTGGGCTTTTGTAATACACAATAAGGCCAAATACAAAATAAATGTTAACAATATCGCAGTAGATAACTGTAAATATTAAAACCAGAGTTTTTCAATGTAGTTTTACAAAATGTATGCATATTAAGTTTCTTAAAGCTGAGCTGTGCTTAAATTATTCAATGCATGATTTCATAACAGACCAAATACAGTAGCAAATAAATGCTAAATGTTAAATATAGCCTTACCTGTAAATATTTAAATCAGATGATGTACAGTTTATATCAAATTGGAGAATTGGATTATAGGATGCTCCAGAACTCACACAAACTTAAAGGAGCCACACCACTTCTTTGACAAGCCACTATGGCATATGAAAGTGGTTCTGTTGACGTTTAGTTTTGTTGCTACTGTGCTTGGAGGACAGCTGGTAGGTTTAGGGCAGAATTCAGCACATTTTAGTCGTATCGCAATAATGCCGATATTCGTGATCATTTTAGGTAGCCTACTATAATCATGATATCACATTTTCATGCCGTTTCTCTAGTGGCTGGTAAAAAAGTTGAGTGGCTGGTAGATTTTGGAATCCACCAGCCACAGTGGCAGGTGGAAAAAATATTTAATTTCTGTCCTGGTGTGTGAGTGTGAGTGTGTGTGTGCGCGCACATGTTTAAGTTTTCTGTTAGAGTGTGTCAACTCTTCACACAAGATACCTTGTTTGAAAAGACACTTACAGATTAGTTCCACATGTGACTGTCGGGCACAATCGTTGATCTTTCCACTGATTAGTCTTTTCATGTCTTACCTCACCCCCCCCCCCCCCCACACACACACACACACACACACCTCTCTCTCTTTCTCTCTCTCTCTCTTTCTCTCTCTCTCTCTCTCTCTCTCTTTCTGTCACCCCTTAATTTGCAAAGAGGTCAATGCCATGTTATCTAAATGCAGATAAACATAAGACTTTGTCTCTTGCATTTCAAATATGCTTGAGATCTTCCGCACTATCTGATAATAGCTGCCTATGATCTCTGATCACAGATTTAATAAACTACGGTATGTCTTTATTCGCAACCCTGAGAAGTTATAGAGTGAGCATTTTTTTATTGAGTGCCTGGAGTGCCTATAGACTCTAACTGTAGTGATTCTTGTTTGGCGCCCTCAGTAAGTAGCACAACATGTCAGCTTTTATAAATGCCCCTCAGATATAATAGCACTCTGAAATAACCATATGGATTGATTTTGCCCTTCTTCCCTGGGTTTCAGACCTAGAATCTTTCGATGCCTTTTTGCTTCTCCTGTTAGATAAATGATACACAACATATTCCCATGGCACTTTGATCAATTTGTATCGGTTTTTGTCTTTGAGACCCCTTTCTCAGTAATGGCACCAAGGGGTCCCATCTCTCTCTCTCTCTCTTTCACCCCATCTAATTCTCTCTCTCTCTCTGTCTCTCTCTCTCTTCTCTCTGTGTCTGTTTCTATCATACACAGACATTATGCATACTGTTATACTTATATATTCCCATTGAAATTAGCTGACTATTTTTTTACATCATTCATTCATCCACAGCTCATCATAGGGCAGTCAACTCTAGAGCGGGAAAATCCTACTGGTTACATCGTCTCTATTTTTCTTTCCCACAAACATTGTTGACAGAAGTATTTTTAGTGCATTGCTCTGGGTCTAATTCACTTGAAAAGAAAAAAGGGTGAGGTAAAGAGAGAAAGCATGTGGAAGCAGAGAAAGAGAGAGAGAGAGAGAGAGAGATGAAGAAGGAGAAGAAGTAGGATAGGGCTTTTCTGGGCCAACGTGACAGGCCCAAGACAAAGTGGGAAAAATGGGAACAGGGAATTTGAGTTGATTGTTTTACCTTTTAGTGCTAAATTTGTTCAAATGAGGTGTGAGAGATGCTCTGTGAGTCTAGTTTGGGTGTGCCAGAGAGAGAGAGAGAGGACAGAAACTCTCTCAACAAGTTCTTCCTCTTCCATGCTAATTGGGGTGGTGTAGGAGGCTGATTGGGTCCCATTTGAATGTGATGGACTGCTAGTTAGCCAAGCAGGACAGAAGGAGGCACAGAACTGAGAAAGGAGAAATGTGATTGGTGTAGCAGGGGGGTTCTACCCGCAATCGCAGGGAGAATCCAACACATGGAAAAAACCCAGGTATGGGTCAGCCGCAGTCCTTCATTCATGATGTTGAGTCTGTATGAGTGAACAATATTATGACTGTTGCCAGCCGTATGTCCTCTCTCTTCAATGCATTGGGGATTCTGAAGCATCCAACTCTGGGTTCAACTTTGTTGTTTGCGATTGTATAAACCTCAGTTGAGAATTTTTACGCATACAGAGCTTAATTACGTTTCCACTGACATGGACCTGGCTGGTTGTAATCACTGAATGATCTGCATTAAGGTAACTGGTGGTGATATGGCAGCAGCCCTTAATGGGATTCATGTTTCATATCAGGGCACTGGATTAAGAGTGCAGATGAGCAGGAGTGGCTTTCATTTTCAGATTAAGGGTGACCTTTTAATATGTGACATTTTCACAAGACCTGCTCTCAATTAGCCCATAAAGAGGCTTTAACTGAGGTTAGCTAGTCTGAAATATATCCTTTTTGTTCCTTTCTGTTCTGGGTGATAGAAACAAAAAAGACTATTTTATTTGTTTTTATTAAAGCTATATATTGAAAGGCATGTAGCATTTAAGTGTTTCATCAGCTCAACAGGATGGTCTATCAAGAATGAAAATAGACAATACTGTAATGTTATCCACAGCACATCTGGATGAGACAAATCGAAGTGTGCACTTTGAGAAATAATAAGGATATCTTTTCATATCTCTTCCTGCATGTTTACCTACTCCACGCCTCCCGTGTTTAAATTTGCCTTTAAAGATTGTCCTCGCTCTCCCCCAGCAGTCTCTCTATTAAGTCCAGCTGAAGTGTAGCTGCTGCATATGTTTCACTGTCCATGATCAAGCTTTGGCTTGTGTTGCACCACGCTTGTCAGTCACTTAAGACAAAAAGACACCTTTTTTGACGACTAACTGCATAATATGAATATTTAAATGTGCAATAACACTGACTACCTGAACATCTGTGGGTACTCCACTAGGGCCAAACGAGTTAGGCTGATGGGTTGCACCTCTCAGTTATTCAGCATAAGATCTCCAGACTCAGTGGGTGTGTGTGTGTGTGTGGGATGGGGGTAGATGTATGTTTGAGGTGGGGGCGGCGTCTGTGCGGAGCCGTGCTGGCGGAGACAGACGCCCTAACGGGGCCTGTTGCTTTATTAATGAGTGCTCAGGGACGCGGGACGCTGCTAATGAAAGGTGCAACAAGGGCGTCTGAACAGGTGGCCTCTCAGAGAGGATTCTGGGTGATGGATGACGTGCCACGCTGGAGCAATTACCAACATAAACTTTGTTATCGTGAATATTACAGTTGTTGTGAATGTTACAAGAAGAATGAGGTGTGTTGGATAAAAGCACTGGTTAGTGTTTCTCTGGTTGTAAGTGGAGGTCAAGCCCCAAGCTTTGGCTGAATATTCTGTAATGTATCATAATCAGAATGGGGTATGTCTGAATTCTATTTATCACTCTCACATCACTCACAAGTCATCAAGTTCAAAACATTGGTTAGGGCCTATAAAGTAAGTAATACTAATAACACTAAACATCCTGGTCTAGATTCACTAGCTATGAACAAAAAATGACTAGTGTCACCACTGATTGGCAAGATATATTTTTTTCAGTAGCCTGGCCTCATTAACTGACTCTCGCCAGATGAATTTCGTTCCGCCTAGCTCCACTCATCCATCTGGGATCAATCCATTGAAGTGTTGCTTCAGAAGGCTGGGCCTAATAAAAAAATGCTTGCATATGATTGGATAAGCCACTTGTCCGTCATCTATTGACGTGCTACTTCAACCACTCACATCGAAGCCAACCCGTGACGCTGATAACAGTCTCACAGTCGCTTCTACGCTATGTCGCATCTATGAAACTCCCGCCCTGCGTTCTGATTGGCTCTACCATAAAATCTGGTGCAGAAATCACTCTCAACGGAAGAGGTCCCAGATGGATGTGAGTGAAGCTAGGCGGAGCTAAGCGGAACGAAATTTATCTGGCGAGAGTCAGGTTATGGCCTCATGGCGGTGTAATTGCACTGAGTTGCACTGTTTCACACGTTCTGATCATTTTCTGTCCACAAACAATAAAAGTGACCCTCTTCCATTCTTTTGCAGAAATCTTTCTGTTTCCATCTCATGTCCTTTCCCTCTGCTTGACATCCTCTGCCTATGGAATACAAACTGAGGGGTGCCTTTTTGTGTCGTTTTTGAGCACATACCGTAATGGTATAAATCCTGATATAGCTGGGCAGAGCAGTACTATATTTGTTGTTATAACAGTCAATTAACAATATAATTAATTTCCTCAAATCACAGACTGACCTTAAGTGATTGCTCCCATTTCCATTGTTTATCAGTGAATTTCTATAGTTTTAAAGTTGTATCCTTGTTTTGATAATGAAAGATAAATGCCCATAGAATTAAAGATGCACTCCAGCTATCAATTAATCCCTAAAAACGCATCTTAATTCCTGAAAGACACATATTCATATGTTTTTTTGTGAAATAATCTCTTCATGGATCAGAAAAGGCTATGCATCTTTACCACTCTGCCTCATCTCAGATGTGGGGAGCTAACCCGCCCAACACTGTAGCCTATACAACTCTGCTTGCTGGACAACACAGTTTTTTGTAACCAAAGGCTAACAATGTAATGCTAATGTAAGATAGCTAACTCTGACAAAACGTACTTATCTTGTAAAGCTAAAGAGCAGATACGTGTCCTCAGAAAACAATTTCTCCAGAAATTATTTGTGAAAATGTTGTCATCCAGACAATTAGGGACTGTTCTGATACATTATTTTGAAACATCAACTGCCTTAGCCTTAGTGTTTATACTCTTGTGATAAGTCTTGTAACACATAAAAAACACCTAATAGACATGTTAAAAAAAGGTTAAAGTTGATACTTGTCAAATCGGGTCTTAAACAACTTTTGTCTAAGTGGAATGAGCAACCTATAGGTTTGCTTGACACAAAAAATAGTCAGATCTCAGTATTGATAAATCATTAGTTTGTTGACCACTGTGTTGTGAATGCAAAAATCTAACTCAGGCCTATGATCCATAACAAACATCAGCTATTTGTGTCCCACAAAATCGCATCATGCCAACAACAACCATCTACAACACAAAACATTTTATCAATAATCTACTAGCGCATACTGTATTATTATTTAAGTTAAAACTTATAATTGATGTTCTTACTGTACCAAGTGCATGCTTGCACCAAGTGTTTTACCTTTAATGGATATGAAATGGGTTCATTAATGGTAAGGTAGTCTAACCATAGCTAAGAATCTTTCCAATGCCTTCCCACTGGTACTGACCACAGGCAATTTGTTGACATGTCTGAGGTTAAATGGCGAGGACTGGATAATTGGAGGAAAAGGCCAGTCATTTTCCAAAGAAACGTCTGCTGTGATTTCTCTTATTACCTCACAGCTGGCCTTCATGATCAAAGGAGGCAACTTGACACTATTAATAAAGTCATGGTAATCATCAGAAAATGGAGTCAAAAGTTACTGATGGTATTACAGGGATATACCATTTCATTGTCAATTTGGATACACATGATGGAGCCTTTTTGGGCAGTGTGTGTCATCTGTAAATGTATCTGACCGTGTATGTGTGTGTGTGTGTGTGTGTGTGCGGGTGTGCGGGTGTGTGAGCAAGAGTTGGGCTGGAAAGAGCCAAAGGAGGAAGAGATGGGGAAGAGTTTAAGGGGAGGATATTCCAGCTCGAGTGGAGCACCCATGGAGGGAAGAGGAGTAACAGGGGGAAAAGCCGGCACCTCATTAGTGGGTCTGGGCTTGGGCAAGGGGATCAGAATGGCTCTGTATATCTGCAGGGTCATTTGGAGTAACACACACACACACACACACACACACGCATACACACATGCACCCACACACATGCACACACACACACACACACACACACACACATGCACACACACACACATACATGCGCACACACACACACACACACACACACACACACACACACACACACACACACACACACACACACATATAGGCACAGGCACATGCAAACAACCCACTCACAAAATTAAGCACACACCTAAAACACATATATGCTCATACAATGGCATGCATGCACATATACACATACAGAAGCATGATAATTAATTTACAATGCAGACAGATACACACACAGGCATCTACATACACACAGCATACTGTTCATTCATACATACACACTTCACAAACTAATGCACACTCTCAACTCACTGAAGATGCTGATACACACACACATATTTCAATGGTATAAATTAAAATGCTAAGCCTCTTTGCACTGGGAAATTATTCTCCAAGGGACTACGAATATTGGACATATGACCTGCTGTTCTGTTCCTCAAATCAAAAGAATGACTTCTCATTTTTTAAAGGAGTCCCAGTCCCAATCCCAGCCTGGACCCCGAGACATCCCAGACCAGACTGGTCAACCATCTGGGCTGCTAACGAAGATGTGGAGGTGTGAATCTTATGTCTCCTTTGTCCTCCTCCCTAACACTTCTCTCTTTTGCTCTCTCTGTTTCTCTCTCTTGCTCTCTTTCTCTCTCGTGAGTTTCTGTCTTTCACCAACTCATACACCAACAGACTATCTGCCAAACTAAATCAGGCGGCTATCCTCGCCATTTTATGGCTCTTCAAATTTGTTTTGAACTGAGGAAGGAAAGCAAATCAGCCACTGAGATGGCATACAGTCTCAAGTACTGCTCTCTTTTAAAGGAGGACAGTCTCAGGAAAACAGTGAACTAGGCAAATAAATAAAAACACAGAGAGTAATTCATAAGCCCCAAGGCTGAAAACCCACACTCCAGTACTATCTCACACACACACACAGAGAGAGAAAGAAAGAGAGAGAGGGAGAGAGAGAACACTGCAACATGCAAGCCTGTTCTAAATACATGGAATTGATAGATATAACAGGCATATTGTTTTTTGTTCCTGTAAAAATGTGCCAACCTCATTTGCCAAAAAATGTCGCACAAACAGTTGCTTTATAAACCATCAATAAAAACTGGGAAGTCCCAGGTATCTCTACCAACTTAAGATTTGTCGGTTGTGAATAAATGACCAAAAATACTGTCTATAAACCTACCACTATACACATCCTATACACCTCCTACATACCAAGTCACAGGCAATATAACGAGCCGTGATTTGCATTTCCCAAAATTCTGATGCACTTTCTATTGTGTGAAACAATTCCACACCCACCAGAACAACTTTTCCACCTCGACAGAGTTTTGAGTGTGACGTTTTTTTTTATTATAGCGTAATATACTCTACATACATTGCTGTAGCACTGTGCTCTTTGAACATTTGTACATTGAAGGGGAGAGAAAAATAATCACTACACTATTTACATATAAAATAAGTAGCAATATCAACAGTCACTGTAATTCTTCAACTCTCAGTAAGATACATACACATTTACATATCCACACACTCAGTTTCTGCATAGGGCTTTCAAGATCACTTGAACTCTTTTTTCCCATTGTATAGCGTAGATATGTTGGTTGCAAAGGGGGCACGAGGACTTGGTCTTTACCCTAAAAAGGGGATTGGAACTTTCAGCACATTCTGAACTAGATACTGTAGGTCTACTGCAGGTAAAAAAGGGAAAATGATGGTTGTGCTTTAACACCTGGCAACACAGACACATCTGATTGTGATGTACTGTGTTGATTTGTTTTTCCCAAGTATACAAGACTATAATTATTCTCTTTTAGGGGCCCATCCCAATTGCACATATTCATAATACAGATCATTAGTGCACCTCTATTATAAGTGTTATTTAACAGCATGTATTAGTAGCTATTTCATTAGTGTTCCAATTGTGTCGAACAAATTCCTCTTTGTAGCTTTCAAAATGTTGGTTTAAAATATTTTCAATAAAAATAAAAGGAGAAAAAGGACAGAATCAATAGTAACCTCATCTTTAATGAGCAGCCTATTGTTGAGGTTCACTAATATTTAATGTTTGAAAGGTTACATAGGAGTCTCCTCAAACTCCTCAGAACGATGTCAGAGTTGCCAGGTGTGAAAACATCATATCCTGTTATGACAAATAATGGGTATATTCAAGTTATGGTTGCCTTCACTGTCAACATTATTGCACATATTAATTTTAGACTCATATATGATTTAAAAAAAATGGTCATTCTGGTTCATTTTTTTGTCAATTCATCTACAGGATCAGAGAGGCCTGTTCACTCACCATTGACTTGTTTTTGGTGACTGACGGCCAACAATATCTGCTTGACTTGCAAACACTTGTTTTGACATTTCTGCCAGTAGATATGTTCTCCCCAATATAAACAGTGCGACTATGAGCCCCTCGAGTAGAATGCTTCTGTCCCGCCCTCAACTCTCATACTGTAGCTTTTCTGTCCGCCTGAGGATGCTCTGCCCCACCCACCCCTGCTCACTAACTCCACTGCATAGTGGAAGGGGTGGTAGTGGGGCTATAGGCCAAGGGAGAGAAAGACAGAAAGAGGTGCAAACTGAAAGAGGAGGGGGGAGGGGGAGAGAGAGGTCCAGGGGGCTGAAGCATGTGACACGTCTCTTAATCAGCGTAGATGATGAAACCGGAGAAGGTGCTGTATTTATTATTGTTGCCTCCATGGGCCTTGCCGCCATCCAGTTTAACGTAGACCTCATCCCCCGGCTCCAAGTGAAGGACGGCACTGTTGCTGGCGTAGTCATAGTTCTGATCAGCATCTTGAGCGATGGCACTGGCTCGCACCTGTGAATGGACATATGAATTGAATAAAATGCTCCATTCACATTCCTTAATTTTAAAATACATTCATAAATATACTTGCAACAGACTGATTCAAAATTCAAGTGACCCATGAAAGATCTGTAATTTTAGGAGGATAGGTCCTCCCGAATGTCCACGGAGGTTGAAGAAACCATTTCAGCACCATGGCCAGCGCCATGATAATTTTTTTGTTCAGTTTAATACATGCCTTCAAAACAGAGAGGTACTTAAACTAATTGTTTGTTCAGTTATTGGTTACTGAGAGGTATTGGCTACTTTGTAGCTATAGGCCTCCACAAATTCCTCGAATTGATTTACATTAGAAATAAAGCAGGCAGCGGTATCTTGAAATTGATAAGGTCTTTGCCATCAACGCATATGCTAAAGGAAACGTTGATGAGGAGATTTCACATCATCAAGTTTGGGAAATATGAATTAGAGTGCGATCCTTGCTGATTCATTTATTCAATATGTAATGTAACGGACAGTATTTCATCACTTGAAAGCATTTCCAAAGTTGCGTCCCAGGCTTTCGGGAGGTAAAATGTCGCTTTCAGGCTTAGATTGCAAGTGTAGGGAGTCTAAAACTGTTTGTGTGAGAAAACCCTTGTACTTTGCTTTTGTGTGGTTCTTGGAAACTCAAAATTAAAATAAGACAATAGGCCTAGAGTGGTTTTATTTCAGTTGTATTTTGCTTTTTAAAAACCGACAAAATATCCTAATTGCGACACTTACTATAATAGGCTAGTCGACCTGTGGATTAATCGATTTTTTTTGTACAGTAATTAGTAATAGGAAATGCTAGGCATATAAAATGCATATATGTGATTACATCAAAATAAACAAAACGTCCATAGAAATATCTCCCTAAATTGGACACGTTTAACCACAGGCTTTGCCTGCCACATTAGCAGGGTGTAAAGGAAATTAGATTTAGCCCTCCACAGACGGAGCAGAGTCCCTTGTGCAGCGAAGCGGTCATAAGGCTGACAGGGAGGAGGGCGCTGAGAGGGAACGCTTGACGGGGTCGCTTCTTGAATCGTAGACAGAAACAGTCCCATAGTGACGCCGGGTGTCCCCTCTGAGTGTGTGAATTAGACATGCCTTCAGGCAGTTGTGTGTGCATTGAAAAACAGCACCGTGGCATTCTGAGAAGTTTTAAAGGCTGCTTTAAAGGTTAGCCTACTATAAACAGTTTCTCCACAGATTGTTTGACTCATGTCTGTACAACACATTAGTATTATCATTATTATTATAAGTATTATAGTTATTTATTACCATGTTTTAATTCAATGTTATTTTCATTCATGGAGAGGGGTGGGGGTGGTAGGTTGCAAATGACACCTGTAGTAACAGTGGCCAAAAAGAGAATTTCCTCTCACTTCGCCATACCCTTACTGCTAAAGACCTATTTTTTTATATATAGAATTAGGACACTCATAATAAGTCAGGATAGCCAACTTATGCTTAACATAGACTTAAAAAAGGTGGATAGTGACACGTGGGTCGGGAAGGAAAGGACTTTCACTCAAAATGTCCCGCCACGCTTCTGTAGAACCAGAAATGTATATCCTCAGCATTAGCCTATATCTACATACAAAAACACTCCTGGTTAAGCCGATTTGCCCGTTACAGAAAGAAGTCACAAGAGGGGAATGAAATATGCTGTACAGTTCTATTCGCCACAGATGAGAAATTACACTATTGTCACATGCCATGACTACTGTAAAACCAACAATTATTGACCAAAACACCCTAAATGTGTGAATGACATATACTTTTTTGATCTCGGTTTCTAACAAAACATTTGCGCACACTTGGATCGCCTACATCTCTGCGCAGCACGGGTAAATAAATGATTAATCAAAGTAGGCCTGTGCTTTCAAGATATTTTTTTAGGATCGAAAGTGGGCTGTCGAACAACAGAAAACAGATATATAAATGTGTACAGCCTTGCAAGATAACTTACCTGTGTGTTCTTACAAAGGTCTGCCCACATGCTGGTGCCATCCCCGCCGCGCATCAGTACATGATAGGTGAAGAAATATATTCCCGGAATAGAACAGGTGAATTTCCCAGTTGTTGGATCGTAATGGTTGCCCAGGTTCGTGACCACGTCGTCGAATTTTAACACCTCATAGCCCTCGTGTTGCTTCTTAAGGCCTGCGTAAAAGGCGATTTTTGGAACAGTACTGTAAGTCGCTGCGCTGATCGCCCCCGCCGCGACATTCGGTCCTGGTGGCCCAGGTATTCCGGGGCGCCCCGGATCTCCCTTTTCTCCGTGTGGACCTGGTGGACCAGGTGGTCCCGGTTCACCAGGTGGACCCCGAGGTCCCACCTTTCCCGGCCGCCCCGGTTCCCCTTTCGGACCTTGTATAAACGTAGGTAAAGACTGCATGAGGTTGTTGTCTCGTACGGTGTCTGCAGCTGCCGTGCTTGTCGGAGACTTGGTGCCGTATGGATCGCACACCATCCTGCAGGTGCCAAGCATCTCATAGTGCGCCGAAGTTCCAGCTGAGTTGACCAAGACCGGGATTAGGATCACCAGCACCAGGACCATGACGACTCCTAGCACCCCTGCAGCGATCAGTCGCTTCCTGCCGACTAACCTGGTCAGCGCAGGGCGGTCCTCTTGTCTACTTTTGGGCGAAATTTTGCTGGTTGATGGGGACCCTTCTAAGAAAAAAAAAAGAGACCCAATTTGCTTTGGCGTTAATGTTAATCACCCTTTTTGGGCCAAGCCCCAATCGTTTTTTCTTCCTCCTCCTCACTTTTTGTGCTGATGTTTGCTTATTCAAGTCTCACCAAATCTGAAAGTTCAGCCCTCTTCAGGCTTGTCGCGATCCAGTCGTCAGTGATTTAAGAAAAAACACTGCCTTCAGCATCTCTCCGTGTCTCGGCGCCAAAGCTCTCCAACCACGTGTGGGTGCGCCTTGTAAAGATTAAGAAAATAACACAAACTTCAGCGCCGGAAAAGCGCGCTATCCCAAATCCACTAATTCTGGAGTCAGACAGAATCCCCCTTAGCCTTTTTAAAGTGTACCACTGCGTACAAACACCGAGTTGGATAGCTGGGGAATAACACAAGGGAAAGGCGTTAGTTTGCTTTTAGGCGGAGGTAGATGTCATCGAGATCTGGAGAGCTGGATGTCTCTGCCTGTTTAGAGTTGTGAGCGCAGCGCCTGAGCAGAAGGGAGAGGGAGGGAGGGAGAGACCGAGGCGCGCAGTCTTTTAAGAGATGGAAATGCTGCCTGCCCACTGCCACCCTCGCCGCTATTTTGACACATTTCCCTGCCTGACAGCTGTGGAATCAGTATCAAGGCGAGCGCTTCACTATTAGGCAGAGGCATGCATCACGAGCAATTTAAACGCCCTTTGTGATTACTACTAATGTGTGATATTAGAATCGTGATTATAACCATGTGCTTATGAAGAGAGTTATGAAAAGAACCGACAAACACATCACAAAGACTAAAGGGACCGATAATTCGTCTGGAAAGGTTACATCAGTCATCGTTTTTTTTGTGTGTGTGGAAAGTGCAGAAGGAAGTCAGACTGGTTATTGATGACACATTAATCAAACCTGTGTTCTAGGTCAGCGCACTTAGAAAATATCGGAAATGTTTCTCTATAGCATTGTACAAGTCCCTGAAAATGAGTTCTGAAGGTAAGGGACGGATCATTAAAATGACATTTCTGCCAATATCAAACTTTACAAAGATTTATAGCCCCGCCGGCGCGCACACACACAGATCATTTTGTCCACACACACAAATAATTTAAAACCATTGCTCATTAACTTGAACAGTGTGTATACTTCACAGATCTGAAGAAGTCGTTGACGTGTCAGGGCATTTTTAGTTGCATTGTTTGACCTATGGGCCATAGGATTACCGTGAGTGAGTCAGTACAAAAAATCTGTGGCTTTCTGGCTTTTATCTCTGAAGACTGATTTCGACTCCTGATATCCACTGAATTTCGCAAAGTTGTTATTTTGTTAAGAACGATATGAACCCGTTACATTTGCAGAGCCTTTCAATGGGGTGGGGCATCACATTACATGTAAGCTAGGCATAGCCCCCTTGTATGCCCTGGACACCCATGTAATGCCCACCTACTCTCGCTGCCCATTAGGTGGCATGGAGCATGCTCCCCAGCCGATCACAACCGCTCCAAGTCTCCCTCGGTCCCATAAATCAAGCGCGAAAAATCAATGGATTTCGTTAGCAAGGGAACCATTGTGTCCTTGAGACAGTGAGTTGCATAGAGAAAAGATGCAATCAAAAGCGAAAGAAAGAGAAAAAAACACATCTGCACGGGAAAGTGAAACAAAAGGCTAAAAAGTAATCAGAGTGACCAAGAAAAACTATACAGACTGCATTATCACATTTTTGAGTGGAGGTGAAACAGTGCTTTTCTGAAAAGGTCAGTTAGTAATTGTTGTGAGTGATCTTCCATAATGAGCCATTGCATTAGGACTGGCATCCGTTTGAACCTTAGGAAGAAGATAAAATGCATTGATTCAAAGAGAAAATGTTTGAATTTTGGTTACAAATGAACAGCCAGTTTATATTTTCACTGTGAAATTTGATCCTCAGTGCCTTTATATCCTAGGGTTGTAGTACAAGTGTGTGTGTGTGTGTGTGTGTGTGTGTCCGTCCATATGCGTGTGCATGTGCTTTTGTCTTCGCCCTAACAGAACATGATGTGTACAAGTAACAGTCAACTGTTGGAAAGCTCAAGTATGCTGAAGAATAGAGGGAGGCAGGGAGGAAGAGACAGAGACAAAGTGAATGAGAGAAAGAGAGAGAACACCAAAATATGTGCAGGAAAATGTGTGAGGCACCCCCTGCTTCATCCTCTGTGCTTCCAAATTGGGCCTGGAAAGGTGGACAGATGTGCCTGCTGTGTGTGTGTGTGTGTGTGTGTATGGAGAGAGAGAGAAAGAGTGAATGTGGAGGATAGACAGGGCCCCTCACCGTGTCTTAGACAGATTAATAAAAATTCAGAGGAGCCATGAGGGACGAAGGTGTTTGTGACGACACCTAACTTAGGCGCACCACCCTTCTCCATCCCTGTGAACACACACACACACACACACACGGATGCACACTTGAGTGGAGACAGAGTGCTCAAAGGTCAGCCCTCACACATCTAATCTCCCGTCATAGCCTGAGAGGTCCATGGCATGGCGTCCTGTGGTGGGATCACTTTTGGAGGTGTTAGATCCCTCATCCCCGTTTCACCTCACGGGCCTCTCTTCCGCTGCTTAGCTCTCCTCCCACCTCGCCACTCGCTCCTGTCTTTCTTCTTCCTCTTCACCCTTCATTCCCTCGTATTTCTCAGAACTTTTGTCCTCCTTTCTCCCTCTCCTTACTCCAGTTTGTGCACACTCTCCATCATCCGATTTTTTTTCTCTTTGCTTGTGCTTTGCTTCCCTGAGAGTTCTGTGCTATAAAACTGTTATCCAAAATGATCTCAAAACGCTTAGGGATGCTACATTGCAATGTTCCAAGAGGGGACTAGGTAGCAGCAGGGGAAGTAGATATCGTAAAACTCCTTTCTACTAAATATCTATTAGTTTTGGGGGGCTCCCAAGGTGATGTAATTGATGGGGGGAAACAATTTGAACTTACAATTCTTGAATCATTGTTGAGGTTAACACGATATGACTAAGTCATAGAGGTGTATGGTGGGATTCTATTTTTATATACATCATCATCCATCCTGTTCTATATGTATTGTTGTCATAGTAGTATTTCTGTATTTTTCTAAGGAATAACCTGTATGGTATCATAAAAAGAGCCAAAACATTTTGTCTTTATTATTTTGTCTGCAGAAATATGGCATTGTGCTGAGTCACTCGTCACAGGTCTGAAGGTAAACGTGATGATGCTCTTTAGACCCCAGAACTTCCTCCTTTTCCCCAATCTTTGATGCTTAGTCTTTGATATCCTCCCCCCACTGCGATAGGTCATGCTATGTGACAGACCGATATGCTATCCTGCACTTCCTTTCAAACACTTCATAAAGAAAAACATTTGTATCAGGAAGTGTTCAATGCTGCCTTGGCCCATTTCACTCTATGGGGTAGAATAACATTATCCAAACACTGTTCGTATTCATCAAGATTGCTTATACAAAACAGAAATGAAACATTGAGAACAGAGAAAAGGAGACAATCTTCCATGTGGATTGCACAAAAATGATTGCTTTACTTGAAAGGCAGCTAAAAAGTAGACATGTACAAATACATACGTGGGTGGCACAAAGTTCAATGGAACAGAGTTAAAAATGATTACATTCGGTCATCAGAGTGTTGATGAAATGTTTCCGGACCCTTTTCAGAAGGCAAATGTTTATTGTAAAATAAGTGTAACTTGACCTGATTAAATCATTTGAAGTCTAGAATAAACACAAAGTCTTACTGTTGTCTCAACTCAGACACATTCAGAGAACGAGAATATAACGAGAATATAATGACTATACCCATGTCCCGAAGGGCTTACCAGTCCATTGTTTGAGCAACATGTCTGCCATCCAAAACAAAACGGTGGAGCTGGGACTATGCAGAAAACAAGCAATTTTCAACATTCCATCAAGCGAAACCATTCCGATCTGTCTGTAATGGCTGACAACACCAAGCAGGGGAATGGGCAGGAGGCCAGCCCCCCCAACCCGGCCCTATCCAACCCCCCCCCCCCCCAAAAAAAAAAAAACCTCCCACCCTCTTGGGAGACTGCACACAAAAACCTCTTCGCAGACGGAGTTAAGATCCCCTAAACCCCGACCAAAATCCCCCTCTGCTTATGCAACAGCCTTGCCGAGCAAAGCCCGGGCGCGGCGAGACGGAGGCAGTGACGGTGGTGGTGGTGTTGGAGGAGACTGCTCTAGTGAGAAGATGGCTTTTCTGATGGCCTTGTTTGTGTGGGGCTCGGATCAGGCCGGGGTGGGGAATCAGATAATACCCTCCACCTCTCCAGAGAGACCTAGGAGAGATGCTCTTGTGTGGCATATGCAATGGATACAAAGTAATTAGCACCTCCAAGAACAAAACAAGATCTTGGAACAGAAAAACGAAAGTTTGCTCAACTTTTACAGCATCAGCAACATAAGGAATTGCAGGACTTGTTTCATGGTGCGTGGAGGTTAATCTCTGCACAAATTGCTTTGGCTTCATCTACAGACGTTTAGACTTGCAATTGCTTGCATTCAGCTGAAGGCCACTCGTTACAATAGGGGTTGAATAAGAACGTTCATTTGAAAATATACAGACATTTGAAAAATAAAGTACTGCTTGAAGCATTGAGTGACACAGTGAGCGGCAGTTAAAAAACACAATAAAGTGTAACATGATTAATACAACACATACAAGCCGTATAAAATGTAGGGTTTTTTTTCTCTGTGTTTGTCGGATAAATAAATAGAAAAAATAATGGGGAAGGCACATGCAGTGAGGTCCAGCGAGGACAGGCTCCGGCGTTCGTCTTGGCCATTCGTCGGTCCCCCTCACTTGTTCTTGGCGGCCAGCGGCTTGCGGCTGATCTTCTTGGTCTTGTCGTTGTTCTTCTTGGGGGGTTCTGGGTTGGCCTGCATGTGTCGGCCGTAGAGACTGTGGAGAGAAGAACACACACGTTTCAGGGTCACCACCTCAGCTGGGAGGAAGGGGGGGGGGTATTATTGAAAAGCTAGACAGAAGCTAACAATGTGGGAGAGGAAGTGCCTGTGATCTCGCACCGCTCTACTGGATCCACAACAGATCAGGACCATATCCACAATCATCTGACATCTGGCTATAAATCACAAACTTTGCTCAGGTATGTGGAGATCTGATATATCTTGCTCTTGCTATTAAAGCAGTACATTAACATTACAATTAAAGGAGAAATCCGGCGAGTTCACATAGATCTCCGTTTCTTGAGGTCACCGAGTACTGTCAGTACGAAAAAAACCTAAAACAACCGGTTTTACCTAACTTGAGTTGCTACTGTAGAGCCAGCAGCTAATACAGCCAGGCAGCTACAGTGCTCACAGACATGCCCCCAGAGTGTAATGCTGTAGCTGCCTGGCTGCGTTAGCTGCTGGCTGTAGTAAAATGTACTTCTGATTGTATCAGAAATCTGTGATACAGTCATGTAAAAAAAAATAACATCTGACCAATTTCTAGCATCTCGAAAAGATTTTTCTTTGATTTAGCTTACACTTTGTTGCAAATAATTATGAAATTAATTCTGAAAAGCGTGAATACAGTCATCCTATCACCTTTTAGGATTGGAATTAGAATTGATGCACATCAATATAAATCAACAGTTGGGAGTGAAAACGCCCATGGGCCACCATCATATTTCCACCGTGATGCTACATCAAATGCTGTTCGAGGCGTGGAAACCAAACAAGATCTCATTGATGATGCAGCGCAGGCAGATTCATCCTCCACAGCCTGCCTGTTCAGTTCAGGGCTCAACAGAGCCAGCTGTGTGCTATCCTGCAGCAGAGAAGCGCTCCGAGCACAGAGCTGCCATTATACTGATATAAGGCCCCAGCACATACGCCCTAAGAGGCCAAGGGGAGAGGAGAAGAGAGAGAAGACAGAAGAGATGTAGAGAGAGAGAGAGAGAGAGAGAGAGAGAGGGCGAGGGGGGGGTCAAAAGAGAGAGCAGAGGGAAAGAAGGAGACACAGAGAGAGTGAAAGAGAGGAGACAGGCAAACAAGAGGACAGAGAGACTGAAACGGGTGAAGGAGGCTACGAGCCATTTCCAGTCCACTGCGCCTCTCGGTGCGAGAGCCACTCATGGCTTCTGTAAAGTGACAAAGAGGCGAACCGAGCGAGCAAGACAGAGAAAGACAGAGGGGGGGAGGGAGAGAGAGAGGGGAGGGGAAGGAGGGATGGAGAGAGAGAGAGAGAGAGAGAGAGAGCAGACATACGCCTGAGAGGGTCAGTAAAACGAAAGCTGGTGCAAACACGGTCAGAAAACAGGGAAATAAAGAGCGCGGAGCATCAAATAACGAGTGTGCTGCACGTGTGCACCCTCACCAACCACAGGGCGGATCAGAGAGGGACAACTGAACTAGCCAAGAGGGTTGTGATTCGTGGCGAGGGGGGCCTGGTGGCAGAGTCCATGTGCTGGCTGTAGAGGGCACTGATTGATGCGCCACACCGCCACGCCCCACTCCGGGCCCCGGTAATAAGTGGCACTGATTGGATGTTGACAAAGTGGCGTATAATTAGAGTGGCTCTGGAGCAAGCACAGGCCCTGTCCGGGATGGCCCTTCCGCGTAATTAAAAACTGCCATTAAACAGGGGGGCCAAATAAATCTAATTGCAGCACAGGGAAAGGTCAAGTAGCATCTCCTGCGTGTGCTTAGTGAGTTCATATCAAATATTTACCACAGCATGGAGGCGGTGTGTGTGTGTGTGTGTGTGTGTGTGTGTGTGTGTGCTGTGTGTGTGTGTGTGTGTGTGTGTGTGTGTGTGTGTGTGTGTGTGTGTTTGTAGACTGAGGAAAGAGATCCATCAATACACACACAAACATCTTATTTGTCTTTAACACACCAAGTAATGCAGAGGAACTGATAGAGCAATTCGCACAGACATTCCCTCCACTTCAGGCTCAGATATACTTTGGTGGACACGGATATGGACATATGCACATTGGTGTTTCAAAAGTATTGTCATTTTACTGTTGCAAATTGCCTCTCACACACAAGCTACACATCTCTACGTCATGTGAATCTACAGCAAACAGCTACTGAACAAGCTACATTTGTTTTACAGGTCTCTCTATTTTCTCTACACTTTCTCTTCATAGACTTTTATTCCAGCATCTAGATAGATAGATAGATACCTACAGTAGCTTTGATTATCATTGCTAGTAATCTAGTAAATAATGAAGCAGGAGTTAATGAACATTTCATTGCATACAGACCGTGAGGATAACTAACTTTGTGTGCAGAGACCATAATTATGCAGACCGTGTCCGCAGAGGTACACTCTCATCTTAAACCAATGCATCCAATTTCACTCAAAAAGCCATAAAACAACTCAAGTTCTAATCTTTTCAACTTTAGAATTCAGAAAGGCAGACTGAAGTAACCATACAACCTTCTTACTGTTTGAATCTTCCTCACTAAAATATACTCCTTTCAAACATGGTATGTGTATTGGCCTATGTATATTGACTATATCAAGTGCATGTTTAGAGAAAACATCATGAGCATTTTGCCATCATTTTGAAAATGACACACACACACACACACACAAACGCAGCCTTCCGGCAGACATGGGCAGCTTTCCCTGTGCACCAGTGACGATGGGCAGGCAGTGTTAAATGTCTGCTGAAGTGCACTGGAGAGGCTGGCTGCTCTTTCTCTCCAGGGCTGCTTGGCTGCTTGTCATGACCCAGCTTCAGAGCTCTCCCCTGGGGCCCGCTGGGGCCTTAGTGCCCCGCCCTCCTCCCCTCTCCCTACGCCTGTCTGCCTGCCTAGTGCCCCTCGCAGTGCAGGGCAGCGAGGCACAGAGAGAGGACCACCCCCAAGGGGCAGGCACTACAGCAGACCCCACAGGGACCTCTCAAGACTGAGAGAGCCAACCGTTTGACAGACAGCTCTCCATCTCGGCCTGCCAGAACACGCACACACACACGCGCACGCACACGCGTGCACACACACACACGCCAAAAATTCTCTGTCACGATGCAAGCTATGCAATTTTTTTTGTTTATTTTTTTAGATATATTTAATAGGATTAAGCAGATTCTTGGTTTCCAGGCATGGCAGAAAATGTTTAATTCAGCGTGGTTCAAATCAAGTTGCGTTTCATGGAAGATGCTGATGCAGAGGCTCAGTGCACGTCATCTTTCCTTTCACATAGGACATGAGACCGAAATGGAGAGAATGAGGTAGAATGAGAAAAGAAAGAATAAGAGAAAAGAGAAATGAAAGAGAAGAGAAGGGAGGGGCCGAAGAGAAAGATGCCCAAATCCATCTTGGCAAAGCAGGGCTGTGTCAGTGTCCAGTGTGAGCAGACAGAATAATTCATGTTGTTCGATATGTAAATGTACATGTGTCACAACAATCCAAGTTTGTTTGCACAACTTCAACACCACAAAAGAAAATGGTCCATCCCAGCAACAGAGATCAATCAGCAAAAGATGGATCACCTCTCTAAACTGATTGATCACGTGCCAACACCACGACTCTCCTCGATAAATGTGATTTGATGATGGGGAAAACTGGGGTGTGTGTTTGTGTTTGTGTGTGTGTGTGTGTGTGTGTGTGTGTGTGTGTGTGTGTGTGTGTGTGCGCGTGCGTGCGTGCGTGTGTGTGTGTGTCTGTGTGTGTGTGTAGTGTGTACACACTTTTGGATTTGGTGTTTGTATTCACACACGTACACCAATTCACCAGAGCCGTTGCTATGGTAATCTTTCCTTGTACTTCAAATATTTGGTCATGGTACTACCAACCTAAAGGATAGAGAGACTACACTCACAAGAGAGCTGAAGGTCTATGGGCTTCTTACAAGGTTTCTTCAAGAGTTGCACATAAACAGCTGTATGAGAGTGGGAGTTGTCCAGGAGAATAGTTGGGATGACCATTCTATTGTGAGTAGGGGATCTCTGGGTTAAGATGGCTGGAAATCACTGATAAATGTATTAACTTCTTAAATGTGTGAATTAGAACTGTTATAAAGAATGTTTATGTTATACTGCAATTTCTTTTAAATCAATAATGACATTTAATTGGAAGTGATGGGATGTTGTGGAGATCATACTGTACATAAAGCACTGGGTGTGTTGTTTATGTTAACTTTGTTAGATTTGAGTATAGGGTTTTATATCTGTAAGCATTCTTTATCTGTGATAGGATTGACCCTGCTGTACTGCTGTGTTAATGTCTCCACCATTCATTCACGAAGGTGGACGGGTTTATTTGGGAGCGTGACAGGGCTGACCGGTGTACTTGTGTTTTGTTGTGTTGTTGTTTTTTTTTGGGGGGGGGGGTTGTGTGTGTGTGGGGGGGGGGGGTTGATGTTGGTGCGGGGCATATTTTTTTGTAAGTGTTTGTGAGGGTTTATTTGCGGCCGTGACTGGAGTGACTGTGCTCTGCCCCCGAGGTGCTCTTCTGCCTCAGGGGCTGCTCGGGCTAAATGCGCCGGGAGGGATCAGTGCTGACAGATGCACGTAGATTTGTGCGCCCCGGCCGGGAGTAAATTGGCCCTGTTTTACATCAAGCTGATACGTACGTGTGTGTGTGTGTGTGTGTGTGTGTGTGGAGGGTGGGATCACTGAAGCGTTTTTTTCTCTGACAGAGTCCCGGCGGACTGACATGGCTGAGGAACATGCTGGGAATACTGAAGAAGCTCGGAAAGCACATGCCAAGAGCTGGGCTAGTCAAGATAATCGGTGGAGCCAGAAAGCCGTGGATGGATTGGGGAGGAAAACTGCTCTTCAGAAAGCAGCAAAAGCCCTCCTCCCCGAGCACTTTTATCACTCACAATTATATCACAGTGGACTCCTTTCACTTGATGAGCAAAAGTGTCTTTAACTCCTCTAAATATTTGTTCCCAGTGCCTCTCCTTCAGATGATTTTCCACCAAGCACTTGATAAGAAATAGAGACAGGGATCTAGAGAGAGAGAGAGAGAGAGAGAGAGAGAGAGAGAGAGAGAGAGAGAGAGAGAGAGAGAGAGAGAGAGAGAGAGAGAGAGAGAGAGTGTGTGTGTGTGTATGTGCATGCTTGTGTGTGTGTGTGTGTGTCAGTGTCTGTATGTTTGCCCTGGGTTGATGTGGTCACAGTAGCATTGTTATGCCACCAGTCCTTCGTCCCCAGCACGAGCTAAAAAGATTTCCCATTCGCCTGACTAACGCCCCGACGAGCACTTAGGGCCAATTAAAGCGAGCGACTGGAGCGGCCTTGTTAATGGAATCTGATTCCTGATGTGGCCTCGCAGCTCTTTACCTCCTCCAGCAATTCCACTCGGGTTAATTAATCTCTGTTACAGACAGCGAGGCCTGCAAGAGTGTCTGAGTGCGCACACATGCAGACACCTTATTCATGCCTAAGCCACAGAGCATTTAGAAATCCACTTGTGTGATATCGACAAGATAGCAAACTGCGCTAACTGGGAGCGCATACACTCACACATGTACTGTACACTTAGGACATGCAATATCCACCTCTCTGCTATATCTGCTTAAGAGTTATATTTTAAGTGTAATTGCAGTTTAAATGAGTGTGTGTGTGTGCTACTCACATGATACATGTGACAGAGAATGGATGAACACTGATCAGGAATCAGCCTAGCATGTGCTTCCCCCATTTCCCAAAATCATTCCGGAAACTTCCGATCATCCAACCCTAAGTTCTTCCTTAATGAGCTTCCCCTGCCCATTGCAGGGCCACTAAAGCATAGTCAAGCTTTCTAAGCATTTTCTCACCCCAGGGACTCCACTGCCAGAGTACATATGATAACTACCACCATATATCAAGACAAAATGTATGTGCATGCACATACAGTGTATATATAGAAGGACGTATACTGTACTAGCTTCTAGTCTATGACCCAGCCCTCAAACAAAGCAGCTATTACTCATGTTACATACAGCCAATGCTGGTAATTATCCCCATGACTCCGTTATTTCTGTGTGTTAGTCGTTATCCTCCCATTCATCACTTATGCCGATTACCTGAAGTGAACTTATTGATTTGCTCATTTACAAGATATGATGAGGATTTACAAAAAAAATAAAAAATAAAGATGTCCTCCTTTGGGGCTTTCAGTAGAGATGCGATAAAATGTAGGCACTGGAGAAGAAATAAGAAAAAACAAAATCAATATCCGGGACTAGAATGAAAATCCCAAGGTTTCCAGAAGGGCTCGATGTGCCCCAGATGCGAGGCTGCCGCAGACGCAAACCTTGAGCATCTCTGAGTGGATGACAACATCCCTGTTACCTTTAAATTAATCAGGCACCGCAAGGTCCTTTATATTTAAAGGTCAATCATAGTGCAGCAGAGGCAAGAAGATATGTTAATTTACAATGCTAATGTTAATGTGAAATAAGATAAAGTTATTTCTTTCTCTTTCTGAGAACAATACAAGCTATTACAGGCCCTTGAGGGTGTGCTTAGAATTATCCATGGCCATGAGAGTTTGTTGGAGTGCTTGTGTGACCCTGAACAAGGGCAGTACTAAGCCCATAAATAGGCAAATGTGGAAAACAATATTATTTGTACAGTGTACACTGCACAAACATTTAGTTGTGTACTAGCAATGTCTTTTGTAACTAGCAATGTCTTTGGAGCTTTTTGTTTCCACATGTGTACAGACAAAAATAAACTACAGCGTCCAGCACATCTTGGACAGGGCAAGTGAAAATCCATGGCCCTGCTTGAATGATGATAACACACTCACATGACTCACACACACAACTACAACTATCCCCCCCCCCCCCCCCCATCATCATCAGTGCTGACCTTAGGGCAGGGGTCTCAAACTCCGGCCCGCGGGCCAAATTCAGCTCATGTCCGGTCCAATTCCGGCCCGCGACCTATGTCAAAATAATAATGTAAATCGGCCCTTGAGGGTATTTTTAATTGCGTCAAACAACGATACTGATTAAAACAGACGATAGATCCAAGTACGGTGACACATTTCATTTGTACCCTCCTCCACTATTTGCTAGACATCCAGAGCTTGATTCAAACCCAAAATCGCTGCAAAAAGTTTTCAGGAAATACTATTACACGCGAGAAACACGAAGACGTGCATTTGTTCGTAATGACGCGGAAGCGATGCAGGCCATAGTTTTGCACAAATTGAAGCAGAAATAGGCCTACACCAAATGTTGAAAAACGTTCACGTGTGATGAAGTCTTGGGTAGGCTATGTTATTCACCTATTTTGATTCTGAAGGAGAGATCATCTGCCTTTTGGAAATTATGATCGATCGTCTATTGACAGTGATCACGGTGCGTCTGTGAATGGAGGTGCGTCTTTGCGTGTATACGACGGTGTCCACTAAGCATACCATGCTTATTTCGACCCTCTGCCCAACATAGCTTTGAGGTTGCAGTGGTAATCGTGATGATAGTGTCCGTAATGGACGTGGTACAGACAGCAGGGGTAGTAGAAATAGGGCTCTGAAGAACTACAAAGTCACCTATAGGAAGGATAGGAACGATAGGAACTGATTTGACCAAGAGGTACTTTATTGTAGGCCTTGTGGTTATAGGCTAGTAATAGTTTACTATTGTTGGTATACATCTTAGGCCTACTGTTTTCCTGTTCATTTGTTATGTGGGTAATATGACAAAAAAGAAAGTAAACCTGCTCAAATACATCCAGTATTTACTGAAAGGTGCATAATTTGAGGTGCTTGCCATCCAGTGGCAAATTAGATGGGTAAATTTACCCCCTTCATAAACTTTTGTTTATACTCAAAGATTTTCCAGTAGGTCTTTCAAGCCATGGCCTTTTGACATTTTTATATAAAAATCCAATGGTGTTGCTTTCTTAACCCTGACGCCTAGTTTGCCAGGTTTAAAAAGTTATAAGAGGAAAATATTTTTATTTGATGTGAAACACACACATAGGCTTACCTGTTTTTATGCTTTTTTGTTTGTTTGTAATATTTATTTTATCATTATTTTATTTATAAGCTAAGGTTGCAAGCACAGATGTCTAAAAATAGACAAAAAGACTTGCACTTTCAGTTTGTAGTTTTATGTTTGAAAATACAGTATTTGAGAAAAACATTGCATTTTAGGAAATAGCTCTTTAACACTGACATGGCCCTCCAATCAGATGACATTGGCAAACGTGGGCCCCGGCTTATTTGAGTTTGAGACCCCTGCCTTAGGGGATGATGGAACATGAGCCTCTAGTAGCACGTGGACGTCCACAAAAGAGCCCGCCTCTGCCACCACCAACCAAACCAACTTCACCGGAATAGAGAGAAGGTGCACAGCTACACAACTACTGAGCCGGCAAGAGAATCACAGTTGAAGACCCCAATCGGAGGTTCAGTGCAGCATTGTGCCTGCCATTGTGCATTGTGCCTAGCAACCATTCAGGAGTTGGGTATGAGGAGAACTAACTGCAATGGTCTTCAAGACCAGCAGACTAATATATCTGCAATGGGGGGACCTGTGGGTGACATTTAACACAGTGGCGAAGTGCCTGGCAGGGGGTGGAGGGGGGGGGGGTGCTGGTTAGGTAGTGGATTGTGGTTCTTCCCCATACGAGGGCCAATGGTTGTTGACTCTCTCTCTCTGCGACATGCCACGCGCTCACCCCCCTCTAATGAGCCGTCTGATTGATAACCTATAGGAAGCCAGCACTGCAGAGAGGGGGCAGGCTGCCAGGGCTTGGACTAATGAGAAGTGATGAATTCTCTCTCTCTCTCTGTCTCTCTCTCTCTTATTTCGACCCTTCCCTAGTGCATCTATTCTTCTCACAATATAGTTATAACTTTAATTGTAACACCAACAGTATCAAACACAAGTGTATTTGAAGACCCAAATACAATCTCTTTCTCTCTCTCACACACACATACAGAATTTGAGTTCAAGTCATCCAACAAGTGTACCACACACACACACACACACACACACACACCTTTCCTGGGTGGGGCTCTTTCCCTTGCGGCGTGTGGCTGCTGTCTCCTGGAGCCTTCGTCTCTCAGCTGTGCTGGAGTCTCATTAGCGAGGCCCGGAGAGGCTCGGCGCTCCCAGTACAGCTAACACATGCAGGCTGGCCATGCACAAATGCACACAAGCCCCGGAGAGTTAGGACTGAGCAACGAGGAGAGACCCAATTCAGCTAGTGTTGAAGGGTGAGAGATCACCCATCTACACCCCCCCCCTGTCTGTCTCTCTCTCATTCTGTCTCTCTCTTTCCCCCTTTCCTTTGGGTGTCTCTTCCTCTCCTTCCCCTCTACCTCTTATTCTGGGTCTCTCTCTTCCTCCCTCTCTGTCCTTCTCTTTCTCCCTCCCTTTCTTCTGGGTGGGTTGCGCTGAGTTATCAACAGATGCTAATTGACCGACAGCACCTTGTCCACTGGTCCTGCATGGGAGGCCTTCATGAAATGTAATTCAGTTTAACGCTGGCACACTCAAGTGCCCCCAAAAGCCTTTCTCCTGTCACTGCATGCTTGAGCGAAGAGACATTTGAAGAGAAAAAAAAAATATATCAAGAAATCTTAAAGCCTCTCTCTCGCTCTCTCAGCGTGTCCACCACTCTCACTCTCTTTTCTCCTCTCACCCTCCTTCTTTCGCTCTGAATATATGGATGGCTTTTGATAGAGGAATTTCATTTGGTTCTTTGATACGAGTTTTAGGCATCTTGCATTGCTGCTTGCTCTACATGCAAATGTAAATGCAGTCCATGCAAGAGCAGTCATCGCTCCCTTTGTCCTTTGTGCAGAATAATACATATATACAGATCACGTATATCAGGATATATAGATCAGGAAGTTAGACATCATGGCCTAAGCATGGCAATGATCTGTAATGAGGGCAATGAGGTTTGGAAAAAGAGGGTAAATGGAGGAGTCTCCTTTGAATAACTGGTGTACAGTAGCTCTATCTAATACTCCTGAAGACGGCAACTCTTCATAAAGAAACACAGAGACAGCAATTCTATTGTATGTACCTGTATGTAGTATGTACTGTAAGCCAAATGCACACTAGGAAAAGTCACAAATTGGTCGCTCATCACTGGCAACAATGCCGCCCACCTCCCCTCTTTTACTCTGATACATTCTGTTATCTGCAGTCAAATCTGATCCAGTTCACATACTTTGTGAGCCATCTCTGCTGCTACACTGATGCCAAAACAGAGTAGGGTTCTTGTGTGCAGACACATTGTGTCCCCTGCCACGATTGCACACTAAACAGCCATTGACTGCATCAGCCGTCTTTGTTCGTCTGTGATTCCCATTGTAGCACTCAGCATATTGTCTCCACTCTCTCCATTTCTCAGATAGTCCCACAGGTCTCCACACTCCGCTCTACTCTTTCCTCTGACCGTCTGTTCTATTCACTCTGTTTTTCTCACCTCCATCTCTCTCTTTCTCTCTCTCTTTCTCTCTCTCTCTCTTTCATGGCCTGCATGCACAGTTCTTTCTATCTGTCTGTTTTCTTGCCACTGGTTCCTCTTCTCTCCCCTCCAGCTCATCCTCTACCTCTTTCCCCTACTCTTCACACACCTGTCTTACCTGTTTGCTTACTCGACTGCCTGCCTGCTGCGTCTTCTCAAAGTCTGTGTGCTTTCCACCCCTTCTCTCCTCTGTCGTGTCCCCATCCTTCCCTGGTTCCTGTCTCTTTCACTTTTTGTCCCACCCTCTGATTCTCTCTCTCGCTCTCTCTCTTTCCCTCTCTCTCTGTGATAGGGTGAGGCCGCAGACAGCTGGGCTGACAGAGGGGTTGCCCAGGCTGTTCTCCAGGGGTGCACCCAGCCCCACACAGGGGACACGCAGCCCTCTGAGACACTGACGAGGAGACCAAACCTGTCTGGATGGCTGACACGGACGATGAGTCAGGCAGAACAGAAAACACACACCAGCACCCAGTCTTTTTCTCAGAAACATTCTAGGACACACACACACACACACACACACACACACACACACACACACACACACACACACACACACACACACACACACACACACACACACACACACACACACACACACACACACACACACACACACACACACACACACACACACACACACACACACACACACACACACACACATACAATCCTTTTCCCAATATATAGAGCTTTGGTCAACAAACACACACAAGCTCTCATGCTATTCACAATCACACATTCCAAGCTAGAATGATGGGCATATGAGCATCCAAAAAAAAAAGTTCCAAATAAATCTACAATGCCAAAGTGAAATATGCCTGAGATCTATTTGAACAAAGCTGACTAGCATAAAGAAAGGTTGTTTTACATGACATGTAGTACATATGAAGCTGATAAGATGTAACTCCTACCCCCACACCCTCGAAAAGCGTGGGTGAGACAGAAGACAGGAGGAAGAATAGGAAACGCACACTACAAGAGGGCGGACTAGGAGGGAGGTACCGGAGGCAGGAAAGAGACCCAAGTTAAAAGAGAGAAAAAAAAGAGGATGGATAACATTTACATTTTTCTAGTCAAAGTGTGATGAAAGGAGATAGTAGTAGCAGGTAGAAGGAAGAAGAAAGGAGAAAGGAAGTGCGTGGCAAGTGCATGTTAGGAGTGTTGGGTTGTTACATGTGTGGAGATGTGTTAGCATAGGAGGTATTGGCAAAATAATAGGTTCTTCAAGAGCTTCTTGACGATAGAGTGGGACGGCCCTACTCTGGTGGCACTTTGTAGCTCATTCCACCATCTGGGAACTACAAATGAGAATAGTCTGGATTGCAGTGTGTCAGTGCCAGACAACATTCCTTGGAGAAACGCAGTGGCTGAGGAGTAACATACAGTAAGCCTTCCTGAGAAAGTAAGTGGGAGCAGACAATCACTTGTAGGCAAGCATAAGATATTTAAGCAATATAACAGCGGGAGTGGGAGTGGCGATTGTAATGGATATCGGCACGGTTGTAATTCGGCTGTAGGTACGAGGCCGAAGGACGAGTACCGAAGGCAATTAGAGCCATGGGGATATCCTTTACTATCCCCACTCCCACTTGTGTCATATTGCTTTTATACAAGAGTTCCATTACCAATTAATTTAGTTTTAAGATACAAAATTGTGTTTTCTTTCGTTTATTTAGATTTTTGTTTGTTCATCCTCCACCCACACAAATAGTTCTAATCTTTAGCCTTTTCGTTTACCATTGTTAAGCAACGTAACACCAGTCGACACGTACGTTGCTTGAAAGTGAACTGGAAAAAAAAGATTCAACATGGCGGAGCTAACTCTAAAACGGCAGTAGTTCTGTATTAACAAATAAGTTCAGTGTTTGTGCCCTTATATTTTGTAATACATAGCGAAAAACTATCACAATTAAATCTAAAAACCCAGGTTTTGTGACCAAAAAATAAGTCTGAGCTCATTAACAAGTTATCTGCCAGCCACCTACTGTACTTTGCGATTTTCTCACTCCAATTTTTATGTTGTGCTGTATAGTTTGTTTAGTTGGGAAGACCAGCAGTTCAGTCTTAAAAAGGTTTAGCTGGAGGTTGTGTTCCTGCATCTATGTGGCTATGTCAGACAGTCAAACTGAGACAGGTAGAGTTGGGTGTAATCTGCGTAGAAGTGATGTGAGAAGCCATCTTAGTGGATGATAGGGCCCAAGGAGGTGGTGTACATGGCAAAGAGATGCCATGTGGGGAGATGCCTGGAGAGAAGGAGTGGCAACGGGTGAGGATGACATGGAGGGATGGAGGAAAGAGATGAAAAGAGAGGAAAAGAGAGAAAGAGAGAGAGGCGTTTAATTACGGAGCTGGTTTTTCAGTTGTCCACCGACAGCTGTGACGCGCACGTGTGCGTGTGTGCGTGGCAACCGCTTTGACTGCTGGGTATCAACCAGCGTTTAGCGTAGCGATGAATAAAAGATGGCCATTGAGGAAGGGGGAGTTGTGTGTGCGTGTGTGCGTAAGAGTGTGTGTGTGTGTGTGTGTGTATGTGTGTGTGTGTGTGTGCGTGTGTGTATGAGTGAGTGAGTCAGTGAGAGTGTGTGTGTCTGTGTGTGTGTGTGGGGGGGGGGGGGGTGGGGGGGTTGTAAGAGGAAGACTGGAGTGTAGAGGAGGAGGAGAAGGGGAAGAAGGGGTTTACGGTATGTTAATGCATTATGAGCACGCAGTGGCTTCTCTCGCCGCTGTCCGTCAGCCCAAAGATCCCCCTGTCAGGTTAACAAGCTGCTGCATGAAATATGCATGGCAGCTGTCTCCTCATTTTCCCCTCTCTCTCTCTCTCTCATTCTTATTCCTTCTCTCTCTCTTTCAGAGATCAGCATTCTCCGCTGTAGAGCGAGAAAGAGAGAGAGAGAGAGAGAAAGAAAGAGAGAGAGAGAGAGAGAGAGAGAGAGAGAGAGAGAGAGAGAGATTTATCAGTGCATTTTCTCATTGCTCCGTCTCAAAACTGCTCAACGGACGAGAGAGCACATTTCCCCCAGCCACTAGGCTGCGGGCTACAAGACACAAATCTCCTCGGGAAAAGCCATTAGGCCAGAGCGGAGCACCGGGAATGCCGGGTGTTATTCCCACAGACAGGGAAAAATAATCATTTTTAGGTTACCGCCGACTTGCTCCGTTTATCAGAGTTGCAGTCCTGGAGTTTGGAGTCTTGAGAAAATAAGCGAACAAGTGCCAAAGCAAACATGGGGCGCTTGGAGGATGAGATCTGCACAGGTGGTACTGTGGCTCACCTGTTAGAGTATTAGACTGGCCAGGGCACTGATTAAACGGATGCCTTTGATGTACTGGAAGAGGCTTTGGCTGAAAGCCCACTGGTCCACCTGGTGACTCTGTAGTCCAGCGTGTGTCACAAATGACCAACATTCCTCATAAAGGCTCAGAAAGGAGACAGCCTGCGGGGGGGGGGGAGGGGGGGGGGCAGTGATTTTGGAGAGAGAGGGAGAGAGAGAAAGAAAGAAAGAAAGAGAGAAAGAGAGAAAGGGTCAAAATAATAGAGACTAAATGAGAGTGAAGGATAAAGAATACATGAAATAAGAGAATATAGAGTGTTACTCTGTGTTTCTGTGTGGGTGGGTAGGTAGGTGTGTGTGTCTGTGTGTGAGTATGTGTGTATGTATGTGACAGAGGGGAAAAAGAGAGAGAGAGAGAAAGTGACAGTGAGAGAGAGGGAGGGAAGGGGAAAGCGCAAGAGTGATGAGTTCTTGGAGTTGAAGGACATTAAGGTGTGAATGAAACCGTTGGTGCGTGCTGAACGTAAGCTCACACCTTATGTTGGAGAACACACATCCACACCTACCTACTCACCCACACAGAAACACACATCCACATACACACACACACACACACCTACCCACCCACACACACACACACCTACCCACCCACACACACACACACACACAAACACACATCCACACACACACCTACCTACCCACCCACACACAAACACACACACACACACTACACTAGGACGCATAGAAGAGTCAAACAAACAGTGGAGGCTTTCTCCCCATCTTTTTGCTGTGGTGAGCTGCAGAATACAAATGCACAAAAGAATGTAAAAAAACACAGACTGTTCTTTAAACCACAGTATAGCTTAGCCCCCTTTGCGAGTCAGAGAGTCGCAGAATTTAATGCAAGACCATCTGAATGGAATATCATTTTGAGTGTTGCATCATGTGTTAGAATAGACCGGTCAAGCTGACATTTCAGAGTCATTAAGCTCTAAGGCTTTACTTCAGTGGATCCAAGCAACCCACTAAGCCAAGAAAATACACAGGCTATGAAATTTCTTCGTTTTTGCTATTAAAATCACTACTTGAACCATATTTCTTTTTCTCAGAACTGAACAAAGGAGGACTTTTTTAGGCCATTTATTATTCAAATTCACTGGAGACGCAACCTTTCACCAGGACTAACCATGAGGAATGAAGAGTAGACATATCCGTCTTCATATAGAACTGCTGCCATGCTGTTGTGTTGGCGGAAGAGCAATGCTTGCCAACAGAAACCGATTTTACATCAACAACTGAGAGGTAACTTGCTTTCTTTAAAGTTAGAGTCTATTATAATACCATCTTTGTCTTTTTTTTTAAATATATATTTTTGGGGGCTTTTTATGCCTTTTTTAATGAGATAGGACAGTGGAGAATGACAGGAAGTGAGTGGGAGAGAGTCGGGGTGGGATCCGGAAAGGACCATGGGGCGGGAATCGAACCCGGGCCGCCGACGTACGGTGCCCCCAGCCAGTCGCACCACGGCCAGGGCCACCATCTTTGTCTTTTAAAGACACAAGTAGCTGGTCTTGCCAAAGACTGAAGCACTGAGAAAGAAGGCCTCTCTCCGCCAGCCATCGATCAAGGTTTATGAGTAATGAGCCAAATGAAAGATCGTCATCGTCAAACAGACGCTCGCCGGCCGGTGAATGAGCGATTTATCGCCTTGCATCGTGTCCATGACAACCTGCTATTAGATAGATTGGCGACGCAGACGGGATTGACTAAACGGCAGAATGGCCATTCATCAAAAGGCAGAGAGGCCCCACTGCTGGATCAGC
Organism: Alosa pseudoharengus; assembly: GCF_046254945.1. Classification (NCBI taxonomy): domain Eukaryota; kingdom Metazoa; phylum Chordata; class Actinopteri; order Clupeiformes; family Clupeidae; genus Alosa; species Alosa pseudoharengus. Next base: position 25,461,760 of record NW_027468650.1, on the reverse strand, counting down.
TAGAACAGCTGTAGCGCGCACACGCACACACACACACACACACACACACACACACACACCCCTTAGGGCTGATGCTCCTACTGTCATAAACACATCTGAGTGGAAATCAATGAACAAACCCCTCAGAATGCACAACTGAGTGTCAATAAAGCTGGTCAATAAATAACTAGGCATCATTACCAATGGACTGCTGGCAACTGTGCTTTATGCTGCTAATGGCAGTGTCTGCCTGTTGGTATGTCTGGAGGACAGCTACTGTTCTGTACTATGTCCACCTGTATTTGCTGATTTGGAGCAGTAGAGTTGGAAGTAGCAGACAGTATGGGTAACAAACGACAGAGGAGATGAGGGAAGCCAAGTAACTGCAGGCACACACACACACAGTCAGATAAAACCACAAACAACAACCCAACATGGTATGACAACAATCCAACCACTCACACACTCCTTTCTGGCATGAACACACACACACACACACACACACACACACACACACACACACACACACACACACACACACACACACACACACACACACACACACACACACACACACACACACACACAGCTCTGCTGCGGTGCGGAATCCAGATCGGGTGCCTTGTGTGTACGGGCAGACAGGCTGCAGCGGCGCAGCTCAGGGAAAGATCAGTTCCAGCGAGTGGTTCCTGTGCGGCACCCAAACACACGGGCAGCTCAGCGGACAGCTAAATGATCAAACACGAGGATTTTCCTCTCCTGGTGCTGGGGATTGGGGGGGGGGGGGGGTTGGGAAGGGATTGCCAAAAGAAACACTACAATTTGTTCACAAACTTCCTTGTCCTCAATGGTATGTGTGCGCACACACACACACACATAGATATATACAAGGCCTACTTTTTTTAACGTGAGGCCTCTTCTCACTAAGAAAGGGGCCCATAATGCGTTCCAAGGGGACCGGCATTTGTAAATTTGGTGCTTCTGAAGCTGGGAGCCTTCATAACAAGCTAATCACGTAGCCTGTTTGCTCAAACCGCCAAAGCTCTGGACTTACACGTCGGAGAGTCCCGCACGGTGTTTGATGGAAGCTTGGGGGACACATGACTGAATTCTTCTGTCACTTCGACGAGACGCCAGCCTCAGGCTGTAGGACACTAATTGGTCCAGTTCTGTGTTAAAAATCTGCTCTCTTCTCATTTTGTTTTTCTTTTCTTTTTTGCCATGGTTCTTTAACTGACAGCGGATCGACTTCCTGGATTGGTCCAGAAAAAAAGTGGGGACCAAAATAAATGTGGCCTGCATGAAGGGGACTAAATTTCAGTGTTTCCCATACATTGACTAATCTGTGGCGGGGCGCCACAAAATCAAAATCGGCCGCCACAGATGAATATTCTATGTTTAATTTAATTTAATTTAATTTAAATATAAGATCAAATCCTTGCATTGTAGGGGTGTAAAGATTAACCGATACGTATCGGTATCCGTTTTTAACGTGTAAGATACGGCTACATCGATACGTGAAGCCCCGTATCGGAAAAAAACTGAAATGAACCGGTCGTTATATCGATTTACTTGTTATGAATCGGTGCACAACCTTTTCTGCTCGCTCAGACTCATTTACGTTCCAAGCAGCGCGTTCATCCCACTTCCGGTTTTGAAACTATACGTGGCACAGAATTGTGGGTAATGCAGTTCGTTTTTGGTTACATTCATTGCCCAAAGTTGTCAAATGACCTCATTACCCATACATCTATTGCAACTTAACCATGTGAAAACTTGCACTCGGTCGGCTTTTGTTTTTCGAAATCCAGCGCGAAATTAAGCACTTATAGCATTCCTAAACAGCAACGATAGTCTGTAGAGTAGCCTTACCTTTGATGAAGGGATTTCCTTAATGTTAAATAATAATTTGGCCCTTTCTGCTAAAACGATGCATAAATTATTAGCCAATGATTTTGTTCATATTTACTCAGACTTGTGGCATTTTAGGTTTCTGCATTAGGTCTACTGTTGGAACAAAATAAGCCCAGAGAGTTCATTGATTTGTAGGCCTATTTTATTCTTGTACGGTAGGCTAGGCCTATATGAGAAAAGGCCAAGAGTGTCACTGTTTTATTTTATTTCGGTATTTTCTTACCTCAACAAGGTTACAGCTCCATGAAAACAATCAGATGTAACTCTATAAAATCTGTAAAGTCTATAAAAATGTATTTTTATGTTGTATTTGGCTGCTGTGCTTGACTGAAATGTAGACTATTCTTTTTTCATTTCAATACAGTATATTAAACAAACCTCAGTTTAGATAATCATCTTCACACATTTTGTTGCCTAATTGACAACCATGACCATGATAATTGATAATATAAAATGAATGTGCACCTTGAGCAAATTATAAAAAATCTTTCAGAATGCTTTCCATTCTTGAACTGCATCGAATCGCATCGCATCAAATCGTACTGAATCGTTTTTTATAAACATGTATCTTTTCTTGTATCGAATCGTGCCCATGTATCTAGATGCGAATCGCATTGCTATTGAGCTGTGCTTTTTACGCACGCAGCCTTTCCTTACCCCGCCCCGCTCTTTCGTAGCCTGCTGCCCCTCCTCTGCATGCATTTAACAAAATATTCACGATTGTTGAAGGATTGTTGTTGCCACATAGAAGCATTGCATAGAAGACGTCTGGCTAAATTGCTATTAAATCCGCTCAGCATCATGACCATGCTGCGCAAATTTGTTCAAAACTGCTGCATTGAAGTTAACTCTGCTAAGGTCTTATCACAACATAGTAGGCTACATTGAAGAGACAAAACTTAAAGTTAAGTTATGCAATCAAGCAGTATCTCAAAGCTAACGTTAGAATACTGTTTGGATGTAGAATTTAGCATGCTTAGCCTACTTACAGCTGCTTGTCAATTTCGTTGAAGGGCTCATTTTATTGACTCTGACACTGAATGTTTGCAAAATCCCGATGTAAATGGAAAAGTGTTTTCCAAAATTCAAAAGTGCTTGTCCCAAGGAGAAGTAGGAACCTTTATTTTAACTTTGTAGAAAACGTTATGAATTGGATCCACACATCAGCAGCATTTTAACGTTAATTGTGTTAATCACGAACATCTTAAAGTGACAGGCACTCAATTAGACCTAAGTTTATACACTACCAAGACGATCTTGATACCCCCCCCCCCTTGTCCAAGTCAGCTACCGCCACAAATTGAATCCAATTCTGTGGGAAACACTGAAATTTAGTGTTATTGTTCGTCTAAAATTCAAATATCTTCGGACAGTCAGTCAGCCATTCACAGAGCCATGTCCTCTCACCTTCCCAAAGGGAGTGTGCGTATATGACAGAGAACAGTAGAACAGTAGTGAGAATGTGTATTAACGCGTGTGTTTGTGTGTGTGTGCGTGCATGTGTGTGTGTGTGTGTGAGTGAGTGCTTTGCAATTTAATGTGTATCCCCACTGGCTAGCTAGACTGCCATGTCACTGGCATTACTGACTGAAGCCATATTAGCCTATCCATCATATCCTGCGGCCGACCCCCCTGGAGGAGAGGGGGATTGTGGGATGCATGAGTGCAAGCTGGGTGGGCGCGGGGGTCACAGCCATAGGCAGGCGCCGCCACCAGAGGCCAGATGTTATATAATAATTTGCCCGTCAGTCAGGTCAGGGCTTAAGGGCACAATGGTTTGGGGAGGGGAGGGGAGGAAAAGAAAAGCTCTCACTCAATAAAATGTCTCTAACTATACGCCCCAAGTGCCTTTCACAACAAAAAAAACAAGCACACATACAAAATTCAATTCTGTAATTTACTTTTACGCACGCAGGCAAACACAATATTTATAAAGCAAAATGATTTTAAGGGAGTTAGGGTTATCGAAGTGTGCTGTCAGGAAGAGCATACCAGAGGCTTGCAGTGAGCAGGCCATTTTGTGACAGAAAAGACAAGGTCTTGATGATGTTCTGAGTCCACTTAATTTAAGATGACATCCACAGTCACTGGAGTCAGTATTCATTAGTCTAAATGAATAAATGAATACATAAAATGATGACAACTCACACCCACATACACACACTTTTTTTTCTTATGCTTGCTTGTGTAACATTATGCCTGACACACGTGTGGTGTACACACACACACAAAAATATGATTTTTCATGTTGTGCTCCATCACTTGTAATATTTGTAGTAGTATGTGTGTTGTAATTGGAAGAGGAGGGGGCTGAAGACTTACTACTTGTAGGTCTCGGAGCGGACATATTCAAACACATGGGACACACCCAGCTGGAACTGGTCAGCAATGGGGGTCACCCAGGGGTTATTCTCCGCCTTGAACACCTGCTTGGGTCCTGTCAGGTCCAGGTTACCTGTAAGAGAAAGACAGAGAGAGAGAGAGGAGGGGGCAGAGGAAGAGAGTGAGATACAGGGAAGGAGAGAAAGATCATAACATTTACCAAAAAAGTACTTAAAGTAAAGTAAGTAAAGTATGTAGCCCATGGTGAGCAAGATTTGGACCGAATAAAAAACAGAAACTGTGTTGACAGCGGAAAGAGTGCAGGAGCAAGGCACTATGAAAGAGGGAGAAAAAGAACGAGAGAAATTATAATAAGACCGGGACGGTCGAGGTGGTGAAAGGGGTGGGGGTGGGGGGGATTTGGGGGGCAAAACGAACATTTTGACAACGTTAGCAGCCCGGTTTGCAGTCCTAATATGGTGAATTGTAGCACACAGGGGGGCTAATTAAATAGCTGCTGATTAGCGGCTGCTGGAGGAGCTGTCAGAGTGGACGCTGGAGTTAAATGCCGGCACCACGCCTCACGGAACTCTGGCGGAAGAGGGCCGACAGTCATTTGCCCGCTAATCGGCCCTCCTACAGTTCACTTGAGTTCGGCTCGACTCCGCGCCTCTTTCCTCCTGTCTTCCCTTTTGTTCTTGACTGTCTCTCTGCTCAGAGCGCTGCATGCAGAACACAGTTTTTCCACAGAGAAAGTTCTACAGAGGAAGTCGTTTTGATTTTATGGCTGTTGTGAGGACACAGCATCTGCTGCTAAGCCCAAGCTGTAACAATGCATGTGAATTTGAATCAAGAGATGTTCATTTTAGTTCGGGGCTCCTGCTGAGACAAGGTAAATAGACAGCATGGTCCACAGTCACTTCTCTTCAGGAACAAGAGCATTAAGCGACCCAGTGGTATCCCCAGAGTTTTGGCTACACCGGTCCTTTTCTTTGGACACCACCTGTTTGCTCTCCATCATCCCTCCTTTTCTGCTTCTCTTTTCTCTCACCTCCCTCCTTTAAAAAGGGGGGCAAGTGGGGTTGGAGGACAAAAATAACAGGAGAGGTCTTAATTAACCGCAAGAATCCTGACAACATCTCCCTGCCTTCTCCTTGGGTTCCTTTTTCTGCTACCACTTTTCTTGGTATCCTACCCACACTTTCCTTCCTTTTTCTGCTCCCTCCCTCCTACTTTTCCTCTCCTCTCCTCTTCCACCACCCTCTCTCTTTCTCTCTCTCTCTCTCTCTCTCTAAGTTCCCCTTCACCTCGTTCTGTTCCCTGTGCCTTGGTCTGTGCGCATCACTACACATTGTCAGTGTCCTCACTCTCTGATTCTCTCTCTTTTCCTCTTCCCTTTCTTGCTCACTACCCTCTTCCCTCTCCCTCTCCCTCTCTCTCTCCCTCTCCCTCTCTCTCTCTCTCCCTCAGAGGTTTCAGTGGCAGGTCTAACGAGGCTGGGCTGAGAGATTGGGATTAGGCAGACATGACAGAAGGGGTCCTAATAAGCTCCCAGACATAACCACACACACACACACACACACACACACACACACACAGCCCCCTGCGGCATGAACCGGGTATATATCTGACTTAGCTGACCTGAAGCACCAGGCCAAATCCATTTAGTCACATGATCCTCATCAACCCAACCAGCAGACATGCAGTTATTAGCAGGGGCAGCGCGCACACACACACACACACACACACACACACACACACACAGACACACGCTGGTGGTGGTGGTGGGGGGCTCAATTACTATTTACTCAATTATTCATAAGCACTTAACAACAGGTTAACACCATTAATTGAGCATTTATGAACAGCTATTATACCATAATGGTCACTATCATCAATATATGTTGTTACCAAAAAATAATGGTCACATCAAGATGCTTTATGAGGTTAATGTCAACATATCAACCATGCTCTGGGTAATCTATTCTTTGGTCGTTGATGGCTTTAGATGATGCTTATTGGTGATAGTAGTCTGTTCCTGCACTCAAATGCTAACACAAAGAGCTAATCAGGGAGCATTCATAGTGAGAAAATGACTAAATGTTGATCATGATGTGGTTATCATAAATCAACATAAGATTAATTTCATGGTAATAATGGGGTGTATACAAGGGTGTGTATGTGTGTATGTGTGTGTGTGTCGTTGGGGAGTTGGAGTTATAAGCCATACTTTGAGCCATGAGTATGTGAGTGTGTATGCATGTGTGTGTGTGTGTGTGTGTGTGTGTGTGTGTGTGTGTGTGTGTGTGTGTGTGTGTGTGTGTGTGTGTGTGTGTGTGTGTGTGTGTGTGTGTGTGTCTTAGCCAGAAAGAGAGAGAATATGACCTCTGGTGACCCCTTATGGGTACGTTGAAGCGTGGACAGAGGAGCAGGTGAGTCCTACTGCTTCAGGTGAGGAGATGAGGCCTCGGGGTCACACCTGTCTCCCGCTCAGCTGTCTAACCCTCAGACTGGAGAGGTGTCTCGTTGACTGTCTACGTTCAGATCGGTCTTCACCCGACTGTCTGTATTTCCACGTCTGTCTATCTACAAGTCTGTCACACTTACTCTCTTCCACTTTATTAGTCCATCTAAACCTTGGCTGCCCATCTGGCTATATATCTGTTTGCACCACTGCCTTTATCTCCATCTATCCGAATATGCCAAACAGTAAATGGCAAAAAAAGGAAAAACATGGGAAAGCTGGTCTGACATATATGAAATTAATAGATGGCTAATTTTGAGTGTGTGTGTGTGTGTCTGCTCTGCCTGCTCCACTGCACTGCCAGACATCTGAACTCTAGCCGTCTGAGCAGGCAGAGGCTAGGGGATATGTTTTTCTCTGTCAGAGGCTTCGTGTCTCTTTACACACACAAACACACACACACACACACACACACACACACACACACACACACACACACACACACACACACACACACACACACACACACACACACACACACACACACACACACACACACACACACACACACACACACACACACACACACACACACACACACACACACACACACACACACACACACACACACACACACACACACACACACACACACACACACACACACACACACACACACACACACACACACACACACACACCTTTGGGAGCCAGCCAATCATCATGACCCCTCATCCAGCCTGTCTCCCCAACAGAATAAACAAACACACAGACACACATATCTTTGTTTGTGTTTGTTAACCATGTCCACTGGCTCTCTGTGGCATGGCAGCCTGACCACTGACTTGCCAGCATGTTCAACAAGATGTGAAGCCTGACAGAACAACACACTAGGAAGCAAGACAGATTTTTTCCCCCCCTTTGTTCAATAAATCCTAAAGCACCATGTCCTATATGATGCTATAAATGTTTAAGATGTAGTGTCCATGTAAATCAGCAATTACAACAAAAAACACCTGCATCATTTACACAGTTCCAAATTTACCTCCTGAATATATCGTAAGCGTGCTAATTACCAACCATTTCACGGTTGGACATATACGGGACGGTTGGTAATATGTGACGTTCCGATACAACTTATGGCTGATGGTGCGTCAAATGGATTCATTGTAAACAACCATGCAGGAATAGCCTTATCAACTTGGGATCCATCTTATTTCACAAACATGGTGTCCACAAACAAATCAAATTGTGTGTGTGTGTGTGTGTGTGTGAATGAGTGTACAGTATAGCCGTGGTTAGACCTGTCGGTGGGTTATGTGAAGGTGGGACTTTATGCTGGTTGTGGATGAGAATTGGGGCTAGACAACAAGGGCCAATTTCCCATTCATGGATTAAGCCTAGTGTTAAACTAAAATCTTTTTTTTATGAGATTTTTTATGGAATTTCTCTTTCAATCTAAGACTACACTTAATCTATTTATCCATGTACAGAATCCCAAGTGTCTAGAGACGAGTCTTCAGACTGTCTTCAGACTGTCTGCATGATCCAAAAACGCGCTTAAAATTTGGTCTCTTCAGAATATCAGTGCACTTTCAGGGCCAAAGTACAACTTTCTCCACATGCACCTCCATATCATGAAGTCATCAATATACATAGTGCTTTAAAAAAAAAAAAACAGTGATGTGTTGGTGCAAATAGAAGCTGAAACTGTCCAGAGGATGTAGAGTAAAATTTTATGGCCCAGTGGAGACTTTGAGTGAGTGTGTATACTCTAGTCTGTGCAGCCTCAGAGATGTGTTACCTTGAAAGAGAGGAAAATGCAACACAGCAGCTTGACTTCTACACCCCACATATCCTCCCTGCCCTTCCTCCCAGCTCTGCCTATCTAACTCACACACTTTATACTGGTCTTTCCATCACTCTCACGTGCTCCATTTATTATCAGAGAGCACAGATGACAACCACTACTTGGCCAACTAATGCTACTTATGAAAGTTTTTTTCTGTTCTGTTCCCCCTACTTATGTCATATATTTCATACTATTTTCTAAGTGACACTGAGTTGTGTAGATGTGTGTGTGTGTGTGTGTGTGCGTGTGCGTGTGCGTGTGCGTGTGCGTGTGCGCGTGCGTGTGCGCGTGTGCGTGTGTGTGCGTGTGTGTGGGCAGCCGTGGTTGCCGTGGTTAGCACTCTGGACCTGTAACCGGAGGGTTGCCGGGTCGAGCCCCGACCAGTGGGAACGGCTGAAGTGCCCTTGAGCAAGGCACCTAACCCCTCACTGCTCCCCGAGCGCCGCTGTTGTAGCAGGCAGCTCACTGCGGCCGGGATTAATGTATGCTTCACCTCACTGTGTGTTCACTGTGTGCTGAGTGTGTTTCACTAATTCACGGATTGGGATAAATGCAGAGACCAAATTTCCCTCACGGGATCAAAAGAGTATACTTATATATATACTTAAGATGTAAGTGGATGTGCATATGTGTGTGTGTGTGTGTACTGTAAGTATTACCCAAACCAGACAAAATAGAGTGTACAAGTATTAGTGTATCTGTTTATGTGTGTGTGTGTGTGCGTGTGTGTGAATGTGTGCCTGTGCCTGTGTGTGCTTGTGCCTGTGTGTCCGTGTGCTTGTGTGTGCGTATGTGCGTATCTGTGTGTGTGCCTGTATGTGTGTGCTTGTGCATGTGTGTATGTGTGTGTGTGTGTGTGTGTGTGTGTGTGTGTGTGTGTGTGTGTGTGTGTGTGTGTGTGTGTTTGTGTCTTACCCAGCTCAGGGGGCAGGACTGTGAGGCGGTTGCCCTGGATGTGCAGCTCCTTGAGCTGGGCCAGATCTCCAATCTCTTTTGGGAGAGAGATGAGGTCATTATCCCTCAGACTCAACTGCAGAGAGAGAGAGAGGGAGAGAGAGAGTGAGAGAAAGAGGGAGAGAAAGAGAGAGAGGGAGAGAGAGAGGGAGAGAGAGCGAGAGAAAGAGAGAGGGAATACAAAGAGGAAAGCAAAGAGGAAGAGGACGAGGAAGAGAAACAGAATAAGGGAAAGAGGAGGGGGAGAAGAGAAATATAAAGACAGAAGTATGAATACCACACAAACACAAAGCCATGTATTTGTGCTTTTGAGAACTACAGTATACAGAACATTACTGTAGCTATCACACACAGACATACACACAGTAGAAGAAAATGCAGAAAGACTAAGTAGCACAGCCTTACACAAACATAACTTTCACAGATAAAAAGGTCCCTAAAGCGGCTGAATGTAATTTTTCATAAAACACAAGTGTGATTTATCTTGTATTGTCCCCATCGAGAGCGGTGCAGGCGCAGCCTCTTAACCAGCTACAGATGAGGCCTTAAATCAAGCCCAAAACAGCACTGATGAACAACACACACCCAGAGAAATACAGACACACACACACACACACACACACACAACACTAAAACACACACACACACACACACACACACACACACACACACACACACAACTGCATTGAAACACTGAGGCACTACCAACACACAGACACACATGAATACAGCCACACACACATTCACATGTCCAACACAGAAACGTACACATACACACACACACACAGAGACACAGACACAGACACACACAAAAACAAAGGCATTGATTTTGGGGTGAATTTAGATGAATTACTCACAATCTGCAGCTTGGCCAGTTTGCCGATGTCGGCGGGCAGGACCTCGAAGTCGTTGTCACTTAGATAGAGTGCACGCAGGGTGGCTGAAAATGAGAGAGCCGCAGGTGAGCCACACACGGGTCCTACAGGCCTGCCTTCGCCACTGCCTGATCAATAATGCTGTTCAGCTCTGATCTACGTAGAGCGGCGTGAGGCGATTGAGGAGTAGTTGACATAAACACACCCGAACATACATGCATGATGCACAAACACACAACCACTCACATGCATACATGTATTGTTTTAAATCAATGTAATGAACATTGCAATACCATCACACACATGAGAGGGGAGAGTAGGAAATTTAGGTTAAGCTGATGGGGGTGCTTGCATTTTGTCAATGGATGGTGGCTTACAGGAAGGATTGTAGCACTCATGTATAAGGATGTCAAGGGTGCTCAAATTAATAAAAAGGCAATATGGATTTATATTTTGTTGCTGAGGAAAAGGAAAACACACACACAGACACACACACACACACACACACACAGGTGACAGAAAATATAAATGTCTACAAGCCTCCACAGAGAAGTCTCTTAACTGCCACATGTAGTTAATCTTCAGTACAGGAGTCAATGGTAATGACCTAGGTCTGGTGGAACTTGCCAGTTCAGTGACTGAATCTTTATACAAACCTTTAGGCTTTCAATAGCCATCCAGCGGA